>NC_135649.1:2424242-2727272 GCF_053574225.1 Canis aureus
GCAAATGGAATCAAGGTGTGCTCAACCACAGTGGGGTGGGCCCGGAGTCCAAAATGACTGGGGACATTTGGACACAGACACGCGCAGGAGAACACGGTGCGAAGGCGGCCGGCGCGCCGCCAGCCGTTGGCGGGGACGCCTGGCTCAGAGCCTTCCCCAGCGCCTTCAGAAGGAGCTCGACCCAGCAGTGGGGGACAACTCATGCCTGTTGTTCCGAGCCCCCCCCCCAGTCTGTGCTACTTTGTTCCCGCGGCTCCAGCAAATGAATACGGAGCTTGTCGGCTTTCCAAATGCTTTCTCGCGTGTTGTAGCATTTGAGGCTCAAACAGCCCTGCGAGGTAGATGGGCTTAGCATTTTCCAGATGAAGAAAGTGAGATTCGGCACATTTGAGTGACTTGCTTAGTTAGAGTAATTGCGTGAGTTTCAGGTAAACCCAAGCAGGGCTTAAGGCAACCCTTTCGATTTTATTTTCTTTTTTTTTCTTTTGATTTTGAATCTAGATTCAGTGAGATGGGCAACGTCTAAAGTCTCCCGGCCTTTCCTGGGGCAGCCACATTTTAATTTTACTTCCAAGTGTGTTATTTTCGCGTGGGGTGGGGCTAAAGTCTATATTTCTTTTTTTTTAAAGATTTTATTTATTTATTCATGATAGACAGAGAGAGAGAGAGAGAGAGAGCGAGAGAGACAGAGACACAGGCAGAGGGAGAAGCAGGCTCCATGCGGGGTGCCCGACGCAGGACTCGATCCCGAGACTCCAGGGTCGCGCCCTGGGCCGAAGGCAGGCGCTAAACCGCTGAGCCCCCCGGGGATCCCTAAAGTCTGTATTTCTAAGATTTTATTATGTTTAAAATTTATTTGAGGCAGGGAGGGGCGGAGGGAGAGAGAGAGAGAGAGAGAGAATTTCCAGCAGACCCGCTGCTCCGCGCAGAGCCCCACGCAGGGCTCGATCCCACGACCCTGAGATCAGGGCCTGAGCTGAAATCAAGTCGGACTAGAGTGGTTCTTCCTGAAGCTGTGAGCCTCACGGCTATTTCTGATTGCTCGAGTCAAGGCAAACTGCCTCCCGTACTCTACGGGCTGGTCCTACCCTCTGATAGATAAATCGATCCCCCTTTTGGGAGAGAAACAATCGCTTTTTGCCATAGATGTGCCTCCTCGGGATTGCCTCGGCCACATACCACCAATTTTGCTATGGTGTAGTTTGATCTTCGTTCACTTCAGTGTCTTCAAAACTCTTTTCTTCGGATTTCCTCCTTGCCCCCCGGATCGTTTAAAAGGCTTTAGCTTCCGAGAGCCTGGAGATTTTTCTGTTAGCTTTCTGTTACTGATTTCTAGCTGGAGTCTGTTGCGATTGGAGGACACGCTCGGTACGATTCCACTTCTGGGCAATTTGGTGAAGTTCGCCGCACGGCCCAGGACGTGGTCCGCGTTGCCACGTGGCCCGTGGCTCTCGGCTGGCGTTGGCGAGAGCGGTCTGTAACCGCCCATCAGGTCCTGTTCGTTGCCGGTGTCGGCAAGTCCTTCTAGATCTTTCCCTTCTCCTTAGTTGTTCTGTTAAGTGGTGAAGTCTCCACTTAAGTGGATGTTTCTATTTCTCCTTCCAGTTCTACCGGTTTTTTTCTCCGTGCTTTGCAGCTCTGTTGTATGGCGCACATACATTTAGGAGTGTCATGTCTTTTTGGTGGAATGACCCTTTCCCATGAGAAGGTTTCATTGTCCTTGAAACAAATTTTTTGATTATTTTTTATGAAGATGAATTTTTTTTTGATCAGTTGTAGTTTTTGCATTGTTGGGGGACCAGCAGGAGAAGAGGGTCTTGGAGGGAAAGGAAAGTCCATTCAGAGGAGGTAGTTTTGCTGCCTTTGGCTCTACTAGGCCCAGAGTGAGGAAAAGGCAGGGCAGCCTGCACTCCTCTCTGCTCCTGTGCGTGGAAAAGAAAGAAAGACACTAGCAACCATTCCTGTCTGTTTGGAACTTCGACATAAAAGCATGAGTGGGGATGGGGTTTTAATGAAAAAAAAAATAAACTCTGAAATTCCACAAACAGGTGTTCCCTTATTCCACCTCCAAGACAGAATAAGCGACAGTGGCTCCTACTTGACACTGAAAGGAGGTCCTAGGGCACCTGGGTGGCTCAGCGGGTTAAGCACCTCCCTTCAGCTCAGGTCATGATCCCAGGGTCCTGGAATCGAGCCCCATGTTGTCCAACTCCCTGCTCCGTGGGGAGCCTGCCTCTCACTCTCTGATCCTCCCCCCTGCTCACACACACACACACACACTCTCAAATAAATAAATAAAATCTAAAAAGAAAGAAAGAAAGGAAATCTTCAAAAAAACTGCAACCAAAAAAAAAAAAAAAAAGCAACCCAAGGTCCTTAGTTTGTTCTTAATTTATGGCATTTCTTTAAACCTTGCTCTAATTTATAGCGTTTCCTAAATATGCATGTCAGTGTAGTGATCTACAGACCTGCTCACGGCGAGCTTCTCTGTAGGGAGGAGCCACCTGACCCGTGTCTGTGGAATAAATGAATGAACCGACTCGATTCGTTCCCAGGTCTGGGGACAGCTACCGACAGGGTGGCCGACCACCCAGGAGGAAGTGGACGGCTTGTGACAAGTGACCCACACGATCCGCAGATAGGGCAGGGGCAGGATGGGGAGAGCTCCGTGGGGGGGGGACCCCAGCGCGGGCTCTGGAAGCAGGAGCTCCCCGGGGGGAGCAGAGGGGACGGCGGGCCGAGAGCACGGGGGGCGCAGAAACGCTTAACCTGCTCAGGGACCTGAACACTCTTGCCCTGGGGCGTGCATGCGTGTGTGTTATTTAGAGTGAAATGAGGTTGGAGGTGCAGCAGAGCCAGACAGACGTGGCCCCGTGGCTGCTGGATGGGGGCGGGGGCTGGGGGAAGGGAGGCGGCGGAGGCTGCTGCCTTTGTGCAAGATGCTGAAGATGCTTCCCGAATGCCAGCTCATCTCCAAGAGCCTTTGCCTCTGCTGCGCGAAGGCAGGCTTGTCCTTGGAGGTGCCCCTTCGCGTTGCCTGTCACTCCTGACAAGGGCTCTCAGCTGGCTGGCCTTGCCCCCTCGTTGCCAGCCCCTGGCTCCCTGTACCTCCGAAGGGGTGGGCGAGAGGAAGGCGGGCAAGGTAGGGCAGGGGCCGGGGTCCCAGCGGGGTGGGTGGGTAGGCCCGCTCGGGAGGCCACCAACCCGCGGCCAGGCCCTAGGTGCCCAGCGCCTGCTGCTGGCCCTGCCGGCTCGGTGTTCACCTGAGAAGCTCACTTCGGGGGCCAGGCACCTCCCGGGGCCAACGGGATGCTGACCATTTGGCTGGTCCCTCGGAGTGGTCCTCTTGCAAGATCTGGTTGTGCGGAGGGTCTCGGCTGCAGGGCCCAGGCTCCCTGCCTGCCTGCTGTGGGGATCATATGATTTCCACCCATATGTGCAGGGTAAAAGCAGGTGTGTGTGTGTGTGTGTGTGTCTCCCAGCCTTCACTCAGCTCCTCAGGCTGCCGCTGGAGAGAAAGGGCCAGAGCTTTCCAGAAACCCCTAAGCAGCCTACATTTGTGCTACAAGGAGTCGGCCTTTGGGGTGCCGTGGCCATAGCCCAGCCTCCTGGCAGGGGCCTGGGTGTGCGCTTGAGGAGGGCGTGCGGAGAAGTGGACGGGCCCACAAGACACGCAGGAGGGAGAAGCGATTGCACCCGGAGCCGAATTAGGGAGCAGGTGGAGGGTGCTGGGCATCGCAGCATGGCTCAGACGCTCGGCCAGGGTGCTTGGGTGCTGGAGGTGTGTGCGGGACCCCTCCCCTGCGGGCCGGAGGCCAGGGCGCTCCCGTGAGGTGGTAGGTGGGCCGTTGGGGCCACGGGTCGGGGGCTTGCTGCGAGCCTGGGCTGGCACAGGGAATGGCAGGCGGTGGGGGCGCAGGCCCCAGGGTCAGCACACCCAGCTTCCTCCCTGCCCACCCCCTGAGGCTCCGGTTCCACACACGCCTGACCTTTGCTCCACGTTGACGCACATTCCCTCTCTTCTGCTGACGACCTTGCCTCCCCTTGACTCTGCCTCCCCGTGTGGGCAGGCGCCCCAGGGCTGCTGCTCCCTGCGCCCCCCACCCCCACCCCAGGACTCTGCTTCCCACGTGTGGCCCTTGCTGACACCTTCCACCCACACTGGCTTTTGACCTGGTGGGGACCAGGGGCTGATTTGTGAACTCAGAGCTCCCGGGCATCCCCATGCAGCAGGCTGAGCCCGGCTCAGGGCACCCCCAGGCCCCCTGGCTCCAATAAAGGGGGGGCAGATGGGAGGAGAAATGGGGTACGCTAGCCCGGTGCCGACTGCTCCTGTCGCTGACTGATGTGTCCGTGGACTTTCAGGAGAAACTCTGCTCTCCCGCCCACCAAGCCCACGCGACACCCTCTGTGGCTCTGGGGCGGTGTCCACTTCCTGCAGGCACTGCCTGGACCCCTGCGCCCCGCGAAGGCGGCCCGCTGATGGCTCGGACCCCTCCCTCCCCAGGGGCTCACTCCCTTCCCGTTGGTCCCTTGGCGTCCCCCGGACGTTTGCTCTGGGCCCCTTCCCCGCTGGCATCCCCGGGACCCGCTGCACACTGGGCACCTCGCCCCTCGGAGGAGGTGGCCTCTGGCCTGGCCAGGGACCCCAGGGCACCGAGAGGGCGCCGGCGCCCCCTACACCCCCGCTACCCGGCCCGCCCATCCTGGGCCAAGCTCAGACAAGGAGGGGGGCGATGGCCAGGCCAGCCAGCTGGGGAGAGGGCCAGCCGGGGTGCCGGGCCGAGGAGGAAAGCACACCTCTCCCCTGCCGCTCCCCGCTCCTCCTCCCCAGCTCCTCTCACGTGCTCCCCGACATCCTCCACCCTCGCTCCTCCGCCTCTAGAGAGGAGACGTCTGCCGTGGGGGGCCCTCTGCGTGGGGCCTGCGTGCCCGGCATGCAGCGGCTCAGAGGCCAGAGCCCTGAGAGGTGGGCCCGAGACCCGACCAGGGCGGAGACAGTTGGGTCCAGCGGCCGCAAGGACCTAGAGCAGGACTTCGGCCACGTGTCTCCAGGGGCCCCGAGGCTCCAGGCTGAGGTGGCTTTGAGCAGGACACTGTCCGCCGTGTCCTGATCCCCAGGCTACCCCCACGGAGGGAGAGGGCGCAGCTAGCGTGCTTCGATGCCAGTGGCCGCTTGCAGGCGCTGCCCAGGCCGTCCTCTGCCCCCGCTCGTGGCGGGTGCTGGGCGTCTTCGTGCGTTCCTCCAACAGTGAAGCAGGCACCCACGGCGTGCGAGTGCTGTGCTGGGTGCTGCTAGAGAGGTGAGCAGAGCCAAGTGACATTCCAGCGGGGGAGCTGGACACTTGCTCTGATGGAGGGCAAGTTGCCCAAAGGCCAAGGCTCACCTGGGCCCAGGCACCCTTCCGGAGCCGCTTGGGGCCAGCGTGGCTGCGGCAGCGCCCTGAGTCCCCACCCCGGCTCCTGGGTGACTGGAGGGTCCTAGGTGGCAGCGTCTGTGCAGCCACGAGGCCATCCTGGGGGCAGAAACTCTGGGCACCTGCTTTGCGGTGAGCCTGGCTGCTGCTTCCAGGCCTGCCCGGCCTGAGGAGGGGGTGCAGGCTCGGGGTGGCCAGCGCCCCTCTGCAGCGCCCTCCCCTCCTTGTGCCCTCCTGTGCCTCGAGTGAACATTCTGTGTCTCTGGTTCCAGCCTTGGCTCCTCCTGCCCCCGGCGCCGAGTCCCCGTGTCTGCCTGCAAACCCCAGGCCTTCTCCGAGAATGAAGCGCTCGGGCGGGCCCGGGGCCCAGTCCAGGCCCGAGACCCCGGAGCTGGAGCCCCGGACAGACGGCCTGAGGCTCGTGGGGAGGGTCCGGCGCCCTGAGGCCCGAGCCGTGAGGACCACTGGGTCTGGCAACACGGAGGGCACCGGCCGCCCTGGCCACAGCCGTGTCGGGAGGGGTGGCTGGCAGTGGAGCGGGTGCCGGTCTGTGAGGAAGAAGGTGATGGTTGGAGGGGAGCCCCACGGGGCCCCCGCGCCCCCTAACTCAGGCCCGACCCTCACTGCGGGCTGAGGGTGTGCGGAGCCCGAGCCGAGGCTGACGGCCCTTGTCTCCCGGGTCAGGAGCAGAGCTTTACTCACACCCCGATTTCTCTCACTGTGCAAATGTCCTGGGGCGGCCCTAACGGATCACCGACTTGCGGGGAGGTGGGATGGTGCTTAAAACAGCAGAACTGTCCCAGTTGTGGGGGCCGGGAGGCTGAAATCAAAGCATCGGAGGGCTTCTGGAGGCTCGAAGGGAAGATCCTTCCCACCTCTTCCAGTTTCTGGGGGCCCCGGGGGTCCCTGGGCTTGTAGAAGCCACTCCAAAGTCTGCGTCTATCTATCTTCACTCGCCTTTCCTCCTGGTCCTCTTCTGTCTCTTCTAAGGTCACTTGTCTTTGGGTTTAGGGTCCACCCTGATAATCCAGGAGGATCACATTTCCAAATCCTTCGTTTCATCACATTTGCAAAGGCCCTTTGCCCTGACAAGGTCACACTCACAGGATCGCGGCTGCGGACACATCTCTTGGGGGCCCCGTTCACCCTACCACCTGCGCTGTGCGCCACACTCTCGGGCACCCCACTCCTGAGGACAGCGGCTCATGGGGGGGCTCGGTGGCCCCAACCGCACCATGACGGTGCTGTCCTCTTTGCTGAAAGTCTGAAAAGCCGGCCACCCAAGCCACAGGCTCTGCGGCTGTTTCCCACCCCGGCTACAGGGAGCCGAGTGTCCTCCTCCTCAGTGTCCCCTCGCCATGGTCCGGCACGCAGCCGGGTGGCGTCCTGTCCTCTGAGTAGCCTAGCTGTGTCCGTGGCTTGGCAAGTGCACGGGCTGGTGTCCGGGAGAGGAGTGGGCCTCGGGGTCGGCCAGTGGGGAAGGGCTGGTGCCCCCGAGGAGGGGCAGGCCACAGCCGGGCGCACGGACAGGCCATCGGGAGAGACAGGACGGGGTGAGGGGCAAGCGGCAGGCGGCGGCGGGTTACGAGGCTCGGGCAGGGGGGGATGGCGGGAGCGGGGGAGGAGCGTGGGGAGCTCAGGGATGATCCTCTGAGCCCGAGCCCGGGAGCATTGGGAAAGAGGGCCCAGCCCCATCTCGAGAACCCTCTGTAGGTGGCCACCCCGCTTTGCTCCCGAGGTTGCGGGTTGCGGGCGCCCTTACAGTCCCGCGGGCTCGGAGCCTCCTCTGCAAGACCAGGGCTCCCCGCCCCCTCCCAGCTCCCCATCCTTGAAAATTATGCAGCTACATAAATGCCATTCACAGTTAAGCCATGCAAACCATGGTTACTTTTCTTCTCTGCACAGCATTTTGTTTTCCCAGGAGTTAATAATTGTCCTTTGGCTAGCTGTTTGCTTAGCTTCCCGTGCACTTATCACTAATTCAACCCTAGACTCGTCCTGGTGTGTAAATGTTCTCTCAAGACATTCAAACACACCAGGCATTCTAGCAATTTCTTCTTTAAGAAAATTTTTTTGTGGCAAAGCCCTCTAATTGACTGCAGGCTGCTCAGCTGCCTGGTCCCCTGTCCCCGGGGGCTCCCTTTGCCATGTCCTGCGAGGAGCTCCCCCATTTGGAGTCCTTGGTGTATGGGCAATTTTCTCTTTTTTTTTTCTTTTTTGTTTCTTTCCTTTCCTTTTTTTTTTTTTTTTTTCAATGAGCATGTGTGCTTGTACTGCTTGTGTAAAGTTTAAAAAAAATATGAGCTAGCCTAGAGATCAGGAGCCCTGGCTTGGACTCTGCTATTCGGTGCGGCCTTGAGCAAGCCTCTCCCTCCCCAAGTCTTGCTTCCATTATCTATAGAACCACGGGTTTAGACTGGGGTTATTCATTAAGCTTTCATTTATTCATTCAACAGACATTTGTTTAGCAGTGACTCTTAAGAAAACTGTTTATCATGGAAAATGTCAACCTTAAACAAAGGTAGAGAGAATCGTTACTGAGGCCCCGGAGACCCTGGAGCCTGATCAGCCAGGGTCAACAATCATCAACAATTTGCCGGCATTTATCGTCTGCAGCCTCCTTTGTTTCCTGGAGTATTTTTTTGGAATGCCCTGTTTTGAAATAACCCGCTTCACGGGCAGTTGCCCCGAGCATGAGCACCTTGCACGTCCGGCGGATGACAGTGACACCCGCGTGCCTCTCTGAACCGTCGTCATCGGTGTCGAGCCATGGGATCCCACCACGGCCAAAATGTCACTGCTTCAGCGCCCCGCAGACCCCCCTGCTGCCTCTTTCTGGGTGTGCCTTGGTTTTCTTTTCTTTCTTTCTTTCTATTTTTTTTTTCCCTTGGTTTTTCAAAGAACCTGCCAACCTGTCCCCCGGCAGGGGCAAGGGAGCATTGGCTACTGATACTATTTTTTACGGTCGCCCTTCCGACCGATGCCCAGAGCTATCGCCTTGCTTGGGCTTTAGACTTGCATCTCCCAGGGCCCAGGAAGTCCAGCACCTTCTCTTGCCCCTGTTTGCCACTCGCAGGGCCTCTTTGGTGAAACGGCTCTTGTTGATTTTCTAAGCAGACTGTTTGCCTTTCACTGTTGGATTTTGCCCATCTTGTTCACCTATACTCCCCCCACCCCGCGCCCTGCTCTTTTCCGTGGAATACAGCTTTAAATGATGAGCTTTTGTACAATAATTTCAGTTGTACAGAAATGTTATGAAGACACTACTGAGAATTCCCGGGTACGCCCCACTGTCGCCCAACTCGCGGCCAGGCTTCATTCAGACCTCACCCGTTTTGCCACTACTGTCCTTTTTCTGTTTCAGGACCCTGTCCGGGACCCCACATTGCTTTTATTTATTTATTTATTTGTTTTTTAAACGATTTTTTTGATTTCTTCATGAGAGACACAGAGACAGGCCCAGACACAGGCTTCCTGCAGGGAGCCCGGTGTGGGATTTGGTCCCGGGACCCCAGGATCACGGCCTGAGCTGAAAGTGGATGCTCAACCACTGAGCCACCCCAGCGCCCCCCACATTGCTTTTAGTCTGGAACATTTAAAAATAAATGCTAATCATCTTGGCATTTCACACAGGCACACTTACCTACGGATTGCCAGCAGAGAAGGGCTTTTAAAAACAACCCCACAATGTCATTATCGTACCTACCAATTGGTATGGAAAATAAGTCCTTAATGCCGCCTAATATGCACCTTTCTTGATTGTCCCAAAGATGCCTTTTGAAAGCGCTTGGTTCCGACGTGAATGCCAGCAAGGTCCACACTTAGCATGCGGTCAGCATGCCTCATGTGTCTTTTTTTTAAAAAGATTATTTTATGTATTTATTCATGAGAGACACACAAAGAGGCAGAGACACAGGCTGAGGGGGAAGCAGGCTCCCTGCGGGGTCCCCGATGCGGGCCTCAATTCTGGAACCGGGACCATGACCTGAGCCGAAGACAGACGCTCAACCGCTGAGCCACCCGGGCGGCCCACCTCCTACGTCTTAAAACCTAGAACAACAACTTCTTCTACTTTTCTGCATCGTCGTTTGTTGGAAAAGCCAAGTCCTTCATCATAGGGCTACAAAGAAGTGATTTTCCGATTTGATCATTCTTCCTGCATTTTCTTTTTCTTTTTTTTCTTCCTGCATTTTCTAGTTGGAATTCTGTAGCAGAAAAAATTTCCCTCGTCAACTATTGGGTTATCAAGAAACACAGGTAATCCGGGACGGGCAGCCTAGGGGCATGAGCCTTCTTTCTCTTTAGTCCCCTCCAGTGTAGGGACTTGGTCCCCCCGAAACTTCCAGAATGGCCAGTCATTAAGAATGCCTGCACTTCTACACATGGAGTGTGTGTCTGCGATGGCCATGTTCTTCCTTCTGAGGCTCAGGTGGTTCCATCTGTGGCCTGTGCGAGCTCCTGCAAGGTGGCTCCCAGGTCATCATGATGTGGCCTTCCCGTCTGAGGTCTCCCTCACTTCCTGCCATAGCGGAACGTCCCGGGCTCACGAGTACACTTGGTGCTCCAATCCGAGTTCCTGTTGGAAGGTGATATCCGGGAAGACCACACCTGGACACCGCTGAGTACGGTTCAGATTCTCTTGTAGTTCTTCTGCTCCTTTGGGTGTATCCCACTACGTATGTACAATGAAGATTCCGTGTTTTCGAGACACTTGAAACACTTCTTTTTTGCACGGTTATGCCAAAACTGTTATATGTCTATGTTCATTTGTTTCTGTTTGTTTTTGACTCTGAGGGATTGCTTTGGCTTCCTTTTTTCTTTTCTTTCTTTTTTTTTTTTTAAAGATTTTATTCATTTATTTATGAGAGACACAGAGAGAGAGAGGCAGAGACACAGGCAGAGGGAGAAGCAGACTCCACGCAGGGAGCCCGACGTGGGACTCGATCCCGGGACTCAAGGATCACACCCTGGGCCGAAGGTGGGCGTTAAACCACTGAGCCACCCAGGGATCCCGCCTTTTTGATTTTCTAATAATAGAAAACATTTTTCACGAAACAATACGTGTTTAGTTATATCCTCCTATTTCTTATACAAGTGTTTTTATATATTGTGTCACACTTCGCTTGTGGATGTATCATTACATCCTGGAGACATTCCAGGGGGTATAAGGAGTGCTCCTGCGTCCCTTTATCCTACTGCAGAGTGCTCTGAGAGGCAGGCCTAGCAGAGCAGACTCAACTAGGCCTGAGTGGTGGGTGGTGGCTGGTTCCCAGTCGTTTCTCATTACTGAGAAGTATCTACTCTTGACAGGCCAGTAAGACTCCCTCCTTTCCGCCTCCTCCTTCATTAGTTCAACACGTGCAGAGTGCTGGTCAGGTGCCAAACCCTGGGCCGGGCTCCCTGGATGTCGTGACTGGGGTGGACACTGCTGCTTGCTTCCCCAGCATCTGTTTGCCCATTCTCCTCTGGTGACAGATTCTTAGCTAGGCCCACGGCTGCCTGAACTTCTGAACCTATCCTTCTGAGCCTCCTTTACAGCTAGTTGCAGTCACATGACCAGTTCTGGCCAGTGAGATTTAACTGGAAGTCTGGTATAGCACCTTCTGGGAAACTTTCAGACACGCTGGTATTCTCCTGTTCTTCTTATCGACTCTTTCCTCTATTCCCAGCCTCATCTTTCTTCTCATGTGACGGCTGGAGCTCTAGCTGCCACCTTGAATCATGGCATTGAAGGCCGCACCCTAGAGATTAGTGAGTTGGAATGGTCTGGAAGTACCTTTGAACCCTAACGATTCTGTGGAATATCCATGCTAGCCCTGAACGTTTTACCCCCGGACTTCGTTAAGACACAAGACAAATAAATGTTTTCCTTGGTTAAGCCACCATTATTATTATTTTTTTTCTCATGTGTGTCCCTAAACCTAATCCTAATGGACAAAGGACAAAACAAAACAGAGGTCTCTGATATTATCAGTGGGGGGGGGGGGAGGACAGCCAGTTAATGACACATCTAATAGGTAAGTAATTATGATTGCAAAAATATCTACGAAAGAAAAGTACCAGGCCACCCCCCAACAAAAACAAATAAACAAACCAAGACTGAGAGAGAGATTCAATTTGGATGAATGTATATCCAGAATGTTGCAATCAGAAAACCAAGAAGGAAAATGGTTTTTTTTAAAAGATTTTATTTATTTATTCATGAGAGACAGAGAGAGAGAGAAGCAGAGACACAGGCAGAGGGACAAGCAGGCTCCATGCAGGGAGCCTGACGTGGACTCGATCCCCGGACTCCAGGATCATGCCCTGGGCTGACGGCAGGCACCAAACCACTGAGTCACCAGGGATCCCAAGGAAAGTGTTTTTAAGTGAGTGTGCGTGCAAGGTTTGTGACATTTCAAAAGATACAAGTTGCTTTGTTTCCTTCAGTCTTATACACTAGATGCTCTGAGTGTCCATTAGGATGAAAATAGCCAAAAGTGCTGACAAGAAGGTGTTAAAATCATCTTTTTAAATGCACCAATGGGATGGTGAAAAAGTCAGGAAGCCCAGAGTCCAAAAATTAAGTCAAGACAGGACCCCAGAGAGGTAAATAGAACACAGAGGCCAACTTTCATCCTGAGGGCACTGGTGGACCCTGGTGACCTTAAGCTTCAGTTTTCATGGCCTCATGGGATGTGGGGACAGGCCACAAAGCCCAAGTCTTGCAAAATAGGAAACCTTCATCCACCTCCCCCCGCTGCATGAAGGTGAGACATGAAAGGTTATGTCATCGTTGGAGGGCTGGGCTAGGGACACTGACCACCACCTCTTGGTCCACCAGACTGCAAGCAGAGTGGCTTCTTTCTGAACCTGGCGTGAGAGGGAGGGGAGAGTTTCTGCTCTGCAGATTCGTGCTCACAAGCGAGCACCACGTGGATTTGCAGCTAGGAGTAGAGTACCTGGGTAGTCTGTAAACTCCTCAAACTGAGACTTTGGTTTAAAATGGTTCTGGGTCGCAGTGCCTCCAGAAAAATCACCAGAAGCCCATGCAAATGCTCTCCAAAGGAATCTGCCTTCAATCTAGGTTCCCACTATGAAGTTTTAAGGAAGAAAAATATCCAGTCAGAAAGTTGAAGCACACAAGTGAAAATGGGAACAGAGCCCCACGAGGGAGTGACAGCAGATTAAAACCCCAAAGACTTCAAACAGTGCGATTATTAGATGCAGAGGATAAAATAAGCATACTCAATATGTTCAGAGAAATAAGATATTGAAAATATAATAAAGGGCAGGATTCTATAAAAACAATCAAATAGACGTGAAAAAAATAATACTTCTAAATTTGAAAAATAAAATAGAATTAAAAAATTCAGTGAAGGATTTTCACTTCTGGTAATGATGAATTAGTTAACTCATGCCTAATTCCTGATTAGGACAATTAGAAAAGCTGGAAAAATATAAAAGTCGCCTGGGGATCCCTGGGTGGCTCAGCTGTTTAGCGCCTGCCTTCAGCCCAGGGAGTGATCCTGGGGACCCAGGATTGAGTGGAGCCTACTTCTCCCTCTGCCTGTGTCTCTGCCTCTCTCTGTGTGTCTCTCTCATGAATAAATAAATAAAATCTTTAAAAAAAAATATAAAAGTCACCTACTTGAAGGCATCGTAGAGAAAAAAGAGAATTTCCAGGCCAGGATACAAAGAAGAACAGGAACTGAGGAAGGTGAAGCCAGTGCTTGGAGCTAATTATCCTCTGAGGGTGTCTGCAGAGTCTAGAATGGGTGGGTTGGAGATGGCAGAGGGCTATTGACAGCTACATGGGGCTAGAAGGATAGGCATTGGAACCTAGGACCTGCCCAGAAAACACCCTGGTGAATCTGCCTCATTTCAGTTGAGACTCTGATGAGCTGCTCCCTAGGAGTAAGGCGATCCAGAAATACAAAAGGCCTCCTAGGGACACCTGGGTAGCTCAGTGGTTGAGTGTCTGCCTTTGGCTCAGGGAGTGATCCCGGGGTCCTAGGATCGAGTCCCACATCGAGCTCCCTGCATGGAGCCTACTTCTCCCTCTGCCTGTGTCTCTGCCTCTCTCTGTGTGTCTCTCATTAATAAATACATAAAATCTTTAAAAAACCACCACAACAAAGGGTCTCCTAGGGTTTTAGCTAGCTTTTTATCCTCTCAATCACTGAAACCAGATTAGGATGGTCCTAGATTGTTAAGAGAAGCCACACTGGGTTCAGAAGCCAAGTGGAATCTTCTCTGGAGGAAGATAACATCAGTCTCGCCCTCAAGTTATTGCTACAAACATTGTTTTCAATTACAATGTTCAGGAAACAATAGAAACAAGTAGGCATATGAGGAGAGGAGACAATAGGAATGAAAAACAACAGAAATAGTAGACAACAGAAAAAGACCCACATTTGCTCCAGACATTGGAATTATCAAGTATAAACTTTAAAATAACTAAGTACACATTGTTCAAAGATATAAATGACAATATTGATAATTATGGCAGAAGACTAAAACTATGAGCCATTTGAAAATTCTAGAACTAAAAATGACTGTGACCAAAATTAAGAAATTAATGGATGAGCATAATAACAGCATACGTGCAGCTGAACAGAGTGTTGAACTGGAAGGTAAATCAGGAGAAACTATCCAGAATGAAGCAAGGAGGAACAAAGGGATGGAAATTTTTTAAAAAGAGGAGACAGGGACACCCCACCTGGGTGGCTCAATGGTTGAGCGTCTGCCTTTGGCTCAGGGCATGATCCTGGGGTCCTGGGATCAAGTCCCATGTTCGGCTCCCCGCAGGGAGTCTGCTTCTCCCTCTGCCTGTGTCTCTTTCTGTCTCTCTCGTGAATAAATAAATAAAATCTTAAAAAGAGAGAGAGAGAAGGAGACAGAGACGTGACAGTAAAACATAACACATGTGTAATTAGAGTCCCAGAAGCTTCTCCATCTCACTCTGCCCTTCCCCTCACTTCCCCCCACCTCGCCATTCATGCTCTCTGTCTCATAAATAAATAAAGAAATAAAGAAATAAAATCTTAAAAAAAAGAGAGATGATTCCTGAGAATTTTCCAATGCAGGGCTTGAACTCACGACTCTGAGATCAAGACCTGAGTTGAGATCAAGAGTCAGATGCTTAACCGACTGAGCTACCCTAGCCTCCTTCCTTTTAACTTTCTTGAACATAATTTTAAATTTATAAAAAGGTAACAAAAATAGTAGAAATAAATAGAAGGGAACATCTCCAACCTGATAAAGAGCATGAGTGAAAAACCCATAGATAACATCATACTCAATACTGAAAGACTGAAAACTTGCTCCCTAAGAACAGGAGCAAGACAAAGATGTCTTCCCTTGTCACTTCCAGTTAACGTTGTACTGGACATTGTAGCCAGAGAAATTATGCAAAAAAAAAAAAAAAAAAAAAAAAGAAATAAAAGCTATCCAGATTGGAAAGGAAAAAGCAAAACTATCTATAGTAAACAGTTGAGATGATCTCATATAGAAAATCCTAAGGAAGAAAAAATGAGTGGGAAATATCAGAAAGGGAGACAGAACATGAAAGACTCCTGACTCTGGGAAACGAACTAGGGGTGGTGGAAGGGGAGGTGGCCGGGGGTGGGGGTAACTGGGTGACGGCCACTGAGGTGGGCACTTGACGGGATGAGCACTGGGTGTTATTCTATATGCTGACAAATTGAACATCAATAAAAAATAAATTTATATAAAAAGAGAAAATCTTAAGGAATCCACTAAAAATGACTACAACTAATAAATGAGTTCAATAAGTTTGCAGATATAAGGCCAATGCACAGAATGGCAAGGTTTGTACAACAGTATATTGCTGAAGGACGTTAAGGAAGATCTAAATAAGCAGAAAGACATCCCATGTTCATGAATTAGATTATTAATATAAAAAATATTATTAATATTAAGATGGCAATACTCTCCAAACTGATCTACAGATTCAGTGCAATGCCAGCCAAAATTCCAGCTGGTATTTTTGCAGAAACTGATAAGCCAATCTTAAAATTCATATGGAAATGGAAGGGATGCAGAATAGCAAAAACAGTCTTGAAAAAGAAGAACAAAGTTGGAAGATTCAGACTTCCCTATTTCATTTTTTTAAAGATTTTATTTATTTATTCATGAGAGAGACACACAGAGAGAGGCAGAGACACAGGCAGAGGGAGAAGCAGGCTCCACGTGGGGAGCCCGATGTGGGACCCGATCCCGGGACTCCAGGATCACACCCTGGGCTGAAGGCGGCGCTAAACCGCTGAGCCCCCCCCGGGCTGCCCTACTTCCCTATTTCAAAACTTAGCACAAAGCTACAGGAATCAAGACGGTGTGGTATTGGCATAAGGATAGACTTATAAATTAGTGTAATAGCACTGAGAGTCCAGAAATAAACCTTGACATTTATGGTCAATTAATTTTTCAACAAGGTGCCAAGACCATTCAACGGGAGAAAGAACAGTCTTTCCAACAGGTGGTGCCGGGACAACTGGATATCTACATGCAAAAGAATGAAGTTGGACCCCTACCTTACACCACACACAAAAAGTAACTCAAAATGGATCAGAGACCTACATTTGGATGGGGAGGTCTCTGGTGCAGTGTTCTGTTTCATAATCTGTGCACAGATCATATGAGTGTATCCACTACGTAAAAATACATTCTGTGGTGCAATTATGATTTGCATACCTTTTTACATGTTTTACTTTAATAATGTTTTCAAAAATAAAATAAAAAATAGTAATATAAAATTTTAAAAAAAGAGCTAAGTCTATGCAACTTTTAGAAGAAAAATAGATGTAAATCTTCATGACCTTGGACCAGGCAATGGTCTCTTAGCTATGACGCCAAAAGCACAAGTGACAAAAGATAAACTAGATAAATCGCCGCATATGATACTATCAAGAAAGTGAAAAGACAATCCACAGAATGAAGGAAAATGTTTGGAAATCATATTTCAGATATGAGACTTGTATCTAGAATATATAAAGAGCCCTTACAACTCCACGATAAAAAAAATAAGTGACTCGATTCTAAAAGAGGGCAACGAATTTGAATAGCTATTTCTCCACGGAAGATCTACAAGTGGGTAATGAGCACAGGAGAAGATGCTCAACATCATTAGTCATTAGGGAAATGCGAACCAAAATCATCATGAGATACTACTCCACACCAACTAGAATGGTTAGAATCACAAAGAGGCCCAAAACATATCGATGAAGATATAGAGAAATTGAAATCCTCATACTTTGCCGATGGAAACGTAGAGTGGCACAGCTGCTTTGGAAAAGCTTGGCAGTTTCTCAAAATGTTAAACATAGAGTGTCCATATGACTCAGTAATTTCACTCCTAGGGATAGTCCCAATAGATAAATTGTATGGCATGCGAATTATATCTCAATTTAGCTAAAAAAAAAAAAAAAAAAAAAAAAAAAAGCATAGTAGATAGATTTCTTCCATACCCTTCATACAGATTCCCCAAATATTGACATTTTATGATGTTTGTTTCATTCTTGTCTCTGTATGTCTACGCCCTCCCACCCTCCCACCATCCCACAGTCCCCCCCAAGCATCCCCCCCACCCACACACTTATTTTCTGAATCTGTCTTTTTTTTAATTTTTAAGATTTTATTTATTTATCCATGAGAGACACAGAGAGAGAGAGAGGCAGAGACACAGGCAGAGGGAGAAGCAGGCTCCCTGCGGGGATCCCGACTTGGGACTCGATCCCAGGACCCCAGGATCACACCCTGGGCCAAAGGCAGATGCTCAACTGCTGAGCCACCCAGGTGGCCCTTTTCTGAATCTTTCAAATCAATTGAGACATTATGCTCCTTGATCTCTGAAAACTTCAATGTGTATTTCCTAAAAACAAGGAACTTTCTCTTATTGAACCACCGTACAGTTACCCACATCGAGAAATCAGCATTGATACAATCCTACAGTCTACAGACCTTATCCAGAGTTGGCCAATTGTCCCAATAGTGTCCTTTCTAGAAAAGGAGCATCTCTGATCATGCATGACTTTCAGGTATGATATCTGGAGTAGCTCTTCGGGCTTTGCGTTTTATGACATTGGCATTTTTCAAGGGCACAGGGCAGTGACGTTGCGGGGTGTCCCTCTGTTTGGTTTTGTCCAGTGTTTCCTTACCATTCGATTCAGGTTTTGCATTTGAGGTAGGAATGCCAGAGAAGCGATGTATCCTCCGTGCATCGGGTCCGGGGGCACACAGTGGTGGCTTGTTCCATTACTGGTGAGTCTGTCTTTGTCACTTGGTTAAAGTGATGTCTGCTAGCTTTCTCCACTATCAAGTTGCTATTATTTTCCTTTTGTGGGGAGACATTTTGAGACTATTTAAATATCCTATTCCTCATCAAACTTCCACCCACTACTTTTTTCATCCATTGATCATTTTTGCTGGAATCAGTCATTACTATCATGATTGCCAGATGGCGATTTTCCAGTTCCGTCATTCCTTCTACATTTATTATTTGGCTTTCTACCGTGGGGAAGAGCTTCTTTTCTCCCCCATTGACTTACTTATTTATATCACTGGAGACTCATAGATTCCTTACCTTCTGGAAGAACAAGACGTTCCCTGTCCCCCCATTCCTAGAACCAGCCATTTATCCTAGGATCCCTCGTTCAATTCGAATGAGTAATTGCACTTAGAAACCTATCGGAAGATCTCACACACGCAGCCCGTACATATATGCACACATATACACATTTATTACTAAATGTAGAGATAAGGTACATATATGTATGTACACTTACACATTTCCTTTTTTTTAAGGATTTATTTATTTATTTATGATAGACATAGAGAGAGAGAGAGAGGCAGAGACACAGGCAGAGGGAGAAGCAGGCTCCATGCCCGGAGCCTGACGTGGGACTCGATCCTGAGACTCCAGGATCGCGCCCTGGGCCAAAGGCTGGCGCTAAACCGCAGAGCCCCCCAGGGATCCCCTACTTCCACATTTCTACGTATCTATCATCATCCATCCACCTCTGTGAGTTCATACTGACACCCCTAATTCCAAGTTCATCCTAGCCTTCCTCCCACTTGCTTATTTGTAACTTCTCTGTCACTGAGAAAGCTGACTCCCAGGCATCCACACTATATGTATAAGTATTTGTTCAACCCTAGAATCCTCAGAAAGCAGTTTCAGAATTGTCACCCCGTGTGTCTGCAAAAAAGAAAACTATTCCCTAGAGTTCAATATTCGTTTCTTTTCGTCTTGAGGGCATATCATCCAAGGACACCATTCAAAAGTTGCTTGAGTTAGTTCTTTTCTTCCCCTTCAGGGTGGTTATGGTATTGTCTGATGTATGGCTTTGTCCATTTGTTCCCATTTGTATTTCATTTTTGGATAATTCCCCGCAAACTTGTGATTTTATTTACTACAGATAATTTGAAGTTGAGATGCTCTCTGTCTTCTAGTGATGCTGAGGCCACGGGTTTTGTGTGTTTTTGTTCTTCCTTTTTTTTTTTAATTGATTTTTGTTTGGAAGCTATGTTGAGGGTTTTGCCATTATCTTGGTTACCCAGAATTCTCCAAAAAAAAAAAATCAATGTTTTGAACATGCCAATTCTCTTCCATTTGATTTATAGGTTGAATGCAATTGTAATCTAAATGCCATTTTTAAATGAAGCTTGACAAGGTGGTTCTCAAATTTATGTGGAAGAGCAAGTGGCCAAGAAGAGCTAAAATGCTCCTAGAGAAGGAGGTGGAGACCGTTGTTGCCTTAGCAGATTCTAAGAATTATTCTAAAGGTAGTGCATTTAAGATGGTACAGTAATGGCAAAATGTTGGGCAGATAGACCAGGGGGAAAAAAAATGGATAGACCAGGGGACAGAGTAGAGAATGTGGAAGCAGACCGACCGTGTGTAGAAACTCCACTTACGACAAAGCTGGCGCTGCAGCTCAGGGGAGGAAGGGGCTTTTTTCCGCATGTAATGCTGAGGGATTGGTCATCCATATGGCAAATGAAGTGTGACAACGTCAGGTGTTGGCAAGCCTGGGGAACCGCAAGAAGCCTTCGATCCTGCTGGGGGGTCTGGGCCCTGGTGCAATCACTAGTCCTCAGCAACGGGAGCGGGTGCGTGTTTCCCGTGGCACGGGGACACCCCCCCGGTGTAGTTACTAGAGGAACTCGGGCTGGGCGTCAGGACACCTGTTGGAGACCTCACAAAAGACGGAAACGAACCCAACTGTCCATCGGGCTCACGTCCGCTGGCTCATCAGGCCCACAACGGGACCAAAGTGAGGGAGGGTGGGGGGTTAGTCCCACTGGGGACCAGACCGCTCAAGGACGAAGGGATTCCAGCTCTCCTGGAGCAGCATGGGAGAGTCTTGGGAATCTCGTGTTCAACGGAAAAGCAGGTTGCGGGACTATACAATCGGCGTGATTCCATTTCTGTAAAGTTCGAATCAGGCAAAAGGAAAGCAGATGTTGCTCGGGGCTGCGCACGAAGGTGGTGAAACTGTAGGGAAGAGCATGGGACTGGTCAGTGCACACTGCTCGGGAAAGAGGTCACCTCTGAAACGGGGTGGGGGGTGACGAGGAGGGGCACTCAGGCTCCTTCGCAGGTTAGTAGTGTCACCTTTCTTTTTTCCAAGCTGGTGAGCACACGGAGGCTCACGGGATTCTGGTAAGCGGGCGCTTGCGTTTCCTCAATGTCTCATAGAAACCCTTTTAAACACGAAGAGTTCCGCTGAATTACCGACGGGGAGCCCCTGTGACCCAGTTGTGGCTGGGAACCTCGGAAGTAGCCCTCGGGCTCTGAGGCCTGGCTGGGGAGCAGGCCCCCCCCCCCCCCCGCTCTGACCCTGCGGTCTGGGTCACAGCAGCTGACAGCGTGGGTTGGGGGGTACTTCCCCACCTCAACTGCTCCCCACCTGCCTGTCGCCCCAGCCTCCCCTGGGTTGGGGGGCGTCCTGCCCCCATGTGATTCTGTAACTAGCGCTTGCTCTCTGGATCCTGTTCCAGCCCCGTGAGGCCTCCCCTCCTGGGCCTCAGGGTCAAGTGCAAGGAATATTCATGCTGCCCACCCCCAGCTCTGCAGCAAGGCCCGGCACCCCCACTCTCGGAGGAGAGAAGACTCAAGGTTACCTCCGCACACCGGATCCATTTGCCATCCAGTCCACCCACAGCCAGTTTGCCTAATGACTAGTTGGTCTAATTACCGGGTCACCTCCAAGCCGGGATTTGGAATTCAAATGAAGGAATTTATTTTCACCTTTTATTCTAACAGTGACTCCAGCTTAATCAGTCCTTTAATGATCAATTTGCCCAATTAAAAAAAATCATGCATTTGCAACCAATTCACCGAAAGGCCCTTCTGTGGCCCTGGTGCGTTTCCAAGGATCCCTGCGCAGCTGGGTTGGGGGTTCCTCGCTCTCCTGGGAGCTCTTTCTCGTCTTGCCATCTTGCCAACGTGGCCGGGTCCCTGCCGCAAATGTGTCTCCACGTCGCAGGGTTTCCTAGAGCTGCCCATTAGCCCCTGCAGCACCGGCCACATGGTGGGGAGGGGGGCACTCGCGCCACCGCCACCAGTTTTGTCCACTGAAGGGGCAGGTGGGACAGCCAGTTACTGCCCTTGGCTGCACGTTATGTTGCACTCTATCGAATTCACAAAGGAAATGGGTTTGTGAAACACAAAATGTACAAAACATGTTAATAAAATATACTCATGTCTAGAACAAAACAACCTTTAGGGAAAGATCTTTATATACCAAAAGGCAAAGAAAAGTCCTTGATGTAGTCCAAAGAAGATAGAAGTGGACAAATGTGGTGGGTGTCCCCCTGGCTTCTCATGGCCTCTGGATCCGATGACTCTGCTGTCACTGGCCCTTGACCCCGGACAGGTTATACCAACCTCCTCCTCCCTAAAATGGGGCAAGAACAGCGTGTCCTTCAGAGGAGGAGGAGTAGGCGAGTTAATCCATTTACTGTTTGCTGTGGAGGCCAGCAGATCCACTTTAACTACTATAGAAACACAGATTAAAGCGAGCTACCCTGGGAGGAATGCTTTGTTTTCCTCCTTTTTTTTAAAATTTTAATCTTTAAAATGCCAAAAAGTTGGGAGAAAATAAAGCCCTGGATATAGACGGGGTTTGATGCACCTGATGCCTGGGATGGGAGTGGAGGCCCCTACAGCCTCTGGGTACCTTCCTGGGGCAGCCTGGCTTCCTCCCGTTGAGTTGAGTTTCTCTTGCCTTTCCCTTAGCAAGGAGAGTTCCACCCAGACCTCTAGATCTTTCTCTTCCTTTACTATCCTCCCCTACAAGCCGTTGCTCCCCATGAGCCTCCACCACCTTTGGGGGGCAAGGCCTTCTCTGCTGTCCTTCACCCAGAAGCTCTTGATGGTCTTGTGGGGGGAAGGGTGATCCCCAGCCCAGGGTCGAGGGGGCTCAGAGTGTCACTTGGGAAGAAGGACCCCTTGCTGTGTCACTTCAGGGCTGCCTCCCAAGTGGGAAGTGAGGTATGGGGAGTGAATTCTAGGGAGAGCTGGGCTAGTGGCCCTGGGAAAGTGGGCGCACATGGACTCAGGCGTGGGTACCTGCGGCTGCCTGCTGGGGCTTCTGGAGGCACGGCATTTGCTGGTGGAGCTGCCCAGCTGGCCCAGGAGGGACTGTGCTGGGAGAGAAAGGATGGGGCACCCGTACCCTGGCTCCACTCCACCCTAGAGGCAGGAAACCTTGGGTCCAGAGGGCCGAGATGGGGAGCACTGCCTGGACAGCGGTCCTTGCAGGGGGGACTCACCTGGGGTGCGGGCTGTGGACGTGGCTGGGGCCCCAAGAGGATGGGGCTTGCCAACCTTAAAGAATTATCAGCAAAGAGGGAGCTGAGCCCACCCTGGGAAAGAGGTGACCCCCTTGGCAGAAGCCACAGGCAAAGATGGAGCACCCTCCTCCCTTCGACCTTGGGCCCGAGACAAGGCCTGCCGGCCTCAGCCCAGGAGGGGGTGGGGAGGGGAGGGGAAGTCAGAGCACCCTGTCTCTATTCCAGTCCATTCCAGTCCTGGGGCTGGGGAGGGGGAGTTTCAAATAGGATGTGAATCTGGGCTGAATTTTAATCACCCAAAAGAACCAGAAAAGTTAATGGTCAGGGGTGAGGGAGTGGGGGTCGGAGGAGGTGCCGGAGCACACCTGACTTGCATAAACAAATGTTACCCTGACTTCCCTTGGCAGGAAATGTCTGGAAAGGTTGGTGGAGCCCCAGGAAGTGCCAGGGCGGCCGTGGGCCCGGGTGCACCCCCTCTTGCGGGGCTCTGTATGCCCTGCCCCCCCCAGATGGGGCCATGGGCCATGGCTGGGGCTCACCCGTGGCCGAGCAGGAAGCATTGCAGCATGTGGGGCAAGGGCCCCCTTCTAGGAGGCAGCCAGGATGGGGGTCTGGGGGCAGTGGGGCCGCACCCCAAATGACTCTCTATTTTCCTAAAGCCAAGCCAGGCTGATGTGCAGCCCCAGGAGACATCTACCCTAACTGAGGCTACGGGGACAGAGTCGGGGAGACAGTCAGTGAAGACAGAAAGGTCACTGGGCTGTGCTTTCAGGGTAAACTGGGGCAGAGGTGAGGGTCCCAGAGCCGGCCCAGGGCAGCCTGTAGATCTGGGGGGCAGAGGGGACTCAGGTGTTTACCCGCTCTCCTGGGAGGGTGGCAGGTTGCCCGGGGTGGGCAGGCCTACAGGGCATCCCTGGGCCCTTGCAAAACAGACCTGGCTCAACAGCGCAGCCGCAGCCCATGGGGAACCCCCTTGCCCGCACCCCTGCTCCGACCTACTAGCAATTTCCTAAGGCTCCAAATGTCAGGGCGGAACAGAGCTGGACCTCAGAGTCTGTGGTGCTGCAGCGCAGGCTGGGGCCCCCCAAGACACTCCTCCCGTGGGTAGCATGGCCTTTGGCGCTCTCCCCTCTTGCTCTGCTTCCCAGGCCCGGAGAGAAGAGGGGCTCCCCGGCCGAGAACCCAGCCCTGTGGCCAAACCAACTGCACCCCGCCCCCCCCCCCCCCCCCCCCGCACCCAGCTGTGTTAACTTTTGACTTTTTATTTATGAATTGTTTTGATGGTTTTTGGCAGTGCCTCTCTTCAAGGCCTCTTGATCGGTGTGTGCTCTGGGAGTGTGTCACGCCCTGACATTTACTCTGGGGCGGGGGACCTCGGGGACCAGGGGTGTTCCCTCCGGGGCCAGCATCCAGTCGCAGGAAATGGCTCCCGAGCCGGCTGCCGGCTAGCAGGGTGGAAACCATGGCAACGGGAAGCTGGGAGGATCTTCCCGTCACCCCGCGGAAAGGGCAGCCTATTTCTGGGACCTGAGCCCAGTTATTCACTGGTTCTGCATTTTGCTGTGAATTTCAATTCTGGAGAGCTGGCGTCGGGGTGACTGGGCCCGAGCTTGGGGGCGCGGGACGAGGACGCGCTCCCCTTCTTCCTCGGAGGCCCCGCAGCTCCGGCCCCCAACCTTGGCTCCCCGCAATTCGATCCCTGGCTCAGGCGGGACGGGGGAAGATGGGTGCTTTGGAGGGGCCTGGGGGGCGGCCCGACCCCGCTGGGCTCCCCCTCCCGGGCCTCCCCCAATTCTTAGGGGCCTGCTTTCCGGCTTTCAGCAGAGGGGACCCTCCGAGCCGCCTGGCTGGGGGCAGGAAGCTCTGACGCGGTGGGGGACACAGCTGAGTCCCTTCAACCCCGCGAGCAGCACGGCCCCAACGCGCGGGCACAGGCGCTCGCTCGTGCACACGCGCCAGTTGTGTGGCTTTTGGGGTGGACTCGTGTGCCCCCTCGTGGTCAGCCTCCGCCAGCACCCCGCGCTCAGAGGCAGGTGGCTGCCTGCGCTCCCTGGGATTCCTTCCAGCCAGGACGTGGGACAGAGGGCTTGGGGGACGCGGGAGACCCATGGGACACTGGTCCTCCGAAGCGCGGGCCGCGGAGAAGATCGCAGGCTAAGCTGGGGGCGGGACAGGGTGAGCAAAGCATCCCAGGAGGGGGGACCACAGCGGGACCCTGCCCAGCCAGTCTCCACTTGCCCCACTGTCTTCTGGGGTGACTTCGGTTCCTCTCCTGTCTGCCCAGGCCCTTCCACTGGGGTCGCCCCAGACCGGGAACAGCTCCTTGATGCCCCCCTTCCACCTTCCAGCATCCAACTCCTCTCCCGTTCTGGGGGGCTTACATCCCAAATAGCATTCATTCATTCACTTGCTTATTTTTAATTCTTCTTTCTTTATTTTATTTTTAAAAAGATTTTATTTATTTATTCATGAGAGACACACACACACAGAGAGGCAGAGACATAGGCAGAGGGAGAAGCAGGCTCCATGCAGGGAGCCCGATGTGGGACTCGATCTCGGGTCCCCAGGATCAGGCCCTGGGCGGAAGGAGGTGCTAAACTCCTGAGCCACCCGGGCTGCCCCATTTGCTTATTCTTAAATTCTTTATTTATTGATTTATTGATTTTTTAAAAAAGATTTTTATTTATTTATTCATGAGAGACACACGGGGGGGCGGTGGGGGCAGAGACACAGGCAGAGGGAGAAGCAGGCTCCTCGCAGGGAGCCCAATGCGGAACTCGATCCCAGGATCCGGGATCCCACCCTGAGCCAAAGGCAGATGCTCAACCGCTGAGCCACCCAGGTGTCCCTATTGATTTATTTTTAATCACAGTATGGGTGACACACACCGCGACATTAGTTTCAGGAGTACAGCAACATAGCGATTCAACATCTCTGTATGTTATGCTATGCTCAGCACGCGTAGCCACCATCTGTCCCTATACAATGAAACAGCTTTTAAAAGAATCCATTTGTGGAAAAAAAAAAAACCAATCCATTTGCGGTAGGCATGATTTTGGCCCTTGTGACCTTTGCCCTCTGATGGGATGCCTGTGAATATGTTACATTGCGTGGCCAAGGGGACTTTGCAGATGTAATTAAGGCTACTGACCACTTGGCCTGAGTATAAGAATATCAGCCTACATCATAGGCTGGACCCACTGCCGTCACAGGAGCCCCGACACGCGGAACTTTCCCAGCTGAGACCAGACGGGAGTCCGAAAGATTCAAAGAGGGATCCCTGGGTGGCCCAGCCGTTTAGCGCCCACCTTCAGCCCAGGGCGTGATCCTGGGGACCCGGGATCGAGTCCCACATCGGGCTCCCTGCGTGGGGCCTGCTTCTCCCTCTGCCTGTGTCTCTGCCTCTCTCTCTCTGTGTCTCATGAATAAATATATATATATATATATAAACCTTTAAAAAAAAGAAAAGAAAGACTCAAAGATAACGGGAACAATTCCACCCACCATGGCTGGCGGCAAGAGGAAGAGGCCATGTGTCAAGGAAACGGTGACCTCCATCCCACAGCCTCAAGGACGTGGGTCCTGCCAACAGCCGGAATGTAGAGTCTTCGGGAGCCTTCACATAAGAGCCCCGCCCACCTGACATCTTTGTTGGGTTTTGTTTCGGTTTTGAAATGATTACAGTCACAGGAAGTTCCGAGGACAGTACAGGGACACGTGGGTGCTCCTCTCCCAGCTTCCTCCAATGGTGGCACCTAACACACCTACAGCGCAGCATCAAACCCGGCCTCGAGGTTGTCGCCTGGCTTCTTCCCACGCCAGGGCCTTCGCTCAGGACGACCTCCCTCACCTCCTAGCTAGAGTTGCTCGGGGCAGTAACAATGCAAGCCTTTCCTTCTGGCTTTCACTTTCAAAGTACAGCTTTGTTGAGGGATGATCTGCATACCAACTCCCCCATTTAGAGGGTACAAGTCAACGGGTTTTAGAATAGTCATCGCTATCACCGTATTGTTCTACAAACACCACCGCTGTCTCATTCCAAGCCATTTTCATCACCCCCAGAGAAAGCTCATGCCCACTAATGAGTCACTCCCCTCCCCAGCACCTGGCAACCATGAATCCGCTTTCTGCCTCTACGGATTTGCCTATTCTGACCTTTCCCACAAAAATGGGATCATACAGGGATCCCTGGGTGGCGCAGCAGTTTGGCGCCTGCCTTTGGCCCAGGGCGTGATCCTGGAGACCCGGGATCGAATCCCACGTCGGGCTCCCGGTGCATGGAGCCTGCTTCTCCCTCTGCCTGTGTCTCTGCCTCTCTCTCTCTCTGTAACTATCATAAATAAATAAAAATTAAAAAAAATTAAAAAAAATGGGATCATACAGCATGCGACCTTTGGGGCTTGGCTTCTTGGACTCGGTGTGATGTTTTCAGAGGTCATCTGTGTTGTAGCATCTATTAAGACTTGACTCCTCTTTATGACCAAATAATACTCCATTGTATGGCAAGACCGCACTTTGTGTATCCACTCATCTGTTGATGGACATTTGGGTTGTTTTCACTTTTTAGCGATCATGAATAAATCTGCTATAAGCATTCATGGATAAGATTTTGTGTGGCCATATGCTTTCATTTCTCTTGGGTATATACTTAGGAGTGAAATCGCTGTGCCATATGATAACTCTATATTTAACTCTTTTGAGGAACTGCCAAACTTTTCCATAGTGGCTGCGCCATTTACATTCCCACCAGCAATGTATGAGGGTTCCAATTTCTCCACATTCTTGACAACATTTGTTATTATGTCTTTTCAGTTATAGCTACCTTAGTGGGGAGGAAGTAGTATCTTGTGGTTTTGATTTGCATTTCCCTGATTGTCTGGTGATGCTGAGCATTTTTTTCGTAAACTCATGGCACGCTGTAGATGGTCTTCAGAGAAATGTCTATTTAGATCTGTTGGCCCTTTTAGTTGGGTTATTTGCGTTTTTATTATTGAGTTGTAATGGTTCTTTATATATTCTAGATACAAGTCACGTATCAGCTGTACGGTTTGCAGACGGGTTCTTCCATTTTATGGATTGTCTCTTTGCTTTCTCGGTGGTGTCCTTTGCATCACGGAGCCATTTAATTTTGATGAAGCCCAGTTTATCTAGTTTTTATTATGTTGCTTGTATTATTGCTATCATAGGTAAGAAACCATTGTCTCATCCAAGGTCACAAAGATTCATGCCTGGGTTTTTATTTACTTTTTTTTTTAAGAAAGAGTTTTATAGTTCCAGCTCTTACATTTAGGTTTATGATCCATCTTGAGTTAATTTTTGTATTCCCTCTTGGGAATACAAAAGGGGGGTGTCCAACTTCATTCTTCCGCATGAAACTATCTAGTTGTCCCAGCACCGGTCGTTGAAGACACTCTTCTTTCTCCCATTGAATAGCTTGTCACTCTTGTTGAAGATCAGTTGACCATACAGTAAGTATGGGTTTATTTCCAGGCTCTCAATTCTATTCCATCGATCTATGTCTATCCTTGTGCCGGTAGTACACAGTCTTGATTCCTGTAGCTTTACGGTGCGTTTTAAAATCGGGAAGTGTAAAAAAAATAAAAAAATAAAAATAAAATCGGGAAGTGTGAGTCCTCCCACTTTGTTCTTTTTGAAGATTGTTTTAGCTATTCTGGGTCCCTTGCATTCCCATATGAATTTTAGGATCGGCTTGTCAATTTCTGCAAAAAAAAAAAAAAAAAAGCCAGCTGGAATTTTGATATGGATAGTATCAAATTCGTGGATCAATTTGGAAAGTATTGTCACTGTAACAATAGGTCTTCTGATCCATACCGAGAGATGTGTTTTTATTTATATATAGCTTTAACATCTTTCAATAGTAGATGGTTGTACAAGTTTTGCCGTCCTTTTGTTACGCTCATCCCTAGGTGTCTTATTCTTTATGACGTCATCATAACTAGAACCGTTAATTTCATTCTGGGTTGTTCATTGGTAGGGTTCAGAAATGCAATTGGTGTTTGTATATTGGCTCTGGAATTCTGCAATTTTGCCAAACTTGTTTATTAGCTCTGAGAGTTTTTTTTTTTTTTTTTTTGTGGATTCCTTCGGATTTCCTCTATACGAGATTGTGTCGCCTGTGAATTGAAAGTTTTATCTCTCCCTTTCCACTCCAGAAGCACTTTGTTATCATTTCACTCACTTACCTTCACCGTAACATTGTAACTCCTCTAACAGCGGCTCCCTATCAGTAGACAAGTGCTTTCCACAGCTACTTCTTCATGTAACGAGTTAGACCTTCTCTGTTGACTGCCTGCCAGGAGGATTGAGGGCTTGACCTCCTTGCCCAGTAAACAAATGGCAAAGACAAGATCTCGGACTGGCTTCACTTGTCCTTTGCGGAGTCCCCTTCTGGGTGGAAGGGAATGGTTCACAAAGCGATGGCCCCAGGTACTCCCGGAGTGGCCCTGCTGAATGGATGTCCCTGGGCTCCTGGACTGACTCCTTTCACACAGTCCCTTCCACGAGACCCAGTAGGTCCATTGGCCTGCCCCCAGGGGACCAAAGTCGGCTCCCTGTTTCACAGCGACGACAACGTGTTCATTAACTAGGCTCATCCAATCAGATTCTCCCTCTGGACTTTGACTCTGGAGACAGAGTTGGTCAAATGATGGTGGGCACATGGTTGACGGGCTGGGTTGTGCTGGCCCCGTGGCCAAGGACACGGGAGCAGGGAAGCCAGGGGGGAGTGAGGAAGGCCGGTGGCTCTGGCTCCGGGCCTCAGTGATCCCAACCACAGGAAAGGCTCTGCGGGCAGTCACCCCGAGAGGGTCCTGTGGAAGCACTGAGAGAGGGGGCACCGGCAAGGATGACAAAACTAGCCAGGACTTTACTTCCCAGCCTCAGTGGGGGACATCTGGGATGACAAAGAAAGCACTGTGCCAGGAGCTAAAAGCCCTGCGTTTGGAACGGCATCCCTGTGCTGCGTGACCTTGAGAAGCCACCTGACCTTCTTGGATCTGATGTCTTCATCTGCATTCCTCTCATCTTTTATTTCTCAACGCCCTCGGATGAATTATGCCTCCTCGGGCTTTCTTCCCTCCGACAACAGGGTTACCGTGCATGGGCGGCAACATCCGTCTTGCTATTCTCTGCGGTCTCCGTCTCGAGTTTATCAGCGGACATCAAGGGGAAGTCTCAGGCACCCCCTTCCCCCTTGCAGGAGGCTCCTGTGGCTGCTGTCACAAACGACCGCAAACGGGGTGGCTTAAACAACACATAGTTCTTCTCTCATGCTTCTGGAGGCCAGACATCTGAAATAAAGGTGTCTGCAGGGCTGCGCTCCCTCTGGAGGCTCTAGAAGGATCCTTCCTTGTCTCCTAGCTTCCCGTGGCCCCGGGTACCCCTTGACTTGTGACTATCACTCTGGTCCCTGCCTCTGTCTTCAAGTGGCCTATGGGTTAAGGAGGTCACCCATGAAATGGACTTGGGTCAAGATGTTTCCAGCAACTTCCAGTCGGGCAGGTGGGCCTCCTGTGTGCAGAGCTAGAGTGGACTTTTCCGCCAGCACCCCCGGGCCTGGGCGCTCCCCATCCCAGCAATCCACTCAAGCTTTCCCTGCCCAGGGGCCTCACATCTCAGAGTCTTGGGTTTCAGAACTGACACCGTTAGCCCCATTTCAGGGCCTCCGGGGCCTCCTTGCCTTTCCTTGAACTCCTGTCTCCTGCTACCCAGGGTCCCTGGGCCTTTCTCTAGCTCAGCATCATATCTCGCTGCTGACGGCCCCCGGCTTCTCGGCTTCTGCTCCTCGGGTCTGTGTGTTCACTTGTCCGCGCAGGGCCTCAGCCCTTCGAAGAACCCCCCTGGCTACATACGTATCTCGTGCTCCCCCCCCCCCCCCCCCGCTGCTTGGCCCTCTGCTTCTCTGTGCTGGCCAGTCTTCTGGCTCTTTTTTATGAAATCTCCTCTCCTCGTGAAAGGGTTTGGTCCTCGGTGGCACAATTGTCCATGGGAATTTAAAAAATAACAGCTTTATTGAGATACGATTCACATGTCATAAAATGCACTCATTTAAACGGTACAAGGCAATGGGTTTTACTGCCTTCACGGAGTTGTGCCACCATCACCACAATCCAATTCCAGAACATTTTTTATCACCTCCCCGAAGAATCCCTGTCCCTATTAGCAGCCACTTCCCTCGCTCCCCCAGCCCCCCCCCCCAGCCAGCCCCTGGCACCCACGAATCGACATTCTGTCTCTGGATCTGTAGCAGCCATGTGTGCATATCTAGCGCTGGGGTAGGTTTTCGAACCTTCGTGCCGACTCTCAACACTTCTGAGGTCCAACTTGGTCACACACCAGATCTCGCGGGTGTGCAGAGCTTGCTCAATCTTTCTCTCTACTGAGCCTGTTTTTACTCAAAACTTTGAAAAAAGGAAATAATCTCAGGTAGTAGATTAACCAAAACCTATAATCCCCACAGTGTCTCCACTTGTAAGGAAACTTCCACCTTCTTTAATAAAAGTGAACCCTGACCCGCCAGGTAAATAGAGCTGTGTCCGGGCAGCTTGTGTAGCTCCTGCAGGCTCAGAGAGGGAAGGGCTGCAATCAGACTTTGGTTTTACAAAGGTGGCTTTGTCTGGAGCGTAGGGGGTGGGGGAGGAGGGCAAGGCTACTGAAGGGAGACCCTGTCTGCTCCGTCCCAGCACCAGGCCTGAGCCTGGCTCATGCAGGCACTCGGTCACTGAGGGAAGGAGGCAGGGAGCCGGGAGAGTGGGGGCGAGGAATCCACAAGCGGAAGATGTTCGGGGCAGGAAGGAGTGTGTCGTGGTCTGTCTTCAGAGACAGGATTGACCTCCCACCCCCAAATTTGGTTTGGACAGAGACTGATGGCACCACATCCACCGGGAGGTTATGAAAAGGTTCCTTACTCACATACTGAGGCTTTCTGGGGATCGCAGGGCAGGTCCCCAAGCTGGTCAGAAAATGACTTGTGAGGGCACAGAGAGGAGACTGGCAGGGTTCTTTGTTACGGTTGGAGCTAGGGCAGGGGTGAGGGCTCCTGCATGTGGTTTGAACTCTCCTCTGCCGCCAAGGAAGGAGCACTTGCCCAGATGTGGGGCACAAGGGGACAGGGACGATGAAGCTCCAGGGCTGTCAGCAGTCAGACTTGAGAGCACGGAGAAGCCAGGGCTGCTGGGAGGAGGCCGCTGGCAAGCGGCGCCTGACCTTGGTGGGTGCTATGGTCTGAACGTGTCCCTCCTCCCGAACTCACGTGGCGAGCCGGAACGCCCGGGTGATGGTATTAGGGCGTGGGGCTGCCTGATTAGGTCGGGAGGGCAGAGCCCCGGGAACGGAGTCAGTACCTCATAAGAGACCCCAGAGGGACGCCTGGGTGGCTCAGCGTTTGAGCATCTGCCTTCGGCCCAGGGCATGATCCTGGAGTCCGGGGATCGAGTCCCACATCGGGCTCCCTGCATGGAGCCTGCTTTTCCCTCTGCCTGTGTCTCTGCCTCTCTCTCTCTCTGTGTCTCTAATGAATAAATAAATAAAATCTTAAAAAAAGAAAAGAGACCCCAGAGAGCTGGCCTGCCCCCCTCCTTGCCCACCGTGTGAACCTGGCTTTCCGCAACCGGGAAGAGGGTCCTCCCCAGAGCCCAACCATGCGGCCACCCTGATCTTGGATCCCCAGCCTCCAGAAACCCGAGAGAGAGAGATGTCTGTTGTTTATCAGCCGCCTAGGCTGGTGTTGAGCTGTAGTAGCCTGAGCGGACGAGGACGGGGATGGTGTGGGAGGGCCGGATGTGGGGCCCAGGAGGCTGCGGAATCGGGGGACACACGTGGCTTCAGAGTCGCATAGTGAGAAGGACGGGAGGGCAGAGGGTAGCAGAGACGGGCAGGCGGGCCAGGAGGGAGGCCGTCGGGCTTGCTCGTGCTGAGGGGTTGGAGGCGCAGAAGGTGCTTGTGGACAGGGGCAGAGGTGGGGGAGAAGGGGTGACAGTGGGCTGAGGTTCTCGGGTTGCGAGAAGGTTCCAAGGACACGTGACGGGACTGCACTTAGATGAGGCTGCCCTGCAAGTGACCACTCCTAGGGCGAAGGCCGCTGGCGAGGGCGTGGGTGGGGCGCGAGGGCTCTGGAAACCATCTCCTGCCTGCGGACGCCAGCCGGGCTCTCCAGCGGCCCTGCCTGGGCGCGGCCTTCCCTCTGCACCCCGATGCCTCTCCCCTTCCCTGGCTCATCGGTTGAGCTGCAGCCTGAGCCCTCGCTCACTCGCTCACTCGCTCACTCAGTAGTTGACAGCGCCATTGTGAGGAGGAGGCTGCGGTTCCTCAGCGTGCAGGCCCGCAGCAAAGGTTAGATAAGGAAGCGTTGGCAAATCCCACAGGCTCCTCCTCTGGTTCGCCTGTCCGCCCCTCCTTTATTGACCATCTTCTCCATACCGGGTCTGGAGATAATCCCCGGGCAAGGTCAGGGGGTGGTGGGGGTGGCGAGAGGAGGGACACCACCTTTCAGATTGGTGACAGGTGACAGGGAGGGCCCAGGCGGCGGGCGTGGCTTGATGGTGGGAGACCAAGCCCTGCCTAGAGGTTTGCTGGCTCCAACTGGTGGCTAGTGAATTATTCATTTGTCAACCACTGTGTCCAGGCTGCTTGCCAGGAGGGTGCCCTGTGACCCAGGGTTTTAAAAATTAATGTGTTCATTGAGTCATTCCCCTGACTCACATTCACCGGCACCTATTACTTGCTGAGCCCAGACGCTTCACACCACAAAAGGCCCAGGGGGGGAAGGAGGAGTTCAAGCCATGCTGTTTAACCGGCAAACACAGGGGATGGGGAGGTGACAGGCAGGCCACCGGGCCAGGGGCCAGAGGGGAGAGTGATGCGATTTGGATGTGTGCATATGTGTGCGTACTGTACAGTTTTGGGTGATTGTGGGTGTGTGCACCACCCCTTCAGGCTGGTGCTCTGGGTGCCTGGGTGTCTGGGTTTCGGCCTCGGACGGGGGGGCAGACAGCGGTGATGGGCATGACAGGTTTAGCAGCACAGGGGCCTTGGGCCCTGAGTCCCTCCACACCCACACACATGGGCATGCGTGCACGTACACGCACATGCACACACAGAGGTACTCAGCCCAGAGGGCCCGTGCCTTGCCCCTGACGGAGGGAGCTGGGGAGAAGGGTTTGTGGAGCAGGAATCCTGTCACTGGGGCCGAGCGTGTACAAAGACCCTTAGGTGGGACACCATAAACCTCCAGGGAGTTGCTCGAGGGTGTTGCCACGAGTGGCAAAGTGGTGAGACCCGAGGCTGGCTGGCCGACAGGGTGACTCCCCAGGAACTGGCATGTGAGGCTAAGGCCTCGGCTTTCTCCTGAGTTGGAGGGGTGCTGGAAGAGGGAATCCAGGACCGAGCCCCTTCTGGCTTTCATCCGAGGAAGGTGGCTCTGGCTGGTGGCTGGTGTTGCGGGCCAAATGGTGGCCCCCTCTGCTGTACCCGCCGGAACCTGTCAATGTGACCTTACTTGGCAAAAGGGTCTTTGCAGATGTGGTGACGTGAAGGATCTCAAGTTGACACCATCCTGGATTTCCTCAGTGGGCCCTGAAGGTGGAGGCCCGTAATAGGACGGACACAGAGACACAGAGAGGAGAAGGCCGCGGGACAAGGGGGCAGAGACTGGAGTGAGGTGGCCACAAGCCAAGGGACGCCTGGGGCCACCCACAGTTGGAAGAGGCAGGAAGGATTGTGCCTTAGAGCCTGCAGGGGTTTAATGGGCCTGTCGGCATCTTGCTGTCACACTTCTGGTGTGCGGAGCTGGGGGACGAGGAGTTCCTGGTGCTAGGTGTCTCACTTTGTGGTCACTTGCCACAGCGGGCAGCGGAGATGAGCACAGATCACAGCTGGCGTGGAGGGAACTGGGGGGAGCTGGGCTGGGGCAGGGATGGGGGAGCTGAGGAAGGAGATCAGGCTGTCCTGGGTGGATCAGGAGACATCAGGATTGTCACCAGGGTCCGGTCATCCTGGTGGAAGAGCTTGGGAGCAGTGGCTTTTTCGTCTCAAAGCTCCCAAGTCTCTCAAGTCGTGGCCACCATCCGATTGTACCAGAAGGACGCAGATGACGGTCGTTAGCTGGGGCGGGGGAGGGAGGGCCTGGTGCGCTGCATCCCTAATGCCTGTGAAGTGGCACCGCGGGCTGGGGAGTCAACACCCCGCACTGGTCTGAGGCTCCTCCAGCGTCCAGCGCCGGAAGGGGAGCAAGGAAGGGGAGCAAGGCCCGATCGCCCAGGGACGCAGAGCCAGTGCCCGGCCGAACCCCGCGAGGCGCTCTTTCCCCGCGCCTTACCCCCGGGGGCGCGCTGGGGCTCGGGCAGAGCTGGTTCCGCTGTTAGGGCGGCTGCGCCCAGTCCCGGGTCCCAGCGAGAGCGCCCGTAGGCGCCCGTCGCCAGCAGCTCTCCGGGGCCTGGAGCGCAGCGCAGCTTCGTGGCGCCGCCGGCCCTCGCAGCCAGGGTGCCGGGGTGCGCGGGGGGCCGGGGGCCCGGGAAGCAGCGCGGCGGGTCGGGCTCCGGGGAGCGCGGCGCGGCCGTCGGGGCGGGAGCCTCCCGGGGGCGGGGCGCCAGCTCCCCCCGCGGGGCGCGCGCTGCTCGGCGACAGGCGGGCGCCGGCGGGCCACCCGGCCGACTGGGCCTCTGCGCCTGCGCCGGCGCCTGCGCGCAGCCGCTCCGCCCGCTCCCCCCCCCCCCCGGCCCCGCCGCGCGGGGGGAGGGACCCGAAAGGCGGGGCGGGCGGGGCGGGGGCCGGCGGGGCGGGGCGGGGCGGGGCGGTGGCCGCGCCCGCCGCGAGGACCCCCGGAGCCGGCCGCCGCGCGCTGGGGGCCCCTTGTCCTTCCGGCGGGGGGTCCGGGGCCGCGGGGCGGGGCCTCATGGAGGCCCGGGGCCCGGGCGGTTGCGGAGGGGGGGACGCGGCGCGGGGCGCAGAGGGGCGGCCGGCGCCCGAGGCCAGGGTGCACTTCCGAGTGACGAGGTTCATCATGGAGGCAGGTAACCGCGGCTCGGGAGAGGGCCGGCCTCGCGGGGACCCGCTGCCCGCAGGAGGGGGCGCCAGGGCGGGAGCCGGCGCGGCCGGCCGGGCGGGGGGGCTCCCGGGGACGGGCCTCCGCGTCGCGCCGCGCCCGGGGCTCGGCTCTGAGCTGCGCGCGGACGGGCGGGGGCCCGAGGAGAGGACGTGGGAGGCGCCGGCCCCCAGCCCGGGCGCCCGCCGCACCTGCCCGCCGGCGCTGCGGCCCGGGACGAGCCCGAGGGCCGGGGCCCCGCGCGCCCCTCGAAAGCTCCGCCGGCGCGTCCGCAGCCGCGGCGGCCGCCCGGGCTCCCAGTGGAGACAATGAAGCGAAGCGGATTCCGGTAGAAACACTGTCTCTCCCCGGCCCTTGCATCGGCTCTGGCGGCCACACAGTTACTTCCGATCTTTGTTACTTTGTGCGCCCCGTGCGCGTGCGGCCTCTGGGGGGTCCGCTTTCCAGGCCAGCTCAGCGGGGCCCGGGAAATGGTGCAGGACGATTGAGCCCCGGGATTCGGACGCTGCCCGGGGCGGGAGGGAGGACGGCGGGGCCTCTCGGAGGCTGCCGTGCTCCCGCGTGGACGCTCCACGTAACGCAGGGCAGCATGCGGCCCTCTGAGCACTCGCCACCGAAACAGGACTTGGAGGGGCATGCGCAGCTCTAGCGCCTTCTCTGACATCTCTGGGAATGAGGGGACCCTCGTCCCAACGTGTAACTGAATTTCAAAGCTTGAAAGGCCGAAAGCCCTTCCGGGTCCCTCTCGGAGGACTTCTTGAGACAATGGCCTGCATATGCCCTTGCTCCCCCGTGGGACGCTGAACACTGGCCCTCCGAAGGTGTTCCCATCCCAAGCCCCCGCACTGGTGACTGTTCTTACCCCACGTAACGACACGCAAAGGAGAGATTTTGCAGATGACATTCAGCATCTTGATGTGGAGGGCAAACTGCCCTAGATTACTCCCCGGGCCCAGGATGATGCCACCCACCACGTCCTTAGCGAGGCAGGAGTGATGGGCAGAGCGGAAGGCCACGTGAGGACGGAAGCACGGTTAGAAAATGCTTCCCCGCACTTTGACCAGGGAGGAAGTGGCCACGGGCCAAAGACTGCAGCCACCTCCAGAAGCTGCAAAGGGCAAGGAAACGTTCTCCCGTGGAGGCTCCAGGAGGAATCCACCCTGCCCACGCCTCCAGCTTAGCCCCCTGAGACCCATTTCAGGCTCCTGACCACAAGGGCCGTAAGAGAAAGGATGCGTGTTGCTTGAAGCCAGAGTCTGTGGCGATCTGTTAGAGCAGCCCCAGGGGACTAACGCCCCTCTGGGAGAGGCTAACGAGTGTAATCTTAATGATGTTGGTTGTCCTCCACCTTCTTTCAGTCTATTGGATGCCATTTAATCTTCTCATTGTGAACTTATATTGGTTCTGTGACCCAATGCCGTGATTTCCTTAGGAGCTGTCCAGAGGCGGGGCCGGGGCGGAGGCTTTCCCCTCTGCTGTCATCTTGGCAGGATTTTTGTTAGGTGAGCTGTGGGGGTGGGGCGGCCTCTAGTTAAATGCCCCCTAAGGTAGCCACAGACACACGACAGCGTGTGGCCCTTTCCGTGATGTGGTGCAGAAGCCGACAAGCCAGCTGCTAACGGAGCACTAGTCTGAAGCCTTGCCTCTCCTAGTGTGGTCTGCACATCTGTAGCTTGGGTGTGACCCGGGGTTGACCCCGGGTGGTGGGGGGGCGGGTGGCTTGGGAGAAGTGTGCAATCCACAGTGCTGCTGGAGGGGACACCGCATTTGCACACGACCCCCCAAGGGCCTCACTGCCCCATTAGGACCTGAGAAGCCTGGCTGCAAACCGCTCAGGTAGAGGGCCCAGTGAAAGACTCAGCACCCAAGGCCAGCTAGGCTCCAAGCTCCTGGTCTTGTCTGAGCAGTGGGGTACCCCCTTAGTGCCCAACAGCAGCTCCACTCACGCGGTAGCACACGCTGAGCACTGGACTAAAGTAGCCTCCTGCCTGCTTTCTTTTGGTAGGTGTCAAGCTGGGGATGCAGTCCATTCCCATCGCCACTGCTTGTACCATTTACCATAAGTTCTTTTGTGAGATCGACCTGGACGCCTACGACCCCTACTTGGTTGCCATGTCTTCCCTTTACTTGGCCGGCAAAGTGGAGGAACAGCACCTGCGCACTCGTGACATCATCAACGTATCCAACAGGTAATGGCTTCCAGGCCTGGGCCTCTGGGAGGACTCACTGGTGTCCACCCAAATGGGAGGGCAGAGAGGTCCTGCTGGGCCCTGACCCCCCCGGGTGCCAGCAGCCAAGCTCAGAAGGAAGCGCCAGGGTGGTCTTGAACCAGGGCAAGAGGCACTAGCCACAAGGGCAGGAATGAGGCCAGTGTCAGAAACCCCCGGGGGTCAGTGGAAGAGAAGCTGGGGCCAGATGAAGGGAAGTCTAGAAGGCCAGAGGGAGCGTAGTGGAGCCAGGCTCATGGCGTGGGGAGCTTGGCTAGAGCACAGGGAGCTTGGTGAGATGTGTCCAAGTGGATCGTTTGGAGTTTTGGGGCAGGATGGATCAAACCAGCTGTGTTTGGTGGGACCTATAGGACCTTTCCATGTGGGGGGAGGGCGTGGACCCAGTTGGGCAATGATTTTATTACGATGGTGTGAGAAGGCGAGTCAGAGTTGCTAACCAGCGTCTCTTGCCCTGCTGTGGCTATGGTGCTCTGCGCGTAGCAGCCTTGGGCGCAAGCAGCCGTATTCCCACTGGGGAAGGGTATGGGGGTCCAGCCAGCCAGGCTGCATCGACTCCCAGGGGGCTCAGGAGAAAGCAACTTGTGGAAAGTCACTGACCAGCAGAATGGCATAACCTTTCTAGAAACCAGTCATTAGGAAAGAAACCTGTTTTGTGCTGCTTCTCTTTTAATAAACAGGTAACGGAAAAAGCACTCCCTCCCCCACTAAGCATGACAGGTTCATGGTGTACCGCTAAAGGCTGAGAGAAAAACCGGAGAGGGAAGCAAGGGAGAGCTGCCGGAGTCCACCTGTAATTGCCAGGTCCCCAGCAGGGAGGACCGGCAGAGGGGAAATTGTGTGGCTCGCTAATTGGACATGAGCACCTGGGTGGGATTCCATGGGGGAAGTTGGAAAAGGAGTGAGGAACTAGGAAGGCTGAGTCATCAGCAGGGAATTTTGATCACTTGAGTGTGAATTCTGTTCTCCTGCATCTTGGTGATCCTCCTTAGGTGGGAGTGTTGTGGATATATATGGTGTAAATAAGGACAGAAGGATCTGGAACAAAGGAAGGACGATCTGGGAAACGTAAAGCTGAAATACAGTTATTCTTCTGCATAGAGCATCGCCACCACATGTTCAAATACCTCCCGTGGGCCCAGAGTAAGAGCCCTGGGCACTGCCGGGCCAGGTGATCCAGACTGTCCCTCACAGCGGGCCGACCGTAACGGGAGCACGAGCAGTGCAGGGTACTGGAGCTTCCAGGGCTTCTGGAACAATTGCACAGAACTCGTCTTTCCCCTGGACATCCTGTTGAGTGATACGGGACAGCCCATGAGGGCTGAGACTAGAAGCTGGCTTCTTTTTGCTGTTGGTTACCGTTTTATCCTAAAGCCTAGGCAGGTAGATGACGAATGAGTTGAAAAGCACCAGCAGAACTGGCCCGATCTATGGCCGAAACCCCCTGGAGTTTGTGTCTCTCTCCACGCAGGTACTTTCACCCAGGCAGTGAACCCTTGGAGCTGGACTCCCGCTTCTGGGCGCTCCGGGACAGTATAGTGCAGTGCGAGCTCCTCATGCTCAGAGTCCTGCGTTTCCAAGTCTCCTTCCAACACCCACACAAGGTACCTGCTGGGGAATCGGCAACTATTTCTACAGGCATGAACCTTTCCGTCTTTGATCCAGAAAGCGCGCCCACCGAACCCTCAAGAACATGTGGGATATGTGCGGGACAGCAGAGGCGCCACCGCCGGGCACCGGGGCTCCTGACTGCGCCCAGTGACCGGCTCAGGCGGCCTCTCTTGTCCCACTCACCGGGGCTTCTCAGACAGTTCCGATTTCTGCTTCTGCCTCCCCGCCTGCTCGGCCGAGGCCACCAGCCGGGATCCGCGCGACTCTTGAAGTCCTTGCAGATCCCGTGACCCATATGGCTTGTGTGCTCAGTGAGCCACAGGGAAGCAGGACGGGTTTCAGGACCTCCCAGACGCCCTGGCCCGCAGAGTTGCTGCTCTGCCTCAGAGCTCACACGCAGCCTGGCTGCGCTCAGAAACCCACCAAAAAGCTGAGTCACAAAGTTAAGTAGCACACTTTTCACCACTAGGAACACCTAGGTCCCAATCGAACTGTTTCAGGCAGCAGCAAAAGGGACCTGTGACACCCCTAGAGCCCTTGGGCATGATACCTTCAGGGCCCCAGGCCCCCACATGGGCAGCTGGGAAGCACGGCCTGCAGGGAAAGATGTGGAGCCGTGCGGGGCTGGGACATGGGCTGCGAACAGGATTTTTTTTTTAATTGGCATTTTTATTGAGGCAATGGTAGATTTACAAGCAGTCGGGGGGAATAACCCGGAGATCCTATTTGAGCTGGAGACTTTGCCCAGTCTCCCCGAACGGAAACATTTTGCAAAACTCCAACCCATATACGAGCCAGGGTGTCGGCACCGACACAGCCCCGCCCCTGCCAGGGATTCCGGGTCTTGCCTGCTTGTTACCTGTACCGCGTGGTGCTGTAGGACTTATCACATAGCACCTGCGTATATCCTCCACCGCAGTTAACGTACAAAGGTCCAGCGGCACAGGGGCCCTTATAATCACACCCCACCCTTCCAGACTGCCTTTCCAGTCCCAGAAACCCCTGGTGGAGATTTTGAAATAGTTGTGTCTCCGGTCGGTCGGTCGGTCGGTCTGTCGGATTGTTGGTTGCACGACGCAGGGGGAAGGCAGCAGCCGCCCTGCCTCTGTGGGGCAGTCACGGTGCCAGGCGCTGGGTCTGGGGAAGAAGGGCACCTGCCAAGGGGGCTGTCGGTGCCTGGAGCCTCGCGGCCCCCGCTTCCATCAGGTCGGGACGGGGCATACGGCGCCGAGGAGCCCCCTCTTCCGGGGCGTGCTGCAGTCCCGTGCGTGTGTGTTCGAGCCCGTCGAGCGGGCCTCTCGGTGGGTTGGCAGGTCGGGTGGTTCAAGCAAAGCAGCCGGCTTCCCAGAGCGGGAGCTCACAGGCAGCTGAGCCAGTAAAGCCAGTAAAGAATTTCCAGCTGAGGACAGCGCTCCTGGCAGACAGTCACCAGCCTCGATCCCGAAAGTGGGCGTCCTGTCTCTGGGCAGCCCCTGGCCTCGGGCCGGGCACGGGGGTGCCATGGTCTGTTTGGAAGATGAGGACGCTATTCCTGGAGCTTATGTTGAGCTGGGCCAGGGCATACACAGAACGATTTTTGACGATGGCTAAGTAGGGCTGTGTGACAGAGAGGGACCGTGGTAGGGGTGGCCACCAAGAGTGGCTCAGGCAGGTCGGGGAGCAGGCCAGGAGTTGAGAGCGGGTGGGCACATGGGCCCTGGGGCGGAGAGAGAGATGATTTGGGGCCGAGGGAGCAGCAGGGAGCAGCAGCGAACGCCAGGGCCCGAGGGGAAGCTTGCCTGGCAGGTTCCAGCGGGTGGGGCGGGGGTGGGGCGGGGCCCCGAGGCCCGAGGAAGACACCAGGGCCTTTATCCAAGTGACGCGGGCAGCTGTTGGAGGGTAGGACAGAGAGATGACTCGATCCAGTTTGTGTTTGGTTCCTGAGACAGCTCAGGGGGAGAGTGGCCGGTGGGCGGTGCGGGGGGCACAGTACCTCTCAGCGAGGAGTCAGGTGTCTCGGGGGCTGGAGCCCCGAAGGCCAATTGGCTGACTGGTGTGTCTTTGCAGTACCTGCTCCACTACCTGATTTCCCTCAAGAACTGGCTGAATCGTTACAGCTGGCAGCGGACCCCCGTTTCCGTCACTGCCTGGGCCCTGCTGCGGGACAGCTACCATGGGGGGCTGTGCCTCCGCTTCCGGGCTCAGCACATAGCCGTGGCAGTGATCCACCTGGCCCTGCAGGCCTACGGGGTCGAGGTGCCCGCCGAGGCCGAGGCCGAGAAGCCGTGGTGGCAGGTGAGGTGACTGCTCAGTATACTGGCCTGTCCCCCTTTCCTTTGCCTAAGGATTTCCAGATGTCCTAGTACCCAGATGTCCATGTTTCTCTGTAGTAACTGTCCACGAAGGAGGCTACGGGCTGCTTTGGAATGTAGAGGCTGGAACATACCCCGTCATAGTCGTCTCAGGCGGGGGCTGTCCCCCTTGGCATTGTGGACTTTTGGGGCTAGGTCATTCTCTGTGGCAGGACCGTCCGCTGTAGATGCCAAGGAGCATCCCCCACCCGGGTCATGACACCCAAAAATGTCCCCGGACGTTACCAAGTGTCCTAGGGTGGGGATCACCCCCACTTGAGAGCCACTTTGTTCAGCCAAGCACTTTTATTGAATTGAGCGCAAGCTTGTCACATATCACAGGCTAACAGACTTGGAGTCACATCAGAAGAGGCATAGGGAGCCCTCTAGAAAGATGCATCGATGTTGGAGAGGCAGATAGATGACAGCTAGAACGACACATGACAGAGGGGGAGCGGGGTGCGGGACAGACACATGGAGGACAGAAGAGGGACGGGTGGATGGCTAGACGGCAGATGGTGAGGCTGACGGTCCAAAGGTTTGCCGGCCTGGCCCAGGCCTGCTGAACCCACAGCGCGGTTCGTAGAGCGCGAGCGTGGGGGAAGGGCCGCCGTCCAGGACGTCTGCAGTCCTCTGGCTTGGCCCCGAGGAGTGCCCACTGTTTCCCAGGGTGGAGTTTTGAGATCATTTCCCGCTTTCCCTTTCCCACGCTCGAACTTTGCTGTTCCTCTTCTATCGCCTCGTTGTCTGGCCTTGCCCTGGACGCGTTCTCTGCGAGCAGTGTTTGCGCTACCTGGAGCTTTCTCGTCCTGTGCACCCGCCCTCCCTGGCAAAACCCCGAGGCCAGAGGTCCTCTAGAATGTGCCGTCTGTTTCCTGAACAGAGCGTGCCTCCTGGGCGCCCTCCTGGGGCCGCTCCGGGCTCCCCCTCCCTTCCTGCAGCCCCCCTCCGCGGACACCCAGCTTCTGCTTTCTGTTCTCTTGTCCTTTATTGTCTGTGGAACCCCTCCACCTGACCAGACGGTGGCTGCCGGGAGGTTAGGGCTCTTGTCTGCTTCACCAGCTGCCCTGGGTCCGGCGCCGAGACCTGGCACACAGTAGGTGCTCGTGCATCCTCGAGCAAACACGTCTGTCGCCCTGGTCTCCGGCGAGACGCCCCTCCTCTGGCAGCATGGGGTCGAACGCCATCTGCATAGACAGCAAGTACTGCTCCATGCTGGGCTTCTCAGGGAACTTCCAGGTCCTGTGACCATAGTGTCGCTGCTCGGCTGGAGCCGGGTGGCAGCAGGAGGGGCTGCCACTTGCCAGCCCTGCTCTCCGAGGGCATCTGGTGGGCAGCCCCTGTCTCTTGGCTGCTTGGGTCTGCGATGTCATCACTTGCTTCCCACGTTTTCTGCTCTGCCCGTGTCTTCCTCTCCACTCTCCTTTCTTGTCGCCTGCTCCTGAACTTCCCGGGGCGCCACCTCACCGCCTCTGCCTCCCACCCCCGGCCCTCCGCAGAGGAGGGTGCTGGGAGGCAGCTCCCCCGCCAGCCTGCTTTCACAGGCTTACCCGGGACCTGTGACGGCTGCAAGGAGCGGGGTGGCATACTCACTCAGCGCTTCACCTTTCCTGGGTGGCTCCGGGCCTCGGGCGCCCGGAGTATCCACAATCTGGGTGCCTTTGGGCTTGTGCCGCGCCAGGCCCAGCACCTTATGATAAACGGCTCTGGATGACGCCCCCCGCCTGCCCGGCCGTGGGCGCTGCCGCCTGAGCTCGGAAATACTTTTCCTCCTTGCGCTCGCTCCCCGCCACTCCTCGCAGCTGCCTCTGTCGTCTCTTGTCTGCCGGGGGCTGGGGCTTCGCCGTGCTGGTCAGGAGCCCTGGGAGAGCTTGCTGTGCTTCCACACCCGGAGCCTGCCTGCACTTGAGCGTGATAGTGGCGAGGCAGGCTGCGTGCCAAGCTGGGTCGGGCCCTGGGCGGACGAGGCACCGACTCTAAGCAGTAGCGTGTTGTGGCAGGTGTCAGCATCTCTGCCCTCACGAAGGCTGAAAGCTGTTCCTCGCTACGGCTCGACACATCGTGTCCGTGCTTTCCTCCTCGGGGGGACTCTTGGATTGCTTCCACCTTTTGGCCCTGGACTACTTTTTAACAGTCTTTTCTCGGCTTGGGCTCCCCAGGAACATGCAAGTAGCGGCCCTTGGCAAGCAAGCCCAAGCCCATATTTCCGAGGCATTAATTTTCTGCCGAGAGTCTGGGGCGAGCTGGCCCATCTTCCTGAGCCAGGGCTTAGGGGATTTTCGGGCCGCTGTTTCCTACCTGCAGCAGTAGCTTATGGAGGGCCCTGGCTTTCTACGGGGGCCGTGGAGGGGGTACACTCAGGTCTAGTGTTTGCCCTGGCTTGGCCCAAGGTCTTGACCCTTCTGGTACCTTGGTTCCCCAGGCAGCAACCCCCGGCCCAAGGGGCCACAGCATCTAACCAAGATCTCCTTGTTTTGCTTTTTATTTGTGGTATCAGGGCTCCCCTAGCGCACCCTCGGGCTCGGTGCTCCACCAGGGGGGCTCCCAGGACTCAGAAGAGCCGTAGATTGGCTCACAGTTATGGTGGTTGTGGTCACTCACGGTGAAAGCACATGGGTTGGAACCAGCAAGGACGAAAGGAGCTCAGGGCAGGGTTCGGGAGAGAGCAGGGGCGAGCCACCAGGTCCCTTGCCGGGGGAATCTCCCACAGTGATGTGTGACAACACGCACAGGGCGCTGCCACCAGGGCTGCTTCCCCGTGTGCTGGTGTCTGGGGCCTCGGGTGCAGGGTCGGTCCCGGAGGCCCGGAGCTCCCGCGGGGTGACCTCGGATACCCAGGTCCTGCCCCCCAGACGTGAGGCCGAGAGGTGTGGCCCAGGGCCCTACCAGGAATCACGCTGTCAGCACAGACTGCCTGGCGGGGCCCTCGGCCCCAGGGAGACAGAGACCCTCTCGTCAGGCAGGACGCGCCAGGGGCCTAGAGGTCCTTTCCCAGGGGTTGGGCAAGGGCCCCAGCTTCCTTTGGGGACATGTGGGGTTGGCCCTAAGCTGTACAACCCTGTTGGTTTGGGCCCCTGGGGGTTTACTTTACAATTTTATAAGCTCTCCAGCATGGTCTGGAGGATGGCTGGTCCAGGTTATAGAACCAGGCCCCGGCTGTTCTCCAGGGGCCAGCTCAGGGTGGGGTGGGGTTCAGCAGTCTAGCCTGTTTACTTCTGGAAACGCGCTCCTGGCCCAGCTCTGTCACCAAGTCCCTGTCCTATTTGGGTCAGATGATCACCCAGGCCTCTTCCATCTGGAACGTTCTCTGCTTTGTGATCAGCCTCAGCAGGCTGGAGGCGAACTGGCTTTGCAGAGAGCCGCTCTCATATCTGAGAGCCACCCCCCCCCCCCCCCGCCCCGTGTGATGGGATGCTCTGCTTAGTGGTGGGTGCCTCGTTTAACACAGAGGGAGTCTAATCAGCACCTGTTTTCCTTCTCCTTTCTAGGTGTTTAGTGACGACCTTACCCAGCCAATCATTGATAACATTGTGTCTGATCTCATTCAGATTTATACCATGGACACAGAGATCCCCTAAGGCCCTGGGCCAGGCCTGCCCAAAGAGAAGCCCGGGATGCTCGGCTGCCTGGGGACGGCACCACCGCATCGCCGTGACGGCTGGTCCCCAGACGACCAGCTGGGAGGACTGGTTTTGTGCTGCTGGAGACGGGCTGGCGAAGGCGATGACCTGCAGCCGCTTTGGTTCTCATGCTTTGACTGTCCCTGGCAGCTGCGGTCCGGACGGTGACGGGAGCTGTTCCTCCTGCGGGCAGGCCGGGGTGCGCCAGGGGAGGGGCCCCCAAGGCATCCGTGTCTGCTTTTGTCCTTTGAGAGGACACCAACTGCAGTTGAATGTGGAATCATTGGAAGGAAAAATCAAAGAACACATGAGACTGCACTCTTGGGGATTTTTTTAACGCCAGATTTATAGGAAGTATGAATGTGCAACATAGATGGAATTTTATTTTGTGTAATAAAAGATGATGCAAATCAATGGAGATGCCCTGTCTCTGCTCTGTGGCCGAGGCTGCTCTGGCTGCTGGGGGTGCCGTCCAACCTCAGTTTCCCCTGAAATGCTCTCCTCGCGTGGAATCGCCCCTTGTGCTCCGGAGGCGTCCTGGAGGCAGGCCCCTCTGTTGCCTTCTGAGGGCGTGGCGGCCCGGCGTGCACTCACACCGTGGTGGTGTCCCCCGACGGAGTCCCCGTGTCCTCCCTCCTCCACTACTGGGACGTTCGTGGAGCTTGGCGCTCGTCCTGTTCGGTGGGTGAGCATCGGTTTTGGAGAGAGGGATGAGGGCCTATCCTTTGGGTTCCCCAAACCCAGATCTGACCAAAATGTAACTGGAAAGTAATTGATGGAGTTTTCTTTAATGTCAAGACTGTGACTCTAGATGGAGAGCCTGGGGAATCTCGGGGCCACGGCACCCTCCTGACCCACTTGAAGGGCAGTTCTTCCAGAAGACCTGCTTTTGGGTGCGTTAGAGAAACCGAGCAGCCTAGGTGGTTCTCCTGGGAATCCCCACTGGGCTCCACATGCCATCGAGGTGGGACTGTCCCTCAAGACATGATGGTGTGGGGGCCCGGGGACTGTCCCAGGTGCTTCCCCGGATTTGTGACGTTGTTGCCAGGGGAGCACGGGTTTTGGATACTGGCTGCTTACTGTCGGTTTCCATGGAACTGGGCCACGGCTGTTTCACCTTTGGAATCTGTCTTCTCTCCCCTGACCAGATCACAGGCTCTTAGAGCAGCTTCAGTTTCTTTGGATCTGTTCAGCTTCAGCCTCCCGTGAGGCAGCTGCCCTCCACCCCTCCCCGCTGGATGCGAGGTTGTTTTCTCAGCTCTCAGAAATCAGAACCGCCTGCTCTGGATGGGAGGGCTGGGAGGGCTGGGTGGGGGGGTCCGGGCCAGCCCTCTGGCGAGTTCTCTCCGTCTGCACCTGTTCAATCTGTTTGCTCGCCACCCCCTGCCCCGGGGCCTACCAGAAGGAAGGGAGGATGGTTGGATCAAGCCCTGGAGGGATTGGTGACCCTCCCCACCCCAGGTTGTGAGGCGCCGAGCTGAACTGGGAAAGCATAGCTCGGGGCTAGCGGCGCTGTGTGGAGATTATGCAGCTCTAGGTTTCCTTTTATGCCTGCCGCATAGCAGGCCGCATAGCAGGCCGATTCCTTTCTTTCTGTGGGACTCGGTTTCCCACTTGGTAAATTGAGCAGGTTGGACCAGATGATGTCAGACTGGGATTGCTGGTTGCTATTTTTATTTTCACTCTTTTCTGACTGCTGTTTTAGAGCCCTTGGCCTGCCTGTGTGCCTGTCCTGCTGCCCGGCGGGACTTGCAGGCCTCGCGGGCTGGCCCCTGGGTCTTGTCCTGTCAGCGCCGGGCGCTCTGGGGTCATCCGTCTGCCTCGCTGCGGCTGGGGCCCGAAGCTGTACCTTCAGTGTGCCATCCTCGGAACAGAGAAGCAGGGAAGGCACCGGTCAGCAATGCAGGAGGCAGATAAGATGTTCTGAAACCCCAAGCTTCCACGAGCTTCTCGGTTCAGAGCACGTCTTCCTTACTGGAAAGTGATAAATCGCCGAGCCTTGCCTGGCCTGTTGAACTGGTTGAAGGAGTGGGGTGGGGTGGGGTGGGGGCAATCCGGGTTCTAGGACAACCTGGGCCAGTCTCTGGAAAGCTGTGGTGCAGTGGACCCGGCCCCCGAAAGATGTGTTTGTGTCCTAACCCTTGGAACATGGGGTCTTTGTAGGAATTGTCAATGTAAGATGAGACCCTATGGGAGTCGGCTGGGTCCGAAGCCAGGGTGGCTGGTGACCTTATAAGACACAGTGGTGGAGTGTGCAGAGGGAGACGGCCGTGTGACAACAGAGATGGGAGCCGTGCGTCTGGCAGCCAAGGAAGGCCAAGGGCAGCAGCTGGACGAGACGAGCTTGGGTGCCCAGAGCCCTGGGAGGGGGCTCCGCCCTGCCCACACCTGCGTCCCTGACTCCTGGCCCCCGGAGCTGGGGGACGCTAACTTCTGCTACTTTAACCACTGCCCCACCCGCCAGCGTGTGGAACTTCGGCAGCTCACACCGGGCCTTCCCTGGACTCCCACACCTGCTGGTGAAAATGGTGAAACCCTGGCGGGCTTCGTGAAGGAATGAGCGCCGGAGCGCTTCCTTGCGCCCCCTCAGTTGGCTAGCTACCAATCTGTGCACGGGAACCTGTGGTGTCCTTGATAGCGGGAGCGGAAGAGTGTCCACAGGCAGGAATGAGCAACGTGGGGGGGCGGCATCGCTCCCTAAGGTGCCAGCTGTCTTGACGTGGCATCCGGCCCCATCTAAACTCGCTCAGCCTTGTGCTTCGAGGTGGATTCACACATCCGTGAAGCAAGGGCTCTTTGCTATTTGTTTGCTGTTTTGTGTTATTTGTCTTTTTGCCTTTTTTAGAAGTATGGGCTCGTGGTGGTGGGGAGGGAGCTTTTTTATGAGGAGGGTGGAGCTTTTTCTCCTTTCTTGGCAGCTTCCCTGGAAAAGGCATCCGCTGGCATTGCCAAATTTGGAAGGGTGATGTGTGGAGTGGAAAAATAGAAACACAGGGAAAGGAGATGTGGGTAGTCTTGGCTGTCACCGTGGTCGTCATTTGCAAGGGTTGGACCCGAGCTGCCTTTGTGGGCAGGGGCTGGGTCGCAGAGCACAGAGGCCCCCCTCCCCACAGGTGTTCAGAGACACCAAGTGTGCGAAGGAACGGGTAGGGGAATGACCCGGCGAACAAGTGAATGAAATAATGGGTTTTCTTTCCATGGCTTTGGCTTAAAGGGGAAGTCTGTGATTGCAACCCTCGTGTGCTGCTGGCGGGAGTTTAAAATGGTGCGGCCGCCGTGGAACACAGTGTGGCACCTCTTCAAAAAATGAAGCCTAGCACTACCGAGTGACCCGGCAACCCCACTCGTGCATGTAGACCCAGGAGGATTGAAAACAGGGACTCAAAACACACATCTGCACACCCGTGTCCACGGCAGCATGGTTCACGGTAGCCGAAAGGCAGAAAGGAACCCAACGATCCACTGGCGGGTGAACGGGTAGGGAAACTGCGGTCCATCCACGCAGTGGAATGTTATTCAGCTTTAAAAAGGCGGGAAATACAAAAATTAATAAATAAAAAAAATAAAAACAGGAAATTCTGACACAGGCTACAATGCGCGTGAAGCTCGAGGACACTAGGCAGCGTCTCTTGGAGCAGTCGATTCAGGGACAGGAAGGATGCTGGGCACGGGGACCTCGGGGCGCACGATGAGGGATTAATGTCTAATGCGGACACGTTTCAGTTCGGGGAGATAAAGATATTCTGGGGACAGATGGTGGGGATGACTGCGCAGCGCTGTGAAAGTACTTGATGTCATCGAGCTGTTTGCTTCAAAACGGTCAGGACAGTGACTTTTATGTTCTATATCTTTTGCCACAATAAAAAAAAAAGAGGGAGGCCGCATGTGTGCCAGGGTTCTAACATTTGGGTTGGTGGCCCCTGCCCTCACCTTCCTTTGAGGACCCCGGCCTGGACATTCAGGCTGGGAGCCTCTAGGCCACGACAGTTAGAGGACCACCATGCAAACCTCGGCTAGCAGGGCCTCCGACCCCACAGGGCAGCCGAGCCCTTTCTTCCTTCCAGAAGGATTGGGCAGGTGGCTGCATACCAGGGGGCGCTCCGCACACCCTTCCTGGGGCTCGTCGCAGCTTGGTGAAGCGGATGAAGACACCTCCTTTTCATTACAAACGAGAATTCACCAACTAATAAATCACACATGTTACCCAGACTGGGACTGTAGCAGCCTTTCATTTTTTTTTTTTTAATACACAGAAATTTTGGTCTATTCTTTAGGAAATTCAACTACAGACTCGAAATTATTATGCATCTGGTCTTCCTCACGAAGATAATTTTTGTTCAACTTTATAACAGGCAAATAAAAAGGTAAAACATATTTAAGAACTGAACACAGTTGACCAAGCCATTCCGTATAATATGCTTTTATAGAGAGGGGCTTCCTCACGAGACAGGTCCCTCGGCCCGAAGACTGTACAGAAACCAGAGCGACAATCCGAGGTCACGGCGCCCCTTTTCTGAACCCCACACCCCGAGGAAAGGCAACGTAGAAACTCAACAATGGACACACACAGTAGGCAACTTTGTACAGCAGCAGTGAGGGTTTTTGTTTAATATATATTGACCGTTTGTTCTACCGAAGTGTCTCTAACAGAGAATGAAAAGAAGCCCATGAGCAGAGCGTATGCAGCTTATCTTCTTCAATTGAAAGATTTCCGATTTTATTTCTAGTTTAAGAACACACAGACCCTCAACAAATTGAGTTGCCCTTTTTGTTGTTGAAACAAGGACATTAGGGAACAGTTTACAAATGGGTAACATTCTCGATGTGCCCTTTGGAATAAAGGGATGGCTTTAAGTTATCTGTAGCTGGCATTTTGAGTGGGATTTTCTTTTCTAACTGAAATTCCTTTGCCCGAGATTGGACTACTCCTGCTCAGGGGTGACATGGCATTCGCGTTAACGGTAGGGACCGAGCGTGTTTGGGATGTCGACCCGGATGCTCACACAGGCAGGTGGAGGTGAGACGAGTCCCCTGCCGGTGGGTGCAGCACAGGGGACGTGACGGGTGAGCCAGCCTCGCTGCCCATCCACACCTGCGTTTCCGTTCTGACCCGTGTCCCTCAGCCCCCCGCTGTCCCTCAGTGGCTCAGCCTCAGGCCCAAGTGATAGGCACATGTACAAGCTGTGGTCGGGCCTCAGTGGCCTCTCTGCAAAACGTGAGACAGATGAATTCAGAAGGTAAAGGAGCCTCTGCTTTTCCTGCATTTCCCTCCCTGGTTAGTGTGCGTTCGGGGGAAACTGAGGCTTGGCACCAGCGGTGCCCATACGGCAAGGAGAGGTCCCCGAGGGAACCGTCTGGGGAGCCCAGGCCCAGCTCTCCCACCCGCAGACACGGGGCTCCGCCGGCTCGGCGAAGCTGACCTCCTCAGCCTTCCGGGGCGCGCGAGGAGGAGCCACAGGTGTGGCAGGAGCAGCAGCAGCCAGGTGCCCTTGCTCCCAGGTGCCCTTGCTCCCAGGGGCTGCACTTCTGCATCTGCGTCCCCTGCGTCGCCGCAGGTGGCCGCAGACACGAAGCCATGCCTCCGTGGGTCAGAGTTGTCCTTGAACGAGAAGACCCGGGTCGGAAGAGTGCTTTGGCGGGTGGCGACTGAGACCTTGGCCCAGTCACTCGACAGATCCCTCAGCCCACCTTCTCGCTTGCACTCGCGTCCGCTCCTCTTGGGTTTGGATGGTGCCTCTTCCTGTGCCACCTTCCACCTGGCTCGTGCTGCTCTCCCCGCCACCCCCCTACCTCGGGGCCCTGGGGCTGCTCCGGGATTCTGGGCTCTGCCAAGGGGTCGACGAGGCGGTGGGGGGGGGGGGGCGGCACTTCATGCTCTTGAACTTGGGCTGCGGACAGAGAGTCCACGAGGCCGACTTCAGGACTGGGAGCTGAAACCGACGGAAACCGAGAGCGAAACTCCCCTTTCCACCTACTGGAGGGGATCATTCTCGTCAATACTTTGGTATTTTCCTTTTAAATAAAAAATTCCATTGAAAGGGTTTGTTTCTCCGCTATAGGCAGGGGTCTCAAAGTGCAAGAGTTCCAATTAGATCCGCCCCGGCCTCGTGTCTCTCTCCCCGACCTTCCCAGGGGTCTGCACAGCGACGGTCCCCGGGACTGTGTGAGACAGAGGCCCGGGGTGGAGAACGGAGGCTGGGCGGGAGGTGGGGGGGCCGCGATCGGGGAGGCCGGAGGGCGGGGGGGCGGGCAAGCAACCAAAAAGATATTCTCGCAGTCTCGTTCCCTGAAAAAAACCTGCCACAATAAATAATGAAATTTCAAAATCAAAACACCTGATAAGAGGAATGGAAAGATCATGCTGATAAATAGCTCCTTATTCTTTAAATATGCATCTGGTCATCTGTGCACGTATATGTCTATACGCACGCACATACCTACGCACACACGCACACACATACAGACCGCACGTGGTCCTGGGGAAGGGGCGCTCGGTGATGCGGGTACATTTGCAGGCGGCTCCCAGCTTTTGGGGGGCTGTCCGGGCGGGGCCGTCCCCCCCGGCCCTGCGGAGCAACGTTCATCCTTTCTCTTTCCGTCTGAACCTACCGGGCCCACCGCTCTCCGGCGGGTGCAGGGAAATAAAAAAAAAAAAAACCAAAACCTGACACCAGCCCCCTGCCCCACCGCACAGCCCCAGCAGCCAACATCTGGTGGAATTGTCGTGTTCATTAGAAAAAAAAAAAAAAGCTTCGATAGAAAAAAGGGAAACACAGCTGTTCTCACGCTCCGGCTTCTCCGTCCTCGTCCTGGGTCCCAGGTCAGAAGCCCCGGGTGGGGAGGCTTCTTGCCAGCGCCGTGCTGCGAGCCCCGTCTCCAGCCGCCTCGGCCACGTCCACGTCCACGTCCACGTCCTTGCAGGCCCGAGCCGTCCGTGCGCGTGTGTGCGGCGCGCCGAGAGCGCTCCCCTAGAGGGACGTCTCCACGCTGTGGAGGGGGCTCCCCGGTCTGGAAGAAAGCACTGACGAGGTAGCTGACTTGGTGCCGTGCGTGCTCAGGTAGATGCCGCTGTCTATGGCGTTGTTGTTCTGGTTGGGGGACGGGGGCGGGGGGGCCCGCAGGCGCTCCTCGTTCTCGTCCACGTCCGTGTCATCGATGAGTGGGATGTTGTGGGTGTAGTCGTTGATCAGAAACTCGGGCGTCGCCATGAAGTTATGAATGGACGTCTTGGATTCGGGTTTCTCCAGGCCTTCGTAGAGCGAGCTACGGAATGCTTTCACCACCCGGATCTGGAGGGGGACGGGGGAGCCCAGGGGCCCGCGGCGGGAGCAGGGACGGAGGGACGGAGGGACGGAGGGAGGAGACAAAGAAGGAAACAAGGAGACAGTCAGTGGCTGGCCGGTGCTGGCAACGTCCACCCACACCAAGAGCGCAAGCTAGGCTGCGTGACAAATGTTCATCCGCGGGAACGGGACGGCGGGGGTGGCAAGGGCCCTCAGGCTGGGGTCCGCGTCCCACCAACCGGTCCCTCTGCAGGACACGTGGCAGCGGCTCTCTCTGGGCCGGCCTGGGCAGGTAATTAGGAACTCGAGAGTGACCACTGCGCAGGACTGTTGGCTGTTGCCTCCCGCTTCCCAGCACTGGGAAGTGGGGGGGGGGGCGGCTTAGGCGGCCCCTGGGCCCTCTGCCACATGCGAACTCCAATTTGGGAGGACAGAAAGGTGACCCCACAAAGGGACAATGCTACAGAGTGGACTCTCCACTTCCTCTTACCAGAAAGGCGGCAGAACTTTCTGGTAAGAGAAGGTCCCCGGCCTATGGGCGCGTGGCTGGCCTTTCTCCAGTGGGGTTTCCCTCCCTGGCTTCTCTATAGTCCTCCACTCTGTCCCGCCAGCTCTTGTGACTGTCGCCAGCACCCGCCATGCCCAGACCCATAGGGCCATCAGCCTTCCTTGCTGCTAAGTCCAGTGGCTGCTTTTGTGTCCCTGTCTTATGTGGTCTCTCAGGGGCACCCAACAGAGCTGACTGCTCCTCTTTCTGGAAGCTCCTCCCGCCTTCCCTGACATTGCCACGGCCTGGCCCTCCTCCTACGTCACCGGCCGCTCTGGCCCTGTCTCCTCCACTTCTCCTTCCTCTGTCCCACGGGGCCCCAGAGCCCTGGCCTGGCCCTGGTCCTCCTCTTCCTTTCCGTTCATAAGCCCGGGCCCGCCTCCGGGCCTGACCACTACCACGGGGCTCACCTGGCTGTAGCCGGGGGCTGTGGCCCAGGTCCCCCCCGCCCCAGAGCTCCATGCCACTCTCCCGTCTGGAGGCATCCGACCCTGAAAATGGCCCTACTTTTGATATGCACCCACTAAACCTGTCCTGCTTGGGTGCCCTGATCCCCCGCAATGCTTGCTCCTGCCTCCTAAAGCCCCCCCAGCCCGTGGCTGGGTGCCTCTGACTGGTGGTCACTTCCCTTCGCAGACCCCGCTGCCTCCGTGTCTCCTGCCTTCACAGGCACTTTGCAATCTGGTGCCGCTTGCCTCTCCAGCCCTCCCCGGCCTGCACTCTCCTCCTCCTCCTCCTCCTCCTCCTCCTCCTCCTCTTCACTTTCCAAGCCAGACAACTTCTTTTAGTTCCTGGAATCTGCCCTGTTCTCCCTCTACTCAGGCTTTTCTACGTCTTGTTCCCTGGCTGTCCCACGGTCACTGGCAGACCTCGGATCAGCATAACTCCACAGGGAAGAGCTTCCCACAGTGCCCTGGGCCCCGGCTATGGTGGCCCTTGGCCCCAGCCGAGCTCAGGCACCCTCTGACCCCCGCACCTCCCCTCCTGCGGGATCTTGCTCCCAGAACTAGCCCGTCGGTCTGTGCGATCACACCTTCGCCTCCATGAGTGCTCAAATGTCGCCGGGCCCATGAGCCACAGAGCCGCTGCCTCTCTCTGTTCCCTCCCTGGTGCCCCCACCTGGGCTCCCTCTTGGTTCTAGAAGCCCGACTTGCTGGGAAGGCCTCTTCTGGGCCCCACAGGAGCCAGCTGGCCTGGTGCTGAGATGGACCAGCCAGCTCTTCCCCACGTGAGAGGGTGGACATGGCATCAGTTCTAAAGTCATTTCCAGGTCGAAGGTTCTAGGGCTTGGTGTTTGTGGTCTAGACTAGGCGTTGGCCAATTGTGGCCCAAGGGCTCACGCTGGCCCTCAGCTTGGTCTTCTAAAGTGTTATTGCCACACAGCCACGCCGTTGGCTTCTGCATCGTCTACGGCTGTCTTCGAGATCCCAGGGCAGGGCTGGCTAGTTGTGACCAAGACCTGGCCTGCAAAGCTAACCCTGATTACTTGAAGGTCCTTGAGAGGAAAAGTCGGCGGCCCCTAGGTTAGACCGTGAATCGTACCGCTCCCAACGAGTCCCTTTCGACCCTCCGCTGTCTGGATCCCGGCACTGCCATCGCGTGGCCAAGCACAGGGCTCCTAAGTCACCTGAAGCAAAGACAGTCAGCCAGAGCTCGGGAAACTGGGATTTCCTAACCCCAGATCTCACATCTGGTGAGGATTTTCTCGGAAGTTGGTGAAGTCACATCTTCTGGGTTACGGATGGCCAACTATTTGCCCTCACTCCCTTGACTCCCCCAGGCTGGCCTCTGAGAAAGGAGCCACCCAGAAATCGAGGTGAGATTCATTTGACACTTTAATGCAAAGAAACAGAATTCACGTTTTGGAGGCATTGCAGATGCAGCCTCATTCTTTGGGCCTTTTCTGGTGCCAGAATTGTGGGGGAGCTGCCGGGACATTTGTGGCGGCTGCGTGGCGGTGCTGCGGTGTCTGCCCCAGCTGTCGGCCACAGCCCTCAGGTCACCGCACCCCAACGCCGCCGGGCCTGGGGGCCTGGGGGCCTGGGGGGTAAGCCTGGCAGCAGTGACCTGGCCACGCTGGCTACACCCTTTCCTGTAGCTGAGCGGCTCCCCTCAATTGGACCGGGGTCCCCTGACGGCTGGACCCCTGCTGAAACCCATCTTTGGGTCTCCCCGTGCCTGGCTCAACTCCAAAGCCTGCCCCCAAATGGCAGCCAGCCCTTCCCTCTCTAGCTTCTGCAGTTCTGGAATGTTCCTTCAGGGCGCTCCTCCCGGTCTAATGACCCTCTTGCCACCAGCTCGACGGAGCGAGGTGGCAGGTGGCGCCGGGGCTGCTCACGCACCCACGCGGCCGGGGGCTCGAGGCTAGGCTTGTGTCACCCCAAGTGTCTGAGAGCTGGCGGACAGTCAGCTTTCCTCCACGTCCCACTTCCCCGCGTGAGACCTCAGCCTGTCATCAAGGTGCTCGGTGTTGGTGTTCTGATGGGGTGTTTTCAGGCCCCCCAACCCCGAAGAGCCCCGAAGAACTAACCTCTTGGGATGCTGGTTGGGTAAGAACCAGCCAACGCTTCGAGAAGAGAGGCCTGCCCTAGAGACCCGAGCTCACGCGCGGGGTGGGGTGCTGGGGGGACCTGGGACCGCCCCACGGCAGAGCTCAGCGTGTCCCGGCACGAGAGGGAGCGAGGCTGAGCCAGAACAGGGCCCTTCCCCCACGCCCTGCCCTGCTCCTCAAGCTCCAGCCGAGGCCCAGGGCGGGCTCCCTCGGGTCACCTCTCCAAAGGGACCTTGCCGCCCTCCAGGCTGTCCGTGCCACCGCACCACCCGTGTCCGCAGCCGCACGGGCCCGTCCCAGCGCACGCGGTGGCTGACGGCTCTGTCCAACCGAAGGGGCTGAGGGTCACCCCGGGCTGCCGGTCCCAGGGCCGCCGATCCCCGACCCCAGTGCCGCGCTTCAGCATGTCCCGCAGCCCCCGGTTCCCCGGCCTCTCCACCCTAGAGCCCTCCGTGGCTCCCCTGAGTCCCTGGCGGCCCCTGGGGCTCGGCCCCCAAGGCCAGAGGCCCTGACTGCCCGGCCTCTTGAGCCTCCCTGCCTCCCGCCCGCGGGGCGGACGTCTCTGGGGCCCCTGGCAGCCTCCTTCCCCTCTGCCTAGCGAACCGCGCCCTGCCCTCCAGCCTAGCTGGTGGGGACGCCCAGCATTCCAGCAGGCGATGGGGCTGCCCTGGCTCCACCCTGAGCAGTGGCGGCATTCACCCCGCTGGACCCCGAGCCCCCCAAAAGTCCAGTGACTGTAAACGTTACAGACAGACACGAAAAGCACTTCCCAGTAAAGATGCCTCCTAGGGTTACGGCCACGGCGTCTGGGAAGGCTGAGGAGGATCAGGTCGGGGCCCGCTGTGCCCCCCATTTCCTGAGGCCCGAGAGGCAGCTCTGCTTGCCCTGGCACTGCCTGGGTGCCCCCTCCCCCGGCCCCTGCACCCACTTAAGCATGTTGCCCCCCTCCCTTGCCTGCTCACACATCTTGTCTGAAAAAAGAGACCCTCTCGGTGCCGTGGTCCTCTCTAGCCGCTGCCAGTGGCTCCTTCCTGGCCCCCTGCTCCCCAGGGACGTCCCCAGCTGGGCACTCAATGCTCCCCACACCACACCCCTGCTGCCTGGCTGTAGCCGGGGCCCCAGGTTCTCCATCCTCTCCCCATCCCCCCACACCCGAGGGCCCCGGAGCTCATCTTTGGGCCTCCCCCCGCCCCCCACGTTTCCTAGCTGCTGTGACCCCAATGGCATCTGTCTGCTGACCAGCCCCACATCTCTATCTCCAGGCTCGGGGCTCGGCCTGCCACTGTAACCTCACCCCCCACCCCACGCCTCTTCCTCGGTCTCCCTGCTGCTGCCCTTGGCCTCTGCGGTCTCCTCTCATGGCAGCCCAAGGAAGCCGGTCAAACCGAAGCCAGAGCCTGTCACACCCTGCGCCCGTCTGAACCCTTCAATAGGCGGGGGTCAGGGCCTGCCTCAGTTCTTATCCTTGACTGTCTCCGGCCTCAGCCTCCTGGCTCTTCCCACGCTCCTACCTCAGGGCCTTCGCACAAGCTGTTCCCTCCGCTGGGAAGCCTCCTCCCCAGGGAGCCTCCTGGCCCCCCCTCACCTTTTCTGTTTCCAGGCTCAAACCTCCCGGCTCCCTCAGAAACCCTGCACCTGTTCCTTTCTTCCCCGGCGTGGCTCACTTTCAATTCACCGCCCCTGCCCATTGTTCTCTCCTCCGCCTCCTTTCCGCAGGCCCCTGAACACTGGGGTCTGTCTGGTTCACTGACCACCCCGCTCCCAGCACCCAGCACGGTGGCCGCGCGGCCGGGGCCCAGTGGGCGGCTGCTGAAGGTACCTCTCACCAGCTAGCTCGGGTCCCCCCGGCAACATGACACCTGCCCTTTCCGCTGCCTAGATTCTTTTGCCAGGATGTCCCGTGCTGGCCTTGTCTCTTTGTTCAGAACCCGGCTCACATATCCATCCTTCGAGAGGCCGTCCCCAGACAACCTTCATCCAGAATAGCCCCCCTGACACTTCTCTTGCTCTGCTTTCTTCTCTCCTGGGGCTTGTGACCATCTACACTTAACAGAAGCTTACTTCTCGATTTGTGCTTTGCTGTCCGAGCCGAGAGCTCCGTCAGCGGGGACAGGCAGGGTGACACTTCGAACCCACAGCACTGCTCCAGCCACACGGAGCCAAAGCAGAAGGGGTGCTTATGTCACACTGTGACACATGACCATGCTGCTGATGGATGGCTGGGGACGGGGCAGCAGCGGGGCTGAAGGTCGCGGTTCCAAGTGGACGTGCTCCGCTTTTGGTCTGACCTCCCATCGCTCAAGTTTGCAATGCAGGTGCTGATGGGGGTGGAGAGGGGACGTGGAAACGGGGAGGCGAGGCGAGGAGGGAACACCCACCCAAGGAAAGGAATGCAAAAAGGGAATGAAAAGAAAAGAAGAGAAGAGAAAAAGAAAAGCAAAGGCCCCCGAACAATGATGACAACGGCAACAACAGAAACTGGGTTCGACAACCTTCTGGCCTTTTCTGCTCTGTACCGTGGGACACGCAGACCCCGGATGGGGAGGGGTCGTCATGCTATCCGCCCCCTGCTTCTGTCTTGCTGCTGCTCCCTCAAAGCCCCCTCATGCCTGATGGGCACGCCTGCCTCTGTACCAGCCACTCATCCAGAGTCTTCTGCGGGAGGAAGGGGACCTTCTGCTCTCCTGGCATCCAGGCTGTGGGTTTATAGCACATTCTGCACATAGCGGCTGGGGAGAGCCAGGGGGACTGCTTTCCAGGAACTTCGGGGCTCCCAGGCCCCAAAGCATCCCTGTACGCATGAGGGGGTGTCTCGGGGCTTGGATGGGACACCAAGAGGCGTGGGGTGACATACCCACAATCGAAGAGGAAGGCTCCCTTTCCTCACCATGGAATCAGGACATGTGAAAATGCAAACTCCTTTCTGAGGGATCGAACCCCAAACCAAACTAAAGACAGGGCTTTGTGCGCGTTGGCAAGTCAAAAATGCTAACGGCCGGCACCTTTCGTGAAGTTTACCTCCCGTCCTGTGTGCATGCACCTGGGCCCAGCCTGGGAGAGTCCAGACTCACGCTGCTGCTGTCAACAAGCTGCTGCACTGAGCTGACCCAGGCACGGTGAGTCCCGGGCCTTTCGGGTGGTCGGCCTGGCTTTTCATCCCGGCCACGTCCGGCTGCAGGGCCTTGAATAAGTCTTGAGCTTCCCGGGCTCTGGCTCCCAGCCCCGGGAGTCAGCCTGGAAGTGCCTACTGGGGAGGGCTGGGAGCAGGGGTTCTGGGTCTGCCTCAGGCCTCGAGCCAGCCGGCACGTTAGGAAGGAGCCGGAAGGTCCCTCCCTGTGGTCGGGCCCTCGGTGACGGGAAGGCTCGGGCAGGGCACGGCTGATGCTATTCCTAATGTGGAAACAACGCTGGCGAATAGCTGAGACAAGATGCCAGCACACTGTTCCCAGAAGCCCAAGTGGAGAGACTTGGCTTGGAATCAACGAAGTTCCCGAGAAAGGCGCAAACTCCAGCAAACAAGACTGCTTGCCCTCCGCAAGGCTCCTTCCTCCGCGGGGCTGCTGCCCTGCGAGTGTGCGATGAGCTCGGCTCCCCAGGCCCCAGAGGGTGGTCCCAGGAAATCGGGGGGCGGGGGGGCTTACCTGGCATCGGCTTTGCCAAGTTGGATGGAAGGCTTTCGTGTTGCAAAAGGCAATTCAAACAAAGCAACTGCTACGGTCTGTTCCTGGCACGGAGGGTCGGAACCAAACAGCCCCGGGGAGCCCTTTGGGCCGCATCTGACCAAACTCCCCGGCCGCCCCTGCCGCTGTGGCCCGGCTGGGTCAGGAGCCCGCTCTGCCGCCGCGGGGGGCTGGGGGAGCCAGGGGGGCAAGCGGGGTGGGGGGAGCAGGAATGCAGGTGTGGCTGGGAGGGGGCGCCGGGGCGCTCAGGCCTGGGGGCAGCCACCTGGCGCCCGCCTGCTGCCCGGGAGTGAACCCGAGTGAGCACAACACCCCGTCGGGCCAGGCCTTCGGGCCCCCGCGGCCAGCCGGGGAGTGGGCCCGGGCGTCCTGCAGCGCGAGTGGGTGCGAGCGGGCCGGGCCTGACGGGCCTGGGGACGGGGCACGGGATGGCAGTCCCTGCTAGCTTCCGGAAGACGGACAGGGCTGGTCAACGATCGCAGGGACGACGACGGCCGAGGTCCCGTGCGGGCCGGGGGGGGTGGCCTGGAGGTGGCGGCCCGTGAAGGGCAGGTGTGATGCCCCGGCCAAGAACGAGAAGGCTGAGTGAGCCGTCCTGGGGCTGCGAGGTCGCCGTGTGTGTGGCCAGGGCAGTGGGGGCCGAGTGGGGCTCCCAGATCCAGAAGCCGCAAAGACACGTGGCTGTAGAAAGCCCGGGGGCCCGGAGGTTGGCTGGAAAGCTTGGGTGCGTGTGAGCGTGGGTGTGCTGAGCCCCAAGGATCTCTGCGCCGCCAACCGTCCTGCTCACCCCTCCAGGGGGCTGTCCCTTGCCTCCGGCTCCCCCTGCACCGCGCTGCGCGCTGGGACCTGTGTCGAGCCACGTCCCCTGCCCTGCGGCCCCGGGGCTCCTGCACTCGCCCGGCCCTGGGCCTTCGGCCGGGAGAGCCCGGGGTTCTCGGCGGGAGTGAGTCAGAGCAGGGGCCCAGTGTGCTGGAGAGACTTGCCCCGGCCTGTGCGATCACGGGCAGACCGGCGGGGCGGTGGGCGCAGGGGACAGGAATCTTCCCGTGAGAAAGGGCTGGGTTTTCCTGGGGAAAACCTTGCGGCCTGTGAGCACTGCAGCCTCTGCCAGGCTGCCTCTCGGCTAGGCGAGGAGCTGTTGTGAGCTGCGCCCGGCCTTCCTTCCGGTAAGTTCCCAGAGGGGGTGAGGGCCAGTGCCCAGCCCCCCTCCCCGTCCCCGGTGCCCTGTCCTGATTCGTCCAAAGAGGGTGCCGGGCTTAATGATTTCTCTAGGTCCTCACAGCTTGCACTGGGGGCCGGTTCTGAGTTCCAAACCCGTCTGCCACACAGTGATGATGGCGGGAAGTGCTTTTGGTTGGTGGCTTCCAGAAGCAGGCATGTCCCCTGGTGTTGCCAGCATCTTCCTCCACAGGGGGGTCCTTTCTGAGGTGCGGCCGCTCAAGTGGGATGAGCCTTTTAGGCTGGTGCTCGTAGGTTGGGACCTGGGGACCCCCTCGCTATCACAGCAGCACCCTCCTCAGACAGAAGGTGCTCCGCTCTCACTGGGGCCCATTCCTCACCCGGCGGCACGTGGGTGGAAGGGACGGTGGCCCTGTTTTTGGTCAGGCACGAGTTCAATCCCCCGGGAGTAGCTCGTGACCGGGGGGCGGGGGGTGTCTCTCGCACTGTTCTTACCAGGCACTGCTGGGCTCCCCAGAGTGGGAAGTGGGATGATAGATGGCTGCAGAAGGAAGGAAGGCGCTAGGAAGACAGGAGAGAAAGAGCCTACCGCCAGGGAGGAAGCCCAAGGAATCCAGAGGGAGCCAAGAGACAGCAGGCCTCGCCAGGTTCCCAGAGGGTGGCCCTGGCTGGCCCTGGAGTGGAGAAGGCCTGAGGGGTGTGACGAGTGGGGGCTCTGTCGGCTGCCTCCCCTCCCTCGCAAGTCAACAGACAGATGGACAGACAGACAGACAGACAGGAAGTGCAGAGAGAGCTGGCAAAGAAACGTATGGAAAAAAGTCAAGGGAGAGGGAAGAACAGGGGCAGGTCAGTATGTGCCCCTTGGGCCGACCCACGCCCCCTTTTGTCCCTTCATTTCCAGGAAGGGGGGTGCTGCTGCCTCAGCCAGGCCCTAGCTGAGGTGCTCCCGGGGGCCGAGACCCGTTTCTGTCCTCAAGTGACCTGGAGCTGAGCCTCCTGCACACCTCTCTGGGTGGAGTGGTGGCAAGACCCCTCTGGGACAAGCTCCCGCCTACGTGATGGCTGTTGGCTAATGTTTGTGGCCCGGGTGGGGAACCCATTGAGTGTGCAAGGGAGCTGGAGGTGTGTGCGGCCCGTGGTTTGGGGAAGGGGTGTGTGTGTGTGTATGTGTGTGTGGGTGCGCGTGCGTGCATGCACACGTGCTGTTTCCGGAGGGGACAAGGTGGTCCGGCGGGGACTGGTGCGGCCCACATCCCTTCCTTAAAGGGCAGAGTGGCCTGAAACGATAGTGTAAGCAAGAGGAGGGATTCCCCCCACTGGGGACCTCTCACCAAGTCCTAAAAAAGAAAAAAGAAAACGAGAAAAAAAAAAAAGAAGAAAAACAAAGAAGGGGAAGGGAGGGAAGACAAAGAAAGACAAAAGAAAAAAGAGAAAGAGAAAGAGAAGAAATCAAGCAAAAAGAAAATCCCAGAGTCTGGTGAGGGAAAAAGCGTAGTTAACGGCTCCCGTCTGGGGGGAAGCGATGTGTTCACGGAGGTGAGAGTTGCCGGGTCTCACTGGAAGGAAAGGAAAGAGGTAGCATCGAACCATCCCGGGGGGCTCTGGGCTCATACTCGAAGGCTCACTGTCTGGTGTTTGACATCTCGAGGTTGTTACAAGAGGCAGGAGGCCCGGGAGGAGCTGGGGCTCACACGGTTCCCGGCCCTCTCGCTCGTTGGGGAAACCCCGCCGTGGCGGGTTCGGGGGGGCTCTAGTGGCTTTCCTTTTGTCTTTGTAAAAAGATGTGAGCAATGGTGGAAGCTTCTACCTCGCTTAGGGCAGCCCTTGGGGGGGGGTTGCCCTGGAGCACAGAGGAGGGAGCCTCCTTCTCCCAGCTTCTCGGAGGAAGGAGGACAGGGCATGTGGACCGGATCGGGGTAAGACCTGCCAATGCTGAGGCCTGTTCGGAAAGAGCGGAGGTGCCTGGGGGACAAGTGGAAAGGTGGCAGGGTGCAGGCTCGGGCTGTGAGGAGGACTCCGGGCCCAGGAACACCTTGGACGCCTCTAGCGGCGTGGGCTCGGGGCACGTGAGCACAAGCGGCTGGCCACCCCGGAGCCCGCCCGGGACCCGGTGCCGGGGCCTCCCGAAGCCCGCCTCCAGTGTGACACCTCCGCAGGGGGAGTTCTGGAAACTGCCGCTCTCGCCCCACGTAGGTGGGCTGGAGCCCTGCGCTGCCAGCGATGCCCGGGACGGCAGCTGCCTCCCCGTCCGGCCCTGGAGGGCAGCCCCGAGCCCGCGGGCCCCCCCACGGGCCGCCCCACGGAACCTGAGCAAGGCCCTGCCCCGACACCAGACAGCACCAGAAGCGGCCCGAGTTCATGAAGAACCATCGGCAAGTGCAGACAAGTTCAAGAAAAGAAAGACCGATGACAGAAGGAGCGCTAAACGAAAACCAAAAAAAACCAAACAAAGCAAAGAACAGGAGGTCCAGCAGTGCCATGGACTCAGGACATTTCATAAGAGAATATGGCTTTGGAGAGACACACCGTCTGGGCGGGAAGGACTGGACAGGGCGGTGGAGGAAGAACGGAAAAGCCACGGTGAGCGGAGGATGCAAGACTGGAAAAAAAGAGAAGGAAGAGGCGGGGAGGCTTTTCTCCCCCCGAGATGCCATTTATGAGAGAAAAGGGGACTCAAGACTCACTCCCAGCGGCACTGGTGGGATTGGCGGCGGAGAGAATTGCGTGAGTAGGGGTAGAAAGATTGGTTACGTCATGGAGCTGGCTGAGGACCGAGGACCTCCGGCGCACGGCACCCTGAAATGAAGCGCTTCTCTTGAAGGTACTCACTACCTCCATCTGTGGGAGAGAAAATGAGATAAAGGTTGGCTTGCACTGTTGTCCCTGCCAGCGCGCGGGGGTGGGGCTGGGTGAGGACGGGGCGCCACGCTGGGCTCGGGGTGTGACCGCGACGCCTCATCTAGGCCGCCCCGCTCCCTGGGAGCCGACAGTGCGTCCGCGCCGTCCAGCAAGAGAGGGACGGTTTGCTGAGCGAATGACGAGCACCCACAAGACCGGGAGGGCGGGGTGGGGGGGGCGCCGCAAGCAACCGTCGGGGAAGGAGCCGCTTGCGTTCACCGCATGCTCATCGCAAGCCGCGTGTCAACAGGTCCCCGCGTCGGCCGGCTGCGGGGGGCATGTGACAGCTCCCCTTAGGACGAGGCCCCCTGCGGCCATCCTCGCGGGTGGGGTGGCGTGGGTACAGGGGCCCTTCCCTGGCCTGCCCTGGTCTACGCGACACGCATCGACCGCTTGGCACTCCGCTGGCCTGGCCCGCCCTGCCCTGCAGTGACTCAGGGGGCTCCCCCGTGGGCGTGGGCGCTCTCGGTGAAAGACTGGACTTAAAAAGAGGGGGGGGATTTTGCCAAAGCACCCGCTCTGTCTTCCCGGACCCCTTCCGCAGGGCCACAGGTGTGGCGGGAGGGACAGCAGAGAGACCGGAGGGGCCTGGGAGCAAAGACGGCTTTTGCTTTGTCCTCCGCCCTTTAAGCCTCCCAGGCGTCAAAAGGCAGGTGGGTCTATGGGAAGTGAGAGCCACGTGGCAGCTTGCTCGGAGTCCCCGGGCCTTCCGACTTCCCGCCCGCGGCCCTTCACCGGCCTGGAGGCCTGGGGGTGAATCAGGCCTGTGGCTCAGTGGCCTCGCTGCATGTGGCCCCGTCGGAGACCGTGTGCCTGGGTTCCGGGAGGGGAGGCCGGCCCAGCACGGCACGCTTTTGGCTGCCTCTTTGGGGATGCCTTCCAGGGCTGGGGTGGGGGCAGGCCGTTTTGGCCTTCGAGGGTGGCTCTGATTTCTGGAAAGTGCCATACAGTTCACTGGATGATGTGAGCAGCAAAGCAAATATGCAATTCTGGACCTGATGCACACTGGCTACCTACTCTGGCCCAGAGCGAGGGGCCCCATGCCACCCCCAAGTCCTGCGGTGGCTCTGTGCTGGCCACTAGGTCCAGCGGGGTGTCTGACACGGGGCCAGGCTTCTCGGAAGAAGGCAGTTGAGTGCTCAGACTCCCCCACCCCAACCGAGATGAAGATGTGCATGATTTCGATTCCTAGACGCGCAGTGGAAAAGGCTACTGCCGTGTACTCTGCCGCCGAGCCCCCTTCCACCCACACAGCCCGCTCTTCAGCAAGGGCACCTCACTGCCGGGACGGACACCCATGCATAAGGCACACTGAGTGGCCACGGGGGGCTGGCACGGCGTCTAGTGTGCCCCAAGGCACGGAAGGAAGACGACCCAGGCCATAGGGCCCCCTCTCCCTGGGGGCAGGGAGGCTCTCCTCCCTCGATGGCCAACAGGTGTCTAAGGTCTGTCTCAAGAGGGCACTCTCTACGGCAGCAGAGGCGACGAGGGAAGGAAAAGATGCTTTTCCTGCCTCTGATTTGACCTCTCCTCACGGTGGCCTGATGGGATGATGGTATCAATCAAAATACCTCACACTGGCCCCCTGCCCCCCAAAAGCCCACTTGCTGCTGAAGCTTCTCATTGGCCCATAATGCAACGTGAAGTAGACCGCAGCATGAGTGCTTCAGAAAAGCTCCATGGTCTCCATTTCAAGGACTCTTAGCAATTCTGGAATGACCCCCCCCCCCCCGCCCCGGTCCCCAACCCTTTGGGTGTATTAACACGTTAGTATGGAATGATGGTGACAGCAGGTAGCAGGTTACAAAATGCCTTCACTTAGCAACGTAAAATGCTGCGCTGGCCTCCCAAATCCAGAGAGCAACTTTGTGGTTCGCAAAATCCAGAAATCTAGGGCCGGCTGCCTGGAGCGATGCTTCCCTTGGCTTGGGGGATGCCTACAGCTGGAGGACTTGATTTGTTTCTCAAGCAGGTATTTTGAATCACAAAGAACAGATGCTCTTTAAGAAAATGAGCTCAAGTATCAAGTAGCCAATTGGTTTGGCACTCTTGATGAGCATGGGGGATGTGAGGTGACAGTGTGACCTCTGGAGGCAAGAGTGGCTGTATGGGGAGGGCTAGGAGTACGCTAGGGGATGGGGAGGGGAGACTCTTGCTGGGTGACTTCGGACAAGTCCCTTCTGTCTGGGTCCCATTTCACCATGTATAAAGTGACTGGTCAGCGTCTACATGGGCGGTGATTATCAGAACGGCCCGTAACTCCAAGACCCTGATTGAGGGGACACACTTGACTAGCCAGGCAGCGGTGGCAGGCCCGGGAGCCCATGGGCACACCGACACAGCTGGCCGGGAACCGCTGACCCCCAGATGCCTCACACTGGGCAGGGCTGCTGTCTCAGCTGCTAGAAAAGCACCATCACCTTGGGCTCATCAGCGGAAGTGGAGGGGGCTGCCTGGAGGAGCGGGGTGCTGCTGCAGTCACCCCCCGCCTGCCCCCCGCCGTCTCAGGCTGACTGGGCTCTGCCGCTGAACTGGGGCATGACAGATGGGAGCCCATGGGGCCAGGATGGGCTGGGCAGGGGCTCACGGCGTGCTGCAAGGCAATGAGGGGAGACCTGGACATCTGGCCACGGAGTCGTTCCTGTTCCTCTACTGGGCACTCAGCGGTCCATTTGGACCTAAGACATTCGTCCCTGGCCACGTTGGCCTAGGTGCTCGGGATGCAAAGACGAACGAGCCAGAGAACTGGCCTCCTGCTTCTCCGCTGGAGAAGCCCCTTGCATCCCTGGGGAGCTCCTTGAAGGTGACTTATTTGGGGCCGCCTCACCCAGCCCTACAATATCCCCAGCCCTGGGAGCAGCCCAGGACTCTGCAGTGTCGGTAAGTTCCCTGGGGCATTGTGCTCCTCGCCGATTCTAGCGCCCTGGGCTGGGAGCACGGAGGGAGTGGACTCAGAAGGCTGCAGGAGGAGGAGGGGCCCCGAGGGAGCACGTGGGAGCCGGGGAGTCCTGGGGCCCCGAGTGGCCAGCATGGACGCATAGCGAATGCATGTCTAGAAAAGCAGCCGGGGTAACAGGAACACAGGGTGCGTGGGATGACGACGCCAAGGGGCAGGGGCTGGAAGGCCACGGTCGGGACTCGGGACTCGGCCCTTAAGACAGGAAGAGCGGCTACACGGCCACGGCGGGGACGGGGGTCACCGGAGGGGCTCGGCGAGCAGAGGCTGGAGGGGCAGGCGGGAGGCCGAGAGCCTGTGGCCGGAGCTGAGGCTGGGGCCCGGGACACTGCCGGGGACCGTGCGGCACTAGCTGGCAAGCTGCGTGCGCCAGGAGCGTCAGGCCCGGGCGGGGTAGGCACGGCTGCTGAGGACACCTTTGTGTGAGCTTCTTTGGGACGAGCCCATAGCGCTGCGTGACAGGCCGTGTGACACCCCGGAGGCACACACTGGGGAGAGGTGTGCTCTCAGGTCATGCCCCTGGCCCAGGGGCCCTCGCGGGAATGTGCAGAAGGGCGGGGCTGGGCGCGAGGTGGGACCCCCAGCAGAGCAGTGGGAGCCAGGTCAGGGGCACGGGGCTGGGCGTCCTGGACAGAATGGACAGAATGTGGAGAGAGACCGGTGTCACCGGGGGCGACAGAGGCAGCTGGGAGACCTGAGCCAGGCAGACACTGGCGGGTAGGCCAGGAGGATGGGGGCCGGGGTGGCTGATTGGGGACATGCGTTCGAGGGGGACGGCTGGCGTACCAGCTGTGTGCGGACACAGGAAGAGCGTCTGGGATGGCACTGGGGCCCCGGCTGGCTCAGGGGAGGTGACGGAGCCATCGGCCAGCAGCTCAGGGGCTGGGAGGAGTTGGGCTCCGGGACTGTGGTCCGGGCCAAGGCCACTGTGGGCGTCTCGGTTCAGGTGTGGCACTCTGGGGGCTTCGGGTCGGGCAGAGGAGGAGACGGGGAGTGGGGGGCACTGGGGCGCCGTGCGAAGGCTGCCAGGGAAGGGGCAGGCAGCGGGGAATTGGCCAAGAGGCGTCCACAGGGCCCAAGCAGAGGCCACGGGACAGGGTAAAAGGAGGGGGACTGCAGCTGAGGCAGCCGAGGGTGGGGTGAGCTCTCACCCGCTCTTCCTTCCGCCCCTACTAGGTCCCGTGCCCCCAGCTCTGTGGGACTGTGCACGTGTGAGGGCCGCAGCAGCGGGGACCAAGGTGTGGGTGGGAAGTGGGGGTGCCAGGCAAGCGAGGCTGAGGAGCAGACAGTGGGATGGAGGGGACGGCAGAGAGCGGGGCCGACTGCACTCATGGAAGGGCGCTGGGAAGAAGCCTTGACGCAGGATGGAGGGACAGCCCTTGGTGACAACTGCCTCTGGGACTTTGGGGCAGAGGCCAGGCTGTGGTGGGACCACCAGTGAGTGCGAGGAGAGGATGTGGAGAGACAGCGAGTACAGAACATTCCAGCAGGAAGGCCACCTGGGAAGGGTTGGGGGCAAAGAACAGGGGTTCCTCGGGCAAGCGAGTCTCGTGAAGCCTGGGAAAGCGCCCGAGGCCGAGTGGTCCCCGTGACCAGGTGACTCCGGAGACCCCGGGCTCCCCGAGCTCTGATATTTGGACACTGAGATGAACAGAAAGGCCCAACCCTGTGGCCAGAGTCCGCTTGCACAGAATTCACAACACAGGCCGTGAACGGCGAGCTCGCCAAAGGCTGTTTGTAATGGGCATCTGGCTCCTCCAGGTTGTCACCCCCCTGCCACCCGGCTGTGTCCGGCAAATGACGCAAGGCCCCGCAGCCACGCAGACGGTGGCTGGTCTGTGCCCCCCAAGAGACAACTATCGGTCACAACAGATACCTTTCGGTGACACCTGCACCCGGCACGGGGGAGGGCCCCCGGGCTCTGAGGGACGTGACAGAGACAGGCCATCGAGACACCGCAGCCGCCAGCAGGCGCACCTGGGGATGGCCCTTGTCGCCGAGGCAGCAACACCCAAGGGTTTCCCTACTGGTAGGGGGCTCAGGTCGCCCGCTCTCTGCCTCTTGCTTGCTTGCCACCCTCCGAGGGCGGGAAAGCCAGGGTGGCCGAGTGGCACGGCGGCTTACCTGCGTCTGAATCCGATTGAGGCCCCGGAACCAGAGGATCTGGCCGCGGCGGAGCTCCCGCTCGGCATGGTCGATCTCTTCCTCCCCCTCGGCCAGCTCCTCGTCGGTCATCTCATCCTTCCCGGGCCCGTGCCCTGCTTCCTTCAGGCACTTGAGCTGGCTGGTGGGGATGGTGGCGATGACCTGCGGGGCCACAGGTGAGGGCAGCGGACACAGGTGGCTGTCAGAGCAGCGCTGGTCCTTTCCGGGGTGTGTGGGGGTGGAGGCGGTGGGGGCTCTGCTGGGCCCGGGAAAGGCCCCAGCCCGCCCGCCGCCCTCTGACCCAGGCCGAGGCCCGCGTCTATGCCCCTTGCGCTCCGGCCTCGTGCACCACTGTCTCCCCAACGGCTCTTCCCTGCGGGTGGAGCCGGGGACGGGACGTCCTTTCCTGGTCCCCGAGGCTGCCTGCCTGGGCCACCTGTGCCTGCTGCCAAGTGCTGCTCTCCAGAGAGATGCCAGCCTCTTTCCCCTGACCCGGAGCGGTCCTGGGGGAGCGGGGCGTGGAGGCCGTCGGGAGCAAGGAGTGGTTTCCAGCGAGGGGAGGTGTGGCCTTGGGCCTCGGCTCCCGATGGGACCTCTAGGCCCCCGGTGCGTCCTGCCTGACGAGGGGGTCTCCGTCTCCCTGGGGCCGAGGGCCCGCCAGGCAGTCTGTGCCGACGCGTGATTCCTGGCGGGGCCCTGGGCCACACCTCTCGGCCTCACGTCTGGGGGGCAGGGCCTGGGTATCCGAGGTCACCCCGCGGGAGCTCCGGGCCTCCGGGACCGACCCTGCACCCGAGGCTCCGGACAGTGGCCCTGGTGGCAGCGCCCCGTGCGTGTTGTCACACTTCACCGCGGGGGGTTCCCCCCCGGCAAGGGACCTGGTGGCTCGCCCCTGCTCTCTCCCGGACCCTGCCCTGCACACACTCGATCTTGGACTTGCAGCTGCCGGAGCTGTGACAGGATGGCATCCGCTGTTTAAGCTGTGCTGTTTGGTTGGGGTGGCCTGAGGGGACTAAGACGCGGGACAAAGTGGATCCTGGACTTGGCCTCCTGTACAGTGTTCTAGAACTGCAGAGCAACGCTCTCGGGAGCCTCCTGTGCGCTGTGGCCTGGGCCGTTTCCTAACGTAATCGCTGGGTGCCACCAGCCTCCCGCCGCACGTGGCTTTAACTGCCAAGGGCTTGAGGTGTCCGACTTTCACCTTCCATCATCTCAAAGTGTTTCTTCACTTCCCTTGACCCTTTCTCTTTGCCCCTCGGAGAATTTCACAGGGTTGTTTAGTTTCAAATGTATGGGTACTTTCCAAGCCACCCCCATTTTAGGGGACGATTTTTGGCTTCTACCATGAAAAGGGGAGTGGTGGGTGATTTTGCTGGGGCTTTGTGACATCCCAGCCATGGCCCTTTGCCTTTCCTGTGCTGACACTGTCACCTGCGGCCTTGCCCCCGAGTGGTGACACGGCCCAGCCCTGAGCCCTGCTGTGAACCCACCGGGTGCAAGGGCCCCGAGGCGCCACGATCCCCCCGCATCGTGCCCCTCTCTGGTGCTGTTGTGAAGGACACAGCTAAGGCGTGGGGCTGGGGAAGGCGACAAGGCAGACACTCACCTGTCCCCAGACCAGCTCCCCAACGCCAACGAACAGGCACCAGAGCCACTGCTCCGTGGACAGGGGGGAGCAGCTGAAGGGCTTTCCACCGAACTGGACGATGACAATCTGCAGGGGTGGGGTGGGAGGGAGGCAGGTCCAGCCGGGCACAGCTACTGAGGCCCCTCCTCCAGCACTCAGGGCCCGCCCTCCAGCCCCCCTCCCCGTCAGAGGTCACAGGGGCTGTTGGTTCCCCAGGCAGACGGGCCTCTGGCGGGGCTCAGCGGATGGGCCGCATTTCCAGCTTCTCTAGACCCGACGCTTTAACACCTGCCCTGCGCGCGTGCTGGCAGGCCGTGATCCGGACACCGAGGACATGCCCCGCTAGCCCTGCCCGGGCCACCTGATGCCCCGCGGCCCCTTCCTAGGGAAGAACAGCCCTCCGTGGGGTGAGCTTTTTCAATACAGACCAACCAATCCGGGGCCCACGCCGCAGCCACCCCTATAACTGTGCTCTCCTCTCCAGGCCACTGCCCCTGCCTGCCTGACCCAGGGCCAGGGCCCAGACCAGCAGAGGCAGCCCTGTGGCCCCCAGAGCCCTGAAATCATTCATACCGTGAGTCCTCAGCCTGCTCACCCCACCTCAGTTTCTCCCAAGAAGCCTCCGTAAGGCTCCCCGCTCCCTGCTCTGCCTCCTGACTGACCCAGGTGCTTCCGCGGGCAGCCCCCCCACGGCAGGGCGGCCCCCTCCTTCGGGAAGCGAGGAGCTCCTGTAAGGAGCGAACTGTGCTGGCCTGTTGCCCTCACCACGCCTCGTGTTTTCTATTAATACACCCCATTTCTGAAGGCTCAGCCTCTCCTCGAGAGTTGACTGGCCAGCCTGTCCACAGCACGGGGCAGGCAGAGGCTGGTGTGTCAGCACCGGAGCTAGGAAGCGCATCCCGAGGAACTTTCCGGGGTTCTGGTGGCCCCCCACCAAGGAATCATATGCTGGAAACGGGAGCGGCAGACTCCGAGAGGACGGTGAGGGGGTTCATCCTGAGTAAGGCCCTCTCCGGCTCTCTGGGACCCAGCGGGTGAAGCCAGGGCAAGGCCAGGACGCTCTGAAGATGGGCACAGAGGACACGGGGTCCCAGGGAACGCGGGCAGGGGCTGGGAGAGCACAACGGGACGGGCGGGCCCCTCGTGGGCCCGGGGCAGAGCCCCTGCGCCCCCACCTGCTGTAAGAGTGGGACCGCCCCTCCTACCTGAATTGCAAAGGTGCCCAGGACGATGGTGCAGAAGATGGGGTTGCTGAAGATGCCATGGAAGACGTTCCGCTCACCATGGATCTTGCGGGCATTGATCTCGTTGAAGAGCTGCATCATGACGAAGGTGTTGAAGATGATGGTGTAGTGCTCGGAGGGTGGGGAGTGCAGGGGTGCGTTCCTCCCGCTGTCGATGTCAAAGAAGAGCTCCCCTGCAAGCCAAGGGGCGCGTGAGGGGAGCCAAGCCCTGGGCGGACACGGCTCCCTGCCGGCGTCACCTGAGGGGTGCCGGGGGGCCGTGCCGGGGGCACACGCAGCCCCAACCCTGTGGCGGGACGGCTGAGGGCAAGTAAGGAGTCTCACCCCACAACCTGACTCGCAGCCAGGTGAGAAACCCCAGGTGAGAAACCCTCCCCAGGGCAGGAACGGAGACGCTCAGGCCAGGTTGAGCCGCGGGTGGGCCCGGGAGGAAGCAGGCTGCAGGCCTGGCCTCCTCTCTGCCCTGTCCCTAAGCCCGGGGGCCAGGCGACGGCCCTCAGCCAGCCCACGGGGCGCTTGGGCTCCCAGGACATCAGAGGAAGGCCCCCCGAGAGACCCCCTGCGCCCCCCTCCCCGGGACTGCTGTCCCGCAGCAAAAGCTGTCATTGGGGACTTGCCCAGGGCGCCCTGACATGAGGGACAGGGGCCAGGACCAGCAAACCCAGCCCCGCTGCGAATCAGGGGAAGTGCCAGACACAGAGGCAGACGGGAGGGGGGCATAGCTGCCACTGCTGAGGCTCGGGCTCCCGACTCCTCCCGCAACTGCCTTCCCCTCCTGCCCTCGCCCCCCTTCCCGCTTCCTGACCCTTAGTGCCTCTCCCCTCCTCCTCCTCTCTGCCTTCCTCTACCGCCTTCTTCTTCCTCCTCCTCCCCCTCCTGCTCTCCCTCCTCCTCCCTCTCTTTCCTCCCCATCCCCCTCCTCGCACAGGGCTCTGCTCATTGTCCCCTGGAGAGATGGTCGTGGGGCGCGTGGACGGGTGTGCGCGATCTGGCTCTGGGTGGAGGGTGACACATGCTGTCTGTTCTCTGGGGAGTGGACGGTTTCTCGGCTGCTCAGGGGCCTGTGACCCCTGGGGGGGGCGCACACAGACAGGGCCGGCAGGGAGGTGAGGGAGGGGGCTCCGAGGTGCTCATCCGTCCCTTCCGCGGGCGACCTACCGACGAACAGCAGCGTGAAGATGATGGTGAGCTGGTACACTGCGTGGCCCAGAATGTTCTTCATCATGGTGCGAGAGATCAGGGGCTTGTCGCGGCCGTACGGTTTCCGCAGCAGCAGCGCCTCGGTCGGTGGCTCCGTGGCCAGGGCCAGAGAGGCGAACGTGTCCATGATCAGGTTCACCCACAACATCTGCACGGCTTTGAGGGGAGAGTCCTGTGGAGAGGAGGCAGTCACCCGAGCGCGGGGCGGGAGGCCCGCCGGCGCCACTCCCGGCGACCAAGTCGGCTTGGGGGCAGCGTCCCTGGCAGGACATGCGGCAAATCTGACTCCCAGAAAAAACATGACCTGGGGCAGCCCGGGTGGCTCAGCGGTTTAGTGCCACCTGCAGCCCAGGGTGTGACCCTGGGGTCCCGGGATCGAGTCCCACGTCGGGCTCCCTGCATGGAGCCCGCTTCTCCCTCTGCCTGTGTCTCTGTCTCTCTTTCTCTCTCTCTCTCTCTCTGTGTCTCATGAATAAATAAATTAAATTAAAAAAGCAAACGTGACCTCTCCGTCCCTGTCGTTAAGGTTGGCGGCGAGTTTTTGGTGTGTTTTCGGAGTCCCGCTCCCTGTGTCACCTGGGGGCAGTGGTCTAGAAGGTGCGGTCCCAACTGTCAGCAGGAGCTTGGCAGCCCCGGCCACTGCAACGGGCGCTCTCCCGACCTCCCGCACCCAAGGGGCAGGAAGACACAGGGTCTCCCCCGCACCTTTCTCCTCATTGCCCCTGTGCTGGCGAGAAACCAGCCCCGTTCTGGATGATTGTGTTGCTCTGAAACTTCCAGAACTACAGATCCACAGAGGCAGAAAGCAGATGAGTGGGTGTGGGGAGCTGGGGGCAGGGAGGCTGGCATCGGGGTGAGGCAAAGGTGGTGGCCCGGGTGCTGCCGGGCGGTGCGCGTCCAGTGGCTACGACAGGGCAGCGTATGCGATGTGGACTTTGTCTCCCTGAGGAAGACTTTTCAGAGGGACGCGGATTCTGGACACTCGCTACGGGGGAGAACTGGACTATCGAAAACGGGGAAGGGGCTCCTCCGTGGGTTTAAATACGGAGCTCCCATCGGAGCCGGCACTGGCCTCCCGGATCTAGCCCCACGAGAAGGGAGAGGTCCCCACAAACGCTTGTACGCGCCTGTTCACAGCCCACAAACGGTGGAAGCGACCCCAGTGCCCATCGATGGAGCCAGGGACAAACGAGAGGCGCTCGCTCCATGCGACGGAGCACGGGTCTCACCAGAAGGGACGAGGTGCCGATCCAAGCCATCGCATGGATGGACCCCGAAAACATGATGCGCACCGAAAGGTGCTAGACACAGAGGACCACGTGTTATTTGGTCCCATTTGCACGAAAGGTTCCAGAACGGGCAAGTGTGTAAAGATGGAAAGGTGCCAGGGACTGGGGGACGGGCACGGGGATGGGGTCTTCTTAGGGGCTGTGAAAATGTCCAGAAGCCAGACAGGGGCAGGGGCTGCACACACTGTGGCTGCACCGAATGCCACTGAACGGCGTGTGCTCTCAGATGGTGACCTTTTTAGCATGTGATTTCCACGTCAGTTAAAAACAACGTGCAGCGGAGCAAAGACCTGGCTGTCGCCGGCGAGCCCTCGGGCAGGGCTCTTCGCCCGCACGCTCCTGGGAGGGGGGGGTCGCACTGGCAGGGGGGGAGCGCCGCCTTCTGCAGACCCCGTGGCTGGTGGGAGGGCGAGCCCGGTGTCGGCCTCGGGCACGGCACCCCCCAGTGCCCACCTGAGTGATGCAGGCGCCGGTGAAGGCCACGATCACGGCCACCACGTTGACCGTCAGCTGGAACTGCAGGAACTTGGAGATGCTGTCGTACACGTTGCGTCCCCACATGACCGCCTTGACGATGCTGGTGAAGTTGTCATCGGTCAGGATGATGTCCGAGGCCTCCTTGGCCACGTCAGTCCCTGCGATGCCCTGGTTGGGGGGTGCGGAGACACGCACAGTGTCCACGGGCCCCTTCCCCAGCCCCCCACCTGGGCCGCCGGCCCGGCCTCCCTTCCAAACGAGCCTCCCCACCAGCTAGACACGGATCTTGTGTCGCGCATCGCGGCCTCTCCTACGGGGCAGGTGGTCTCACGGCAAGGTGAGGGTCTTGGCTCAAAAACCGAAAGGGTGCCGCCACCATGGCCACCGCTGTGGCATCACGTGCGGGGCCCAGCTGCCAGCGCGTGGCCGCCGACCAGCCTTCCGTGCGGTGTGAGCGTGCCAGGGCCGCTTGCCATAGGAGCTCCGGGAGCGCTGGGCCGGGCGCCTCGGCAGAGCAGGGACATGGCTGTCCGGCCTGCACGGAGCTGTTTGGAGGAGGACCTGCGTCCCTGCTGCTCAAAGCCCCGGGTGCCCGGACAGCTGCGGCCTGGCAAAGCTGCACACCCCGTCTGCTGCCCTGAGGCTGGTTCTCACCGAGCCTGGGGGCTGGGGCTTGGTCCCCTTCTGGGCCCGGGGTTCTGAGCAGGACTGGCCTGTACCCCTGGCGCCCGCCCACGGCGCGCTGCAACCACTGTGGTGCCAGGCGGGGAGAGGGGCTCGCAGGGTTTCCGCCTTCGGCCACCGAGCGCGCCTCGTCGCCCTGCCACCCGGGCAGCGGGCTCAGGGCTTTACAGCAATACTGGCTCCACAGAAGCAACAGGAGAGCAACACAGAGGACAAGCTCGTCTGGGGGGCTGTGGTGATCACACTTGGGCCTGAGGGTCACTTCATTTTATTTTATTTTATTTTATTATTTTATTTTAATTAATTTATTATTATTATTTTTTCTGAAGGTCACTTCATTTTTTTAAATTTATTTTTAATGTATTTTTATTTTTTTTGTTTTTTTGTTTTTTTTGAAGGTCACTTCAAATGACCCAGGCCCGGCCGAGGCGGGTGCACAAGTGCCAAGTCCCCCCGCGTCGCCTCGAGCATCCCCACACCGAGTGCCTTTAAACAAATCGCACGTTTGTCCCCTGCCCCGCAGAGCCTGTGGGGGCCCAAGTGGCCGGGATGAGAGAGGAGGAGGCCTCGACACCAGCTCCCACCTTCCTGCACGAAGCTCACATCCTCGGGACATAAGACACTACCTGGTGTGGCGAACCAGGTGGGCGCGGGGTGGCTTACCATGGCGAAGCCCACATCTGCCTTTTTGAGGGCTGGCCCGTCGTTGGTGCCGTCCCCGGTCACGGCCACCACCTGCCGCTGCTCGCCCGTGTTGCTGTCGATGATGCCTGCAATGCAGAGTGGGGCGTCTGTGCCCGGGGCTCCTGCCTGGGCGCCGTGGGGGGCTGGTGACTCACGAAGCCCTTCGGGCTCGCCACCGTGCCGACGGCCCCCCGGCCTCTGCACTTCTGTCACCTTCGCGGTCCAGTCCCTGTGCCTTGACAGCGGCCCGGCCCCCTCCCCCGGCCCCGGCCCCACACCCGTCAGATGAGACAGGATGGTGCAAAGGGGCAGAGTCAGGGGGCTCAGCACCGGGGGACTTGGAAAAGCGTCTCCCTCCCCGGCGCCTCAGTTTCCCCATGTGTTACAACGAAAGGCCATCCTGTCCTGGCGTCTTCCACCCAGGTTGTCAGCCAGGAGGGGCAGAGGAGTGAGCCCTGGCCTGTCAGCCCTCGTTACCCCCTGTTTTCCTGGCGAGGAGACTAAAGTGCGGGGGGCGGGCATGTCCAGCAGCAGCCCAGGACCCCACCTCCTAGGCAGGCCCTGGAGCTGGGCTTTGGGAGTCTGGCGGGGCGGCACCTCGGGGAGGGGTGGGGCGTGGCGGGGCGAGCCCCATTACCTTTGACCAGGGTGTGCTTGTCGGTGGGAGACGATCGGGCGAGGACCCTCAGCTTGGGCCACACCTTGTCCAGCCGCTCCTGCTCTATCTGGGAGGGGGAAGCACACAGAGGCTGCAGAGCCCGGGCGGGGGGTGCCGGGCAGAGGTGGGGGGACAAACAGCCAGAACCCTGCACTGAGGCCGGGGCGCCGCCGAGCCCGGGACTACCTCGCCTTTCTCATTGCGGATCCGCCGGTTGAACTCCTTCCCCTCCAGGCACAGGAAGTCCTCCCCAGGCTGGATGATGCCGCACTTGGCCGCGATGGCCCGGGCCGTGTTGATGTTGTCTCCAGTCACCATGCGGACCGTGATGCCAGCACGCTGGCATTTGCGGATGGCCTCAGGGACCTGGAAGAGACGAGAGAGTCACTGAGGCCGGGCCCATCTGTGTCTGGGCTGTTCCCTCTCCCTCTGTGCCATCCAGATGTGCGGCACCCTCCCCCCATCGTGGTCCCCAAGGAGGGCATCTGGGGAAGACACAGCTTGTCTCCTCTACTGCCTGGTCCGCAGCGGGCAGGGTGCCTCCTCAGGCCCCCAGCACCCCTCCCCAACCCTGGTGCTTGCTTCACGGTGCTGGGCCCCAGGACCGGCGATGACTCAGACCCAGGCCTCCAAGCACCAAGAGGGCTAGGAGATGGCACTGGAAGCTTTTGCGCTGTCGAGGGGGCACCACCGGAGTCGTGTCTGGAAAGGTGACCAGAGAAATCGGCCGGCTCCGTCAACCCCATTTTCCACTGGGAAACGGAGACGCAGAGCCGCCGAGCCAGGAGGGGCCCTGGTCACCAGGCTGGCTGGCAAGGTGGCTGTGTCAGTTAGCTCTGCGAGAGTGAGAAGGCACCTCTGTCCCCAGCTACCCTGCCAGATGGCAGGGCTGACGGCAGGCCTGTCCCTTTGGGGCCCTGACTCAGGGCCGGCTCCTGGGCATCAGCAGGCTTGTGGCCAAGCTCTCACTCGCCCGCCCCAGCCCGCTCGTTTTTACGACAACACAAAATCTGAGACACATAGAGCCACAGGCTTCACGTGACAAGGTCCTGTCACTCCTCCTTAGGGGAGACGGAGCAAGTGGACGAGCTGCTGAGGTGGAAGGGGGGCAGGCTGCCTTCGGCGGTACAGAGATGGCTGTGGCCAGGGTCCTGGGAGTACAGGGACGATGCCCCCCTGGGTCCCGGGGGTGTTCCCACACCCAGCAGCCTGGGAGCACCGTTGAACGCCAGCCAGGGGCCTGTGGCCGTGCAGGGCTGTGGGGGGGCGGGGGCGGTGGTGGGCAGCTCCGTCCAGAAGGCGAAGGCCCTCGGGTCTATGCCAGGGGAGCAGAGCGGTGTGACTCGGCCTCCTCGTCTGTGCCTCCCCTCCCCTCTGGGTCGAAGAGGAGAAAGGCCCAAGACCGTGCATCCCCAGGGGTGGCCCTGCTTTTGACACGACGTGGGTGCCACCGGAGAGGCCTCGGGAGGAGACAGAGGGTCCCTCCGTGCCTCTGGCAACCCGCGCCGCCTGCACCTTGCACGGTCCCCATGGGGCCTGGTGTCCTAGTGCTGCCGTGGGCGCTCCACCCTGGGCTCAGCCCTGCGGCTCTCCCTATCTCAGGGACCTCCTGTCCCTGGGGACCGACAAGTGGCCCCTGTGTTCCTTTGTTCTACGGCCTGTTCAGCTCCCGCCCAGTTTGTCCGTTCCCTCTGCAGAAAAGCTGCTGGTAGAGCCATCTACGCAGACCAGCTTCCCATCTGGACCCTTCCTACAAGTCTCTTTGAAGCCTCCTCCCCCATCTGTCCCAGCTGCACGCTCACTCCATGACATCCCTCAGATAAGGATGCTTCCGGAATCTCTCCCCCGCCAGGATCTTCTGCTTTGAGCTCCCCACTCCTACAGATGCCTACCCCTTGACATCTCTACGGGGATGCCCCGAACCTCACTTGGCCCCAACCGAACCCTTGACTGAGGACTGCCCCCCGCCCCCCAGACCTGTGTCCTCTCGGACTCCCAGCCCAGTGACAGCACTGCCATCCACCCGTGTGTCTGAACCAGAGCCCTGGGAGTGGCGCCTGACTCTTCCCTCTCCCTGACTCCATCAGTCCTGCGGGTGTCACAGCCCTCGAGGTCCTACCGGCGCCGCCTCTCACCTGGTGGAGGCAGAGCATGAGCAAGGGCGGGAGGGCAAGGGGGATCGAGTGTGCCGGGGAGGCCTGACCTGGGGGACTCCGAGGCCCTGCCCTCGCCCGCCTTTCCTGACCTTTCTGGACTCCAGCAGGATGTCGTGCGGTGGCAGGGCAGGCAGGAGAAAGGGGCCATGCCGCGGAGGCCGGATGGGAAGAAGGGCTGCCCCTCCACCCAGCCAACCACCTGGGCCGCTCGCAGAGAGGCGGGTGGCTACCTCGGGCCGCACGGGGTCCTCGATGCCCACGACGGCTATGCAGGTGAGGTCGCCCACGACCTCGTTCTCGTTGTCCCAGTCGGGCTCCTGAGCGGCGGCGAAGTCCCGGTAGGCAATACATATAGTGCGCAGGCCGTCGCAGGCCATGGGCTCGATGATCTTCTTCACCATGTCATCCCGGTCCCGGGGGCGAAAGCCACGCAGTTCACCGTGGCTGTTTAAGATGTTGCTGCACCTGGGGGGAGGCGGGGGACAGAACGACACGGCTTGGTGCCAATGAGGCGAGGGGAGCTGGACCAGCCGGCGGTCTCAGCGGGCGCCACTCAGTGAGCCGTCCGTCCTGCATGGCAGAGGCTTCTCAGGGAGGACGCGGCCTGCCTCTGCGGGGCCTAGCGGGGTCCCCCCACGCCTTCACGTTCCTCCCAGCCCCTCAGAATGTGACCTTATTTGGAAAGAAGGTTGTTGCAAATTCAGATGAGGTCATGTTGGTTTGCAGTGGGCCCTTGGTCCACTAACTGGTGTCCTCATAAAAAGGACATCGAGACAGAGACACACACGGACGGGGCAGCGTGAGGACGCAGGCAGAGATGGGGTGACACATCTCTGCGCCGAGGAGCTCCAAGGACTGCTGGCAGTCGCCAGAAGCTGCGAGAGACCAGGGAAGATCCTCCTCTGGCAGCTTCGAAGGGAGCATGGACCTGCCCACACCTTCGTCTTGGAATTCTGGACTCCAGAACTCTGAGAGAACAGTTTTCTATGCTTTTAAGCCATCGTTTATGGTCCTTTGTCCTGGCAGCTCCAGGAGCCGGAAACTCATAGACCTGTGTAGGCAAGGCTGACCCCAGCCTCACAGGGACTCTGGGAGTTGAGGCACATTGTTCTTGCCCCTCTAGGCTTTAGGGCGAGAGTGTGGGACACCAGCAGAACTGTCACTCCATGGAGTGAGGCCATGACAAAGAAGCCATGGTGGCGTAAGCCCTGGTGAGGCCACGATGGCGGGACTGGTGGGACTCAGGTGCAGAAAAGAAGGGGCAAAGGCACCAAGGACACCAGAAGCAGGCGGAGGGCGAACGGGAGCCCCAGACAGATTGGGGAAGGGCGGGAAGTCACCATCACAGGAAGAGCCGGTGGGGACTCCAGCCTTTCTGTGGATTCAGTCACGTAAATCTCACGACATTCCCAGGAGGGAAGTATTTGTGGTGTCTCCGTGCAGGGGAAACTGAGTCTGTGGCAGAGGAGTAACTCGATGTTCACATGCCGGCTAAGAGCAGAGCACGGGCTGGAGCCCAGCGCCCAACTACAGGAATCGGGCTTTTGGGCATGGTACTGCGCCTGCCGGAGGGGAAGGGAAGCACACGAAGGGGGCTGGGCCCGCAAATCCAGCTGCCACACCCACTGGGATGCGGCAGGACAGCTTCAGGGAGAGGAGATGAACCCCGGGCCTCCCCCAGTTGCAGCAACAACTGCTGCAAAGGGGGGGGCCTTTGCACCCGGGGAGTCTGTGCCTGGGCCGAGTTTTGGGGGAGGATATTCTTGTTTTAGAAGGTGGCTTTGGAGGAAGTGAGGAGCTAGGTGGGCAGAGTGGAGGGCGGGGTGGGGGCCTGGAGGTGGAGCTGCCTGCTCCCCCCAGTTTAGTTCTCATTACAGCTTTATTGAGATCTAATCCACACACCACACAATTTGCCCATTTAAGATGTAGAGTCGTGGGCCGCCTGCGTGGCTCAGTGGTTGAGCGTCTGCCTTCGGCTCGGGGCGTGATCCCAGTCCGGGGATCGAGTCCCACATCGGCTTCCCTGGAGCCTGCTTGTCCCTCTGCCTGTGTGTCTACCTCTTTCTCTGTGTCTCTCATGAATAATTAAATAAAACCCTTTAAGAAAAATGTGGAGTCGTGCAACTGTCACCACAGTCGATTTTAGGACATTTTCATCACCCCTAAGAGAAACCCCATACAAGCAACACAAGAAATAAAGAGATGAACTGGACTTTGCCATTGGAAGACACTTGTGCATCCAGGGATGAGTCAAGAGGATGAAAAGAAAAAAAAAAAGCCAATCAGGAGAGCGAAAGACGGACCTCGGCCGGGGAGAAGGTAATTAGAAATCAGGTGTGGTGAGGGTCTGGTACCCGGCGTACAGCAAGAGCTCTTCCAGCTCAGCGACATCAAACCCAAAAACTCAAATCGAAGAAGAGCAAAGGCCTGGACTAGCTTTTTCTCCAAAGAAGACACACAAATGGCCAGGGAGGGTATGGGAAAGTGCCGACATCACGAGTCGTCGGGGAAGCGCAAAGACAACCACCGAGAGGCCCCAGATCACAGCTACTGGGATGGCTACGAGGATGATAGCAGTCGTGACAGTCCTAAGGGACGCAGAGGGACCCATGCTGGCGAGAATGAGGAGACGCTGGAACCCTCAATTCAAGTGGCCGGGCTTGACGTCACAGGCACTCTACCGCCATAGGGCCCCCGTCCTGCGTGGCCGGCCGCCAGCCCCCGGGCGCCCGCTCACTTTTTCAGCAGGATCTCCGAGGCGCCCTTGCTGAAGAGGCGGAAGCCGCCGTCAGGCATGCGGATGACTGTGCTCATGGACTTGCGGACGGAGTTGAAGGTGTACACTTTGTAGAGCTTGTCTTCTGGAATCTGCTCCCGCACAGGCTGGAAGTCCCGCTTCAGGTCCAGGACAAAGCCCAGCAGGGCACACTCCGTCTTGTTGCCCACCTGGCGTGGGAGCGCGCCTTCCTTCTCTGGAGGCTACGAGGCAAGGGGAACCAGCATGGCACCGGGGCGGGGGCCGCGTCTGCCCTCCTGGTGGCCCCCGGGGCCCCGCCTGGCTGTGGCCGCCTTGTCTCTGGGGGTGCTGGCAGGGAGCCGACGAGGGCCTCCGCGGGGACTAGATGGGCAGGCTGCCCACCGCGCACGGGGCTTGGAAGGGGTTTCCAGAAGCTGCGGGTGCCCGCCCCGCAGCCAGGACCGGAGCCCAGGGATGAGTGGAGGCCGACCAGCGTCCCGGAGACCACGGCGGCCCTGGTGCCAGCTGACGCTGCCGTCTCCCGGCTGGTCCCCTTCCTTCGCCCCGCCCCAGCCTGGCCCGGCCCGCGGCCCGCTGCCCGCTGCCCGCTCACTAGTATTTTCGTGGTGTAGGCACTGTTGATGGAGATGGCGTGGACCAGGAGGTCGAGGATCTTGGGGGTCAGGGTGCTGGGGGCTGGAACCTCCTTGTAGTGGGTGTCTCCGAGGTAGGACTGGACCACGGTCATACGGTTGGTGGTGAGTGTGCCGGTCTTGTCCGAGCAGATGGCTGTGGCGTTGCCCATGGTCTCGCAGGCATCCAGGTGGCGGACCAGGTTGTTGTCCCTCATCATTTTCTGTAGAGGGCACGGACGGGGGCTTGGGTAGCCAGCTGTCCCCGGGAAGCTTGGCCCATGGGGTGGGGGAGCGGGAGGTTGTCAGCATGTCCCGTGCCAGTCTGCTCGGGCGTGCCAGCCTTCTGGGTGGCACTGACAGCCCGGAGGGCCTCGGTCAGCTGGCCAAGCGGTCAACTCTGGGCAGCCGCTCTCCCTAGAGCTCGCCTGGGGCCTCCCTGCTTCCAGGACACCCCCCTGCGTGTAGCCCCCTCTCAGATCACCCGCTGTCTCTGTGGTCCCCCCACCCCGCCCCCCATGATCTCCCAGTGTCTTCAGCCCCCTCCTGGTCACCCACTTTGTCTCCGAGCCCTCTTCTGCGAGTGACACCAGCACCCTCAACGTCCTGCAGAGGCCAGGGCTATCCCACGGCCTCCCCGCTTCCCGGCTCATCTCACGGCTCCCCTGCTCAGCGCCCCCGCGCCCCCCACCCCGACCTGATCCCAAATTTCCTCCAATCCCCGCCGCGCCAAGTTGCTTAATGGCTTCGAACTCCGCCTTCTGGGTCTGTGTCCTGGTATCAAGGGATTCTCACTCCTACTGTGTTGTTCATTATTATGATTACCTTGACCGAGTAGGCTAAGGAGATGGTGACAGCCAGAGGCAGGCCCTCCGGGACGGCCACGACCAGCACAGTGACACCGATGATGAAAAACTTCACAAAGTACTGCACGTAGACGGGCGTGCACTCCGCCAGCCACACTCGGCCGTCCACGACGAAGGTCTCGATCACAAAGTAGAGGACCAGGATGATGACAGTGATGGCAGACATCACCAGCCCTGCGGGCCACGGGAGCCACCGAGGGTGGGGGGGAGGGGAGTTAGCGGGGTGAGGGAGGGACGGGGGAGAGCGAAGGAGACGTAAGGGGGGCTGCAGCAGGGGCCGCTCCGGCTCAGGGGGGCTGGGGGGCACTCCCTTCGCCCGGCCTCGCGGAGGAGGTCGGGAGCCCCGCTCTCTGCCTGGGGCTGCGCCAGACCCCATGGCCACTGCGGCCCCGGCGGGCCCCTGGCTGCCTGGCTCCCCCCCGCCACCTGCGGCCCGAGCCCGGAGCCCAGCGTGGGCACCCACGGGTGGCGCCGCGGCCCCGCCTCCCCTGGCCGCACCTGCTTTCCCGATCTGCACCGCCAGCTTGGTGAGCTTGCCCTGCAGGACCGACTTCTCCTTCTTGGGGACGCTGGCTTTCTTCTTCTCCCGTTCCTCCATCTCCCCGCCCTCCGCGCTCTTCAGGGGCTGCATTTCCATGGCCACCGCCCCGTCCTGCTTCTTAGCTGCGCACAGGGGAGCCCCCCAGCCCAAGTTAGGGCCCCGGGGCGGCTGCGAGGGGCTGGCGGGCTCAGGGGCTGTCTGTGATTTCCGAGTGACACAGCCCAGGGGCGCTGTCCTCTCCCTCCTCTCTGCCCGGCAGCCCAGGCCCTCCTGACGCGGGCGGGGGCTCCAGGGCCGCGCTGGCCGGGGTGGACGTGGCCGTCTCGGGCCCTCTCAGCGCAGAGGACACGCACCAGCATGAGTCACTGGGACACACACACACACACACACACACACACACACACGGTGGCCGGTCCCATGAGGCCCCAAATCTCGACACCTGACAGCAGAGGCCCGGGACCCAGGGAAAGTTCCAGAACCTTGAGCTGACCAACTGGTCCTCCGGTGTCCAAGCCACCTCCCTGCTCTCCCCAGGAGGCCTAGGGCCCCCTGCACCCTTCTCCCCTGCTCCCTGCTTCTCCAGTGGGTGCCTTGACTTCCATCAGGCTCCGGGCCCGCCCTGGGCGCCCCCTCGGCCCAGTCCCTGGCTGCAGGTGGCTGCCGCTGGGACGGGCCAGGCCTCTACGGGCAAGCCTCGCCCCTCTCTCTCCTCATGGGGCCCTCGCTACTCTCCTGCAGCCACTTTGCTGTCTTCTGGGACAGGTGGCTGTCCCCCTGACCCAAATGCCCTCCCAACCTTAGCTATCCTCTGAACTCCAGTGTCCTTGTCTGACCTCCTCTTGGTCTCTGGGTCCCTGGGTCCCACAATGCACTGGAGTCTTGCCCCAGGTCCGTTCCTCTGCACCGTCACCGTCCCAACATCCAGGACCGTGCTTATCCACCTGTGCATCCCCGGCACCTGCATCTGACCACTGACAAGCCTCATCCGGCCCCAGAGTAGCAGCACCCACCAGACACTCGGCTGACAGGAGAGCGGGCGCCAGATGGCCACCCAGTCACCCTGCCTCAAAGCTGCAGCCGAACTGGGAAACCCACAGGCCTGAGCCTCAGTTTCCTCACCCGGAAGCCCACTCACAGGTGATCTCTGCATACTTCTGGCAGGGTCTGCGGATGCCCCCCTCCCCCCGCCACCCCACTCACCTGGGTGCTGCTCCTGCAACTGAGGCGGGCGGCCCCCACCCCGTGCCACACCCCCGCCACCCCACCCTGAGCACAGGGCGCACATTACCTTTGGTCTGGCTACTCTCCATCGCCCCGTCCTGCTGCTTGCCTACAGTGGAAGAGGAACGACAGACACGAACACTTGAGAACACCCACATGGTCCTGGCACACCCCCATGCACACGGGACAACGGGACACGGACAGCGAGGCCAGAGAGCACGGTGGAGAGTGCGGAGGGAGGGGACGACGGCTCCGTACCCCCAGCCACACTCCGGCGGCCCATCGCGGCCTCCCGGCACGTGGGCGCCCCGCTCTGGGCTTCCTGACGGACGCCCCAGGCCTCCAGTGATCCCTCAAAGCCGGCCCTGGACGCACTGTGGGTCATGCGTGGCCAGCAGTGGGAGGTCTCCAAAGAGGCCGCCACTGTGGGGAGCTAGAGCTGCCAGCTGTGCCGACGTGGAGCAGGGCCCCGAGCGGCTGACCCAGGGGGCCCCTAGCCCCGACCGGCCTCGACATCGGCTCTGCGCACAGCCAGCAGGTAGCTCCAGGAGGGCGAGGCTCTAGAAACCTGCCAGCTCTGGGTGCCCGCCCGGGGGCCCTGGAGGGGGGCCTGCGGGGGGGGTCATTCACGAACACGCTCTGTGACCACAAAGCCGGTGCTGCGGACCGTGGCAGTGGCTGGCTCCCCAGGCCAAGGTCAACAGTGCTGGCGGCGAGTCCGGCACCGCGCTCAGGGTCAGGCTCTGCAGCCAGCTCCTCCGGCCCCGTCTCTCCAGGGCATCAGGGGTGGGCCACCGGCGGGCTTTTGCCCAGCTGGGCGAGGAGGGGCCCAGAACCGAGTCCTGGAGACCTCGGACACTTAGGGGCCAGAGCTGGAGGCGGGGAGCCCGGGGAGGAGGGTAGAAGGAGCGCCCTGCCAAGCAGCCGTCGCCGCGTCGAGGCTTCCCTGGAGAGGGGGTGGGGACTCCGGCCCAGCCCGAGGCCCAGGGCCACCCACCCACCTGCCTATGGACCCCAGGGGGCTCACCGTGGGAGCCACTAGGCTGAGCCCTGCAGGGGGAGAGGCTTGGCACCGCCAAGGTGGACAGGGCCCGCGGAAGCTTCTAGGCCACAGCGGGTCATCCGTCCCCTCCTCACCGCCTCCAGGAGCAGAGTAGCCTAGGGCTGGGGACGCTAGCACACCCTTTCCCATGCTGACCTGCCCCCTTGTTGCCTATTTTCTGGGCCTAGGGGCCCTGACTGAGGTGCGGCCAGGGACTGGCACCCCGATGTCCCACTGCCCCAGAGGCCCCAGCTGCAGGCTTTTTACACGCTCTCCGCACACACGTGCAGGTTCTCTGTGCTTCTAGTGGACCCGAGTGAATTCTCTCGGAGGCACACATCTAGAAAGTTCTGCTCCCCACCTGGCTGGACTGCAGGAGCAGCCTGAGGGGAGACCCAGGTCAGAGCAAGGTGAGCGCTGAGCTGGTGCAGGTAATGGGGTCCTGACCCTGGGATTGGGACTCTGGGAGGGGGCTGGTGCCGAGGACAGTTCTGTCGTTTTGTCGGCGCTGCTCTGAGGACTGGAGAGGAGGACGCTGGCCACACCGGGGGCTCAGAGCAGGGGCGGGAGGAGGCAGCAGGAGGGCCGTGTGCCGGGGAGGCCACGGTGGCTACAGAGCTGGGCTCTCACAACACATCCGTCCCTCAACACTGTTTTCCCTGGGGGTGACGGCCCCCACCCCGTCCCAGCTTCCTCTGGCCCTGCGCGTCCTCTGGGGGCGGGGCGGTCCGTTCCGCTTGGGATGAGCGCACCCAGGGTGGGCACAAGGTCCCCGGCAGCACCGTCCCGAGCCCAGGTGGCTGGCCCCTGTCCCTCCAACCCCATTCCCACCCTGGCCCACACTTCCCAAAGCCTTTGGGGAATAGCTGCCCGAGGGAAGCTGCCCTTATGCAGAACTGCCCTCTACCCCATGCTGGCTCTGGGCAGACCCCAGAAGACGGGGTCCCCGAAAGGAGTGAGAAGAGAGGGTGTAGCCTTCCACCCCTGAGGGCTGGAGCTGGAGCATGGAATGAGGCCACAGGGGATGAAAGGAGCAAGAGGCGGCTGCACACACAGACGGCCAGGCCCTCGTCGCCGCTGGGGACGGACGTCGCCGTTTCCTTACCTTTCTTATCCTTCTTCTCCTCCTCCTCTCCACCGGCTCCGAGCAAGGTAAAGATGATGCCTGTCTGGGAGTTCACACCAACGGCAGTCACCACCATTCTTCCAGAACCTTCCATGACATGAGTACCTGGCAACACAGAGGGACCAGGACAGGGATTTGTACCGCTGGTAGGAGGCGCACTAGACACCTCCAGTTCTCTCCTACGAATCCCAGAAGCAGGGACTCATGTTTGCAGGCCCCTGGAGGCTCTGCTGACTCTGGCTCCGAGGGGACCTGGAGGCCCACACGGGAGCAGCTGCCTGCCCAGGAGCATAAGGCGGGGTCCTCGCAGGTCCCACCTGGGGTCTCCGGCCTCTCTGTCATCTTTCCCCCTGCATTTGCCGCTGGGATAAGCACTGGGCTTAGCCAAAACCTTCTGGAAAGGGAACGCTACCCGCCCTGGTTCTTCCTGAGTGTCTGGGTTGGGGCGGCCCACCGCAGGATGCTGACTCAGCCAGTTCCCCACCTCTAGGGGTTTTCGTCTGGGTATCGGGGGGCCCTTGGGGCTTGGAGTGCCCATTTCCGTTCCCAGTGGCTGGAGCCACCACCACCATGCCTGCCACAGGCCGCTCTGGCTCCTGGGCGGGGGGCGTCTTCAGACTCTCTGACCAGGGGACCCCTGGCTGCGGGGTGGCGGGGCCGCATGGCCTCCCAGGCTCTTGGGTGCTGAGCTGGCCCCCAGGGCAGCGGCAGCCTGCGTCCTGGCCTCCCCACAGCCTGGCCCGGCGCCCCGGGCCTCACCTGAGAGCAGCATGGGGTCCTTGTCAGCTGATTTGCGCACGTGGTCTGACTCGCCTGTCAGGGAGCTCTCGTCGATCTTGAGGTCGTTGCCTTGGATGAGCACGCCGTCAGCAGGCAGCAGGTCTCCTAAGGCCAGCCAGGTTCAGGTGGCCTTCCTCTCTGCCGCCTCCCAGCTGCCCCAGGAGGGCTCTCGAGCCTGGAGTGTGGGGCCCTTGTCCCCGGGCTCCTCCCTTCCGGGCCGGATTCCCCCGACCCCCAGCCTTGTCTCCGCCCGAGCCCCCACCTTCGGCCCCCCGACCCGGCGGGTGAAGGCCCAGGCGCTCCTGGGGGGCAAGGCCAGCTCGGGGTGCACTCACCGTACTTGACCTGGGCGATGTCTCCCACCACCAGCGCGGCCACGGGGACCTGCAGCAGCTGGCCATCCCGGATGACGGAGAACCTCTGCTCCTGCTCGATGCGGCTCTGCAGGCCCCGGAACTGCCTCTCCTTGCTCCAGTCGTTGAAGGCCGTGACCAGCACCACGCAGGTGACCGACAGCAGGATGGCGGCTCCCTCGATCCAGCCCGCCTCGGCCTCCCCTTCGTCCTCTGCCCCCGCTGACACGTTCCCGCACGCTGTGCCCGAGGGCGGCAGGGAGGGACGGGGTGGCACACAGTCACGCCGCGGTCCCTGGGCTCAGGCCCCCTCCGTGCCCCCTGCTGGGCCCGCCGCTCACCTTCGCTCTCCTCTCCGGGCGGCGCGTAGAATGACAGGCCGAGGGACACGATGGCGGCCACCTCGAGAATGATGAGGGTCACGTCCTGCAGGGCCTCCCACACCAGCTGCAGGAAGGTCTTGGGCTGCTTGGGGGGGATGAAGTTCTGCCCGTAGATCTGCCTGCGCTTCTCCAGGTCGTTGGCATTGTTGGCCAGGCCTGTGTGGCGCGGGGACGGAGAGCGGGGACACGGGGGACCGTGGGGGACCAGCAGCACCAGGCCCTGCCCTTCCGCCCCGGCTCGACCCAGGCGTCAGTCCCGCCCCCCAGCCCGCCGCACCCCAGCCCTTCTGCAAGCCCCGAGGGCACGGATGCGGGGGCGCACGCCCCCCAGCTGCCTGGGCCACCCTGGCACGCCAGCACCCAACATGCAGCGAGCGACGTGGAGCCCCTGGCGTGCGGGGGGCTGGACCATCCCCCCGAGGGGCCCGGGGACATCTCCGGGCTGCGCTAGGTCCCCCAAAGGGCTGATAGGAAGGAGAGCAATAACACACAACGTGGGGGTGGGGTGGGCAGAGGGAACCCAGCTGGGCCCGGGATGGCCGAGTGTCACCTGGACACAGAAGAGAACGGAGCTTGGTACGAGACTGGGGTGCACGGCCCGGGGGCAGCAGGCCACCGTCAACTGGGCCCAGTGGTTGGTCCCACTTGGGCCGTGAGCCGGCCAAAGGGCTCGCTCCGTCCCTCCAGGGTCCAGAGGAGGAAACTGAGGCCTGAGAGGGAAGGGGCCTTGTACCCGTGAGTCGGAGCTCTGGACGGCAGCCCAGGACTCCAGGTCAGGACGACAGGGGCCTCACGGATGCGCAGCCACCGAGACGGGGGCAGGGCCAATCACTGCGTGCGGGCCCCGGAGCCTTTATCATCTGACAGGACATGGGGGAGGGTCGGGCTAGGGGCCCCAAGACCCTTTCACCCGAGCACTCGAGCGTGGGCCTCGCACCCATGGCGCCTAGGAGGTGCGCAGGAACCATCCCCGGCCCTGTGTCCTCATGGCCTGCCCTCTGGACACAGCTGGCTCCTCCCTGACGCCTTCTCTAGACCCCGCTGCCGTGCCAACCTTGAGCTCCGAGCTGGGCGCCCCGGAGAAGGGCGGCGATGGGACGCGGGACACCCTGCGCACGCGCACCTGCTCCGGCCTGGGCGGCCGCGTAGGTGGCAGTTGGTGAATGAACATGTATGAGGCTAATGGGATTGCCGGTGATTCATGCTGATGCCACCGTGTCCCCGGGCCACCAGGCAGAGGACAAGGAGGGTGAAGGATGAGGAAGCCAGTCCCAGTGGGGACCCCGTGCGCTCAAGGCCCGGGAGGCCCCGTCCACATCCCAGACAAGCTGCTGTGCCGGCGCAGGAGGCAGGATGAAGGACTCAGGATCGACGCCCACGGAGGGGCGAGCTCCGGCGTCTGGAAGGTGGGCCCTTAGCTTACTTCTCACTCTTGCCACAGCCCACTTCCTACCCAGGCCGGCACCCAGCCCTCTGGGTCTGCCTCTAGAGCACGAGCCCCGTCCGGTCCATGCCTGAAGCTACCAGAAGCTTCCATGTGGGAACCGACACCCAGGCCACCGCCCCCCAAGGCCAGATGCCCACTTGGCCATCTTCCCCCCCGAGGCGGGCAGCCGGGACACAGTCCCCTGGACCCGCCCTCAGCCCTCAGGACGCGGCTTCCTTCTAGGCCTGTCCCCTGGGTGTCCAGTCCCACACTGACACCTGGTGGACGGACGGCGGCTCGCCGCTCCCGGTCCAGAGGAGTTGCAACTCCGTTGGCCTCCTGAGGGGGCAGGGAGCAAGCGGCAGGGCGACGCGAGGTGGGGGTCCCCATCCCCAGCCTCTGGGGTGTCCCCAGCTGGCTCGGGCGGGCACACAGGACGTGGCCCCCAGGCACCCTGAGAGCAAGGAAGTGAAGTGCTACGTGGGGGCGCGGAAGGACTGGGGAGGGAGGAGGGTGGGTGTCCCCCGGCAGGGACATCTGGCTTTGGGGGGGCGCAGTGGGGCCCACCTGAGGCGGGAGTAGAGCCAAAGGCCGCGGGCGGGCGGCACAGCCCCGGCGCGCCTCCCCAGCTGGGCCCCCCACCTCGCCGAGCCCAGCTGTCCCTGGCCTCCTCCCCGGGGCCTCCCGGAGCTGGGCCCTGCAGGGGCTCAAGTTTCTAGAGGCTGCAACTTTCCAGTTGGGTGCCCGGGAGCTCAGGACCTCGGCTCGTGGGGGCTGGGGGCCTGGCTGAGGGCCTGGGCCCCGCTCCCCACTGAGGCTCGGGCCTCTAAGCTACGAGACATGTGACAGGTGGGGTCAGGACTCTGGAGGCCCCTGCACCCTGGCCCTCACGGGCACCCAGAGTTGCCACGATGCCTGCCTGAGGAGGCCACAGGTCCGGAGACCCTCAAGAGAGAGCCCACGGATCCCCTCGGCGCCCTAAGTCTGCATCCTGCCTGCCTCACTTCCCGCGCCAGCTTGTTCCCAAGGGAGGCCAGGCCCTTGGGGCCCCTTTCCCAGGACTGAGCTGGCTCGGTTCCTCCCTCCCCCTCCCCCCTCCCCCCCACCTTCAGCCTGTCCCTTGGCCTTGGGTTGCCCTTGGTGCTCTAGCCATGCTTCCTCTCCCTTGCCCTACCGCAGCCCGAGGCCACGGCATTCCTGTCGGGCTTGGGGGTCTCGGCTGCTCCCGGTAGTCATGTGGGGGTCAGAAGGGAGCTGCGGCCGCCCGGTTCCAAGCATGTGGCTGCCCGGCAGGCCCCCAGCAGCGGCCGGAGCGCCGGGGCAGGGGCGGGCCGGTTGGCATGGACACAGATGAGGGCCCTACCCAGAGCAGAGGCCAGATGCCATCGGAATTGGATTAGGACCACGCCGTGCGGTTCCTGCATAACCCGCCCGCTCCTTTCCACGGCTGCTGGTGAAGGCCAGGCCGGGGAGGGCTGGGACTCGGGTCCCTCCGGTCGCCTTGCCACCGAGCTTGGCCCAAACCCCAGTTCCCCCAGCTTCTGGAATCCTCTTAGAATAGCTACAAGGGCCGAGCCCATTGATGCGCTTATTGCCGGGAACAGACTAGGCCTCCTGCCCCGGTACGCCCCGCCCCCCGCCCCCCTGGCACACCTTGCCAGGGCATTGATGTGGGGCCTGGGGTGCAGCTAAGCCGCACAGTGGCCTCGGCTTTGAGAGGGGCCCAACGCCGAGGCCACCATGTCTGGGCAGGAGCGGGGACATCTGGGTGACGGGCTCCAGGGCCGAGTCGGCCTGGGTGCACGGGGCCAGGGCTCCGGGGCTCGAGAGGGGAGGGGTAGTCCTCACACTGCTGGTGCTTCAGGATGCAGATCAGGCCCGGCTGGCTCCCTCTGTCGCGGCCTGGCCACCCACCTGGGCACTTGCCCTTCCCTCCACCCACCCTCCACAGGCACCGGGCAGGCTCCAGAGCCACTGTGGCAGAATCAGGCAGGTTCCCAGGGGCCTTGACATTTTAAATATTTAACAAGGCCTGACAGGCAGAGGAAAGAGCTGCCAGCTGAAGCCCATCTGCTTCCTTTTATCTGGGAGAGGCCAGAGCCCTTGTGGCTAAATGGCCCTCCACCCCAGCCTCCCCCCAGCCCCAAATCCTGGGGGGGGGGGCAAGGAGGAGGGAAGGAGAGAGATCCCTCTGGCCCTGAGCCAGGCCATCTGCCCTGATAACACAACACACCAGGCTGAGTCCCTTTGGAGCACAAAGAAGAGAGACCCAGGCGGCCCGGGGAAGGCCACTTAGGCTTGGAATTTCCTGACCTGGCGCGGTGGGCACCCTCTCACCCAGCCCTCGGGCCCACTGCCTCCTGGGTGGGCCACCTCTGCCCCCTGCCCCAGCCATGTACCCCCCACAGATGGACAGGGCCAGGGAGCAGGGGACAGGGGTGACGGCCAGAGCCCTGGGTCGACAACGGTGTGACAGCTGAGATGCGAGCTGATGAGATCAATCAGTGCTGGCTGAGAACAAGCCTGGCACTGGGCTGGGACGGGCCTAGTGGCCCTGCCAGGGAGGTGCCAGCTGGGCCAGAAAACACTCCAACTGCTGGAATCTGGGGCCAACCTGGCTCCTGGTGGTCCCAGCCTCCCAGCAGCCCCAGCGAGCAGGACTGGGGAAGGCTGGTGCAGGGTAGGGCAGAGCTTTGTCTCCAAAGCGGGGACAAAGGGCTACTGGGCCCCAAGATGGCAGTCAGGCCTCTATCTCTGGAACCTTCTCGAAGTGGTTCCTCAGCCTTCCTAAGGCTCTGTGCGGCAGCTCTCCTCAGGTCTACGCCGCCTCAGGCTTGCACCCCATTGGCAGGCGCCAACTCTACCAGCGAACCTCCCGTGCACCAGGCTTGTGCGTCTCTGGGACGGCCTGCGGCCAGTGGCACCTTCACCCAGCACCCTGCTCCCCTCGGTTTCCAGAGAGAGGCCCCCCATAACCAAAGCCCTCACAGGACCGGGGCCCTGCACCCCTTCCTCGTCTTCCTGCGCCCTCAGGGAGCCCTGGGGCCGATAGACAGGGCCTTGCCCACGTCCTCCGCCGTGCGCGGGAGGGTGCCCATCCTGTTGCTCACAAGAGCTTCTGGGCTTTCTGTACTGTCCTCTTCCTGCCCCTTCTCTGTTGCTCCATTTCTACCGAGTCCAGAGAGGCGAGAGCAGAGAGCTGCTGATTATGGAGCGGATCAGACCACAGCTCCTCGAGGACCCCAGGTCACCGAGAGGAGGACCTCCACACCCCACACACAGCAGCTCCCGCTGGAGGGCGGGGGGGGGGGGAGGTGGGCAGCCACCGTGGGAGGGCACAGTCAGGGTCAAGACTGCCTCTAGGAAGCGGCTGCAGTAGCCCCACCCAGCCTTGACCAGGCCTGCCCTGGGGGTACGGAGCACCCTCAGGACCCCTTGAATGGGGGGTGTCGGGTGGCCCGTGACCGTACGTCCCTGATGCCCACGTGGCCTGCACCGGGGCCCTGCCGGGAGCCTTACCCTCTGTGGGCGAGGTCTTCAGCCTCCTGCAAAGCCCACTGACGTCGCCGTAGGCTTCCTGGACCTTCTGCAGCGCTTCGGCTCCTCGGAGCTCCATGAGGGAGCGCAGCTCAGCCAGTGTGCACCCGAAGCCGCCGGCATGGGGGGCCTCCCGCTGCTGCTGGGGCTTGGGGTGGAACTCGATGGAACTGTTGGCCATGTCGCCCATCCTGCCTGCCGCGCTGGGAGGACAGGGCGCCCGACCTCTTCACAGGTGCAGCCTCGGCTAGGGGCGGGCGGCCACCCGAGGTCCCAGGGTCCGGGTGAGGAGGGGTGCGGGGAGCTGCAGCCGGGGACGGGGACGCGGCTGAGCACGGACACCTGGGGAGAGGTGAGAAGAAGCCAGGGGTGAAGGTGAGACAAAACTGGGGTCCACGCTTCCCAGCCATTTTCCGCAGCTCTGCACTCCGTCGGGGCCACGGAGATGCCGACCGCAAGGTTCACCTCCGAGCCTGGGCCCGTGGCCCTCGTGCCCTGCCAGGTCCACTGCCGGGCGACCCCTAGTCCTGCGCAGCATGAGCTGGGGCAGGAGGACTTGCCTCAGTGCGGAGGGAGCCAGCGTTAGTGTCCCCTGGAAGGGACCTGCTGCTGCCGGCACAGCCCAGCTGGGATCCGGGGGCTCTAACTGCTTCCCAATCTGTCTAGGAGCCAACAGCGAAGTGGAGGCGATGTGCTGGGGGGCACGGCGGCACGGGCGGGGGTGCGTGGACCACCGTTCTCCGTGGCCAAGCCCCACGGCGGCGGGGGCGCTGGTCCAGCCCAGCCTCTGTGGCTCCCGGTCTCAGGCTCGGGGCCGAGGGGGGGCGGCGGGCAGGGAGCGGGCCAGGCCCGGGCTTAGTGTGCAGGGGTCTCGGCTGCCCTGAGGGCACCTGGGCGGCTTGGGCAAGGAAGGGAGGTGGCCCGGAGGGAGGGAGCGCGGAGGGGGAAGGAGGGGGGAAGGGGAGAGGTGGGGGCGGGCACACAGGAGAGAGCGGAGGGCAGCGCGGGGCCCTGGCCACTTGCGCATCAGCCCCCCCGCGGCTCGGTGCCACCCGCCCCGTGCATGGCCTCCTGCCCTCCACGTGGTGGGTGGAGGAGCCGCCACAGACACACATACTGCCAGCGTGAGTGCAAGCGTCCCCGAAGGTCACACTCCCAGGACTGCACTAGGCTAGGTGCACGCGGCCTTGGCCTTCACAGCCGCGGGCGGCCTCCTGACAGCGAGGCCCAGGTGGGCCTCACCCTTGCCTTCGGGGAGGCTCCGGGCTCCGAGGGATCTTCTGGGAAGCAGATCGTGGCCAGCGCCCCAGGTTTCTGACCTAGGACCGCCCGTGGAGGCCCAAGGGCCCGGAGCCCTGCGGCCTCTGCTCCCGGGAGAGCCCCCGCCTCCTACTGCGGGCCCAGCAGACACCACAGGCCCCGGGGGACAAGGCCAGGGTCCCTGGGAGGAAAGGGCCAGCCCCCGTGCCTACAGCCCCGAGGGGCCTCGGTTCCTCCGGACGCTGGCCCTGCGACGTCAAGAAGCAGCGCAGGTCCCTGGGCTGGTCCCCGCCCGTGACGTCCCCCTGCGGTGGGGCGCAGACAGGCACCTCAGAAGGCGCCTTCCACACTCTGTAAGCTCGAGCACCGAAGTGTTAATCTTCTAGCCTCTGCACAGGGAGCAGCCTCCGTCCAGAAGATGCGGGAACATCTGGCCCCCCCAGGATGCGTGGCCTCCGCCCTCCCACGCGGCCTCCCGCTGCCCGCCTCCCTGTTTGCCCTCTGAGGGGTCCTTACTGAGCACCTACTAGGTGCTGGGGCCCGGCCGCCCGGGGGGCTGACGGAGAAAACGGCTTCAGTCGGCGCCCGGGCCAGGGCAGGCCTCTTGGAAGGGGGCACATTCGAGAAAAGACCAGAACGTGCTGGAGGAGTGAGCCATTCCTCCGGAGGGAGGAGTGCTCTGATAGTAGGGAGAAGGCGGGGGCCGGGACAGGCTGGGGGGCGGGAGCTGCAGACCCCGCGGGGCCACAGGGGACCCGGGCGTCACCAAGCAGGAGCTGCCGGCTGAGGACAGGCTGGAGGGGCGGAATTTAAAGGAAGTGAAGCTTTCATGTTCAGGGCGTGTGAGGCAGAGTGGGCTCCCTCCGGGGTGCTATGCCAGGGCACCCCCTCGCCTGGGTGGGCGCAGGAGGGATCACCGGGAACAGAGGTCGGCCGGATGCAGTGGGCCACCTGGGTACTCTGACCGCAGGCCATTTCCGGAACCTAAGGAGGCAGCCGTGGCCGCCTTGGATCTCTCTAGATGCCTTGCCTGTTGCCCCCCGACCCCCAGGATCCTCCCCCGCTGCTCAGGACAGTGCCCCTACTGGGCGCACCTTGTCCCCCCCTCTCTCGGACCCTGAGCGCCGCCGGTCTGCCTCTCCCTTCCCAGTATGTGGCGACCCCAGGGGGAAACCCGCAGTGTTGGGCTCCGTGTCCCGGCCCTCTAGCCTGTCGGCCGTGGGGCACAAGGGACAGGTCTGGCTCATCTGTGCAGACATTGGTCTCACCCCGCCGATGGGCACAGATGCCTCCGCGAGCAGGCCCCAGGCGGGCAGGGCTGCTGCGAGAAGACCAACCAATGGGCTGTGGGAGGTGTGAGTCCTGGCAGGGGTCGGGGGGGGGGGGATAGGGCGGCACTTAGCAAAGATGTGAGTCAATTGTCCCCGAGCAGAGTCCCCATGCCATGTCAGTCCGGGCCGGCTGGTAGGTCCCCTCGTCAGGCTGAGGGGAACGGGCGGCACTCACCCCAGGCTCTGATGCCTCTGGCAGGCGGGCCACTGGCCAGCACCCTAGACCTTCCACTTGGGCTCCCGGGCCCCGGGGGCCAGCTATGTGTCTGCACGGCCCCCCCAGAGCTGCCTAGGGACTCCACGGGGCTCCTTCTAGAAGGGAAGCCAGGTGAATTATTTGGTTCCTTCGGAACCCTTTTATCTCTTTGGCCTCTACACCCACTTGGAGAAGGTTCGGTTGGAAGGCACCCAACCCCACCCAGATGGCGTCAGAGGGCTTCAGGGGTGACAGAATGAATGGTCCAGGGGCGGGCGGGCTCAGGGGCAGGTGCTGGGAGACGGCAGCACAGCCTGGAGGAGGGCACCCCTCCGTACACCTGCTCACAGCGGAGGCACAGCCCCCCCAACAGGGCTCCCCGAAGGTGAGCTCTGGCCTCCCCTCCTGTTCCTACGCCTGCCCCCTGGGGTGGCCCCGCCTTTGATTAAGCAACAGCGGTGGCCCAGACAGCCACACAGGGTCCTTGAGCCGCTCCTAATTGGTGTGCTGTCATCACTGCGGCCTACTGGGCCTGTGGTGACTCATGTAAGGGAACCGGGCAGGGAGGCGAGGCCTGACCTTCGGCGGGACACAGCGCGCTCCTGCCCTCGCCGCTGCCTCTCAGCTGGTCCTGCCGCTCCTCCGCACTCAGTATCCCCTGGCTCCCCGCCTGCAGCTGTGGCCGCTCCCTCTCGCTCAGCGCCCACCGCGCAGGCCCCACGTCTCCACCTGCCACCTCACAGCTTGCCCCCAGCTGGGCAGCTTGTCACCGCCCTGCTCTGGGAGACCACTTTCCCCGGTTCAGATGCTGCCGCTCTCTCTGCCTCTGCGCTGCCTTCTGGGAAGCCATGCCCCCCGTTTCAATGTCCACCTCCCCCATGAAACAGAAACCAGCTCCTCTCTGCCTCCGCTGGTACCGCAGCTGCCTACCGTGGCATCATGCGCCCTGCCCCAACGGCCCTGCCCGCTCCGCACGCCCCGCTCGCTCCACAGGCACCTCGCCCCGCACACCCTCCGTCCCCTCTCCACCGGATGACCCCTGACACATCTGCGTGGCAATTCAAGGGGAACATTCTCCACAAAGTCTCTGCCCAAATTGATCACTGCTGAGTCTGTAATCCGGCGACCGTCCCTGTTCTACTGTGCTCGCCGGTGACCGGTGAGCGCGTCTTCCCCGCTCTCGGGGTCGTAAGCCGTTGGCGAGACGTGGTCATTGAACCGGCAGGAAGTCCACCCCGTGGCCAGCCCTGAACGGGAACGGGGGCCTGGAGGCGTGCGTGACCTGGGGCCTGGCTAGCGAGGAAGAGCTGGGAGTGTTTTGTGTGAGGTGGGGTCACCATCCCGAGAGCACGAGGATGAAGGGCAGGAGTGCCTGGACCCCCAGCACATCCCTCTCAGTGTGCCCAGGGGCTCCGCCCGGGTCTGGGGGGCCCCTCGAGTCCAAGACCGTGCTCATGCTAACCTTCCTCGGCTTCATTAACTCTACAGGCAATAGGGCAGACAGGAGCCATCAGTTAAATCGAAGTCTGTCTTGCGTGACTGTTGGCTCCTGTAGAGACTGAAGGCAAATACTATCGTTTTTCTGGGGGGTTCTCTGTAAGCTGGGCAATTCATTCCCTCGTTCCGAATAAGGACAGTAACCGTCGCTGGAAGGGCCGAGAACAGAAGCGACCGGGCCTATCTGCAGGCCTGACGGAGACTTTCTGGCCTGGGCTGGCTGCCTAGAACGGACTGTAGGCACTAAAAGTGCAGGGAACATACCATTTTGGTACTTTCATCTTTCAGACCTTAATTGGTTTAATTGAATTGCAAACCTCCACAGAGAGGGACTCGCGCCTTCTGATATTTGCTCCATCCTGACCCAAGTTGGCCAGCACTGTGGGGCGGGGAGGGGGGGACTACAGCAGAGACCTGTGGCGGGTCCTCCGGCCCGCCACACCCCTGCTCTGTCACTTTCAACAGGGTGCTGCCAGAGGTCAAGTTCGGGCCTGTCACCTTCTGGACCCTTCCCTCCTGTGGGGCCTCAACACCCTGAGGCCTCCTGTCCCCCCGCCCAGGGACTCACGGCGATGTGATGAGAGACCCGGGAGTCCCCGTCTGCTCTGTGCCTGCCCTCCCTGGCCACTTCTAATTAGGTTTTGGAGGGTCTCCCAGCACCCCTGACTTACCCTGCCCTGATCTCCCACTTGGCCTCCTGGATCTCCTCCCTCAAGGCTCTGGGCAGCCCACCACCCGGCAGGAGGCTAGGAGCTTCCTGAAGGAGGTGGGGGCACCTCTGTTCCCAGGCTCCCTTCTCTCGGGACCCCAGTCCAGATGCTTCCCTCATGGTACCTCATAAGCAAGGGGCAAGAACACAGCTGTCCGTTTCACGGATGCAAAAACTGAGGCTGAATCCTAACGCGTCTCCACCTCTGACTTGTGGGATTTCGTTCTCCAGTCCTTGTCCCCTCCGTGAAGGCGAGCGTGGGCAGCCCCCACGGGAGACCAGGCCCCCTGGGGGAGCACCGGGGGGGGGGTCTCCCTCCTGGCAGCCAAGGAATTCAGCCCATCCTCAACTGTGGCGACACGGTCCCCCTGCAGCCCCTGCCCGCTGCCGCCGGGGTCTGAGTGGACAGGTGTCCCCAGGACGGATGGGGCCTGGCTGGCAGCAGAGACTAAAAGCCAGGAAGTCCCAGGTCCCTGCATCACTCCAAGTCACGGTGTCCTCACCCTGTGGTCAGTAAACTGGTGACAAGAACATCCCCCCTGTGCTTGCCCAAGGCAAGAAAGGAGCAGAATCCGGCAGAGCCAAGTCACCTCTGAAGTGGGGTCGGAGGGCAGGACACGGGCCTCAGGGACCTCCCGGGCACATGCCCTCCACCACCGGCCTCCTTGGGGCACACTGCCTGCCGCCAACTCCCGACAGACCCACCGAGCCGGGCCGCTTTCCAGAAAGACCCATGGCTCAGCAACGTGACTCACTGTGGGGATTCCTTGGAAAAACTGTCCCCTCCTCTGTCCACCTCCTGGGCCCCCGGAGCCTGAGGGGGGACAGCGGGAGGCCCCCCAGGCTGGCCCTGGGCCTCCCTCGCACCTGCAGAGGCGGGGCGTGGCCAGCGGGAGCAGGAGCAGGTGGGGAGTGGGTGCAGGGGCCCTCGGCAACCGCTGCCAGAGCCCTGCCCTCTCCTGTCCCAGGCAGGTGAAGAGGTGGCTGGGCGCCCCCGGGACCCCTGGCCGCCCCCTCCCTTGCGGGGGTCCCTGTTCCTCCTGCCCAGCCCCGCCCCTCCCCTCTGCTTGACACACCTTGGCTGGCCACCAGGTAGGGGGAAAGAGGGCTCCGGGGATGAGGCCTGCATTCAGCCGAGGAGGGAGGGAGCGCGCTGGGAGGGGGGAGCCAGGCCGAGAGCAGCCTCATTAATATTTCAGAGGCACCGTCACTGCAGCTCCTGGGCCCTCGCAGCCCCAGCACTGGTGCTAGCCGAGGGAGGAGGATGGGAAGAAAGAAGGAAATCAAACAGAGAAAACAGATTTAAAGGGACAGTCCCCCCTCCGCTCCTTCCTCCTCCTTGTTCCTGGTACAATCTGTGCACAGCCAGGCGGCTCTCACGGGAACGGCTTTGGGCAAAAACAGAAACAGCAGAGAAGGGCCAGCCCCCCGCTCCCCCCACACCCCTGTACCCCGCCGCACCCTCTTCCCAAATTCACGCACACACGCCCCCCATCTGCAGGTCCCCGCACCTCCGCCCCCGCAGGGCCGCCCCCAGGCCACAACCAGGCCACGAGGGCCACCTCAGGGACCCACTGGGGGCTGCCAGCAAGGGCAAAGGATGCTCCCTACCAGTGCCTGGTCCAGGCTCACACGACCGTCTGAGGCCGGCAGAAAGACAGATGCACAGACGCCAGACATTGGAAGTCTGCTAATTAGAGCCGAGCCAAGGAGGATTCTGGAACCCGGAGAAACTCAAGTCTAGATTCCTAGAGGCGGCAGGGACCTGGGGTTTAGCCCCGGCCTACAGGTGCGTGAACTTCTACAGTAGCCCTGGCTACTAGGGCCCAGGACTATTCTAGAGAGGTGGATGCCAGCCGTGCAGGGCCCCCTTTCCACAGGGACTTGAAAGATGCACAGCCCCAGCCGAGGCTTTGCAGTCGCGAGAGGGTGGCCCTGGGAGCGTGCAAAGCCCCTGCCCGCGGAGCCCCGGGGCCCAGCCAGCTTTGATGCCCCACGTTGGCCTGCCTTCGTGGCTCGGGGAGGGCCCAGAAGCCTCCAGCTAAAACACGCCCCGACGGATAATGTAAAATGGTGCAGCTGCTACGGAAAACAGTACAGCCACTCCTCAAAAAACCGAAACACACAATCACCGTGGGATCCAGCAATTCCGTGTCGGGGTCCAGCCCTAGAAGAATCGGAAGCAGGGTCTCTAAGAGACTCGCACACCCGTGTTCGTAGCGGCTTGATGCCCAGTAGCCAAAAGGCAGGAGCAGCCCCAGGGCCCCGGGGGCACGGGGGGATAAGCCCGATGTGGCCGGCGGTGCAATGGCACGCCGTGCGGTCCCCCAGAGGGAGGACTTTCAGACACCTGCTACGACACGACACGCGTGAACGCGGGAGACATCCTGCTGAGCCCGAGAAGCCAGACACAAAAGGACAGATGCGCGGGAGTCCGCGTCTACGAGGTGCCCGGAGCAGTCGGATTCGGAGGGACGGGACGTGGGACGGTGGGCGCGCTAGGGGGGGGGGCGGAGGGGGCGTCCGTGTCTCACGGGACAGGGTTTCAGTGGGGACGCCCGAAAGGTGCCGGGGCAGGGTGGCGGGGGCGGCTGCACAAAATAGGGACCCTCTTGGTGCCACCGCGCCGTGCACGTGGTTAACATGGTGAATTTGAGGTCCTCGGGGTTTAACCACAATTGAGAAACCAAACAGGTCTCACCGCCCCCTTTGCCCTGTGTCCAGGGATCGCAGGAGTCCCACCGCCTTGACTGGCGGGCGGGCTGGTGGTCGTGCCCACGGAAATTTTAACTTTCAGGAGCATCCATCCCCTATCTGAGGTGGAAACCTAAGGCGAGCCGTCTGGGCGGCCCTACCCCCACCCTTTGCGCTGGCTCGTCGTGACCTTTGACACCGCCCACATCCTGCCTCGGCTGGGTGGTTGCCCTATTAGGTGGCAGAGACGCAGAGAAGCCGGGAAGCTGGGCTCACTGGCGGCCACTGGCACCGGCTGTTGCCCTCCTACCTGCCGGAAGTGTGGCCCCCCACTTCCCACGCGCCCCCCACCCTGTCCTCAGAAGGGACCAGAAGGGATGGCCAGAGCCGTTGGGGAAGGCCGGGCCTCCCCCTCTGCATTCTGCTTACATAAGAGGCCTGCGGAAGTGCTAACGAACCCCCAGGAGGTTGTGGCAGAGACTTGCTAGACATTCCCCGATCTCTGCGCCTCTTTTCCAATGTTGTATTTTAATTTTTAATCAGGCGTCTTGTCATCCAGCAGAACGACTGCATTCCCCCAACTCTGGTGCAGCTCCCTGTGACCACGTGACTCGGTCCTGGCCAACGGCAGCGGGCACAGGGACAGGGCCTCAGCTCACTCTTGGACTGCACGTGGGATGGCACACGGGACAGAAGGGGGACAGGGCCAGCTTCAGGGCCGCGTCGGAAAGGGCAGGAATGCCCCCCGCGGCTCGCCGAAGTCTCTGCCACCTAACCCAGGCCCACGCGTCCACGCGCTCCCTGGGACACGCGACGACCCGGAGCTGGGCTCCCGCTCACCTGTGTATTGGACCCTGTCCCGGAAGTTGTAGCCGAAGCAGAAGACGCAACCGCGCTAGTACTGAAGACAGACAGAAGGACAGTCTGGTGACAGGCGATGCCCTGCGCCTGGGCCTGGGCCACGAGCAGCGCCGCTCCCCGTGCCTGACGGAGGCACGCAGGAACGGATTTGTTCCGAGCGGCCGGCCGCTCAGCCAGGAAGGGGGGTCATCCCCACTTCTGAGCTGAGGCCCAGAGAGGTTGAGGAGCTCCCTCGAGGTCACACAGCCAGCAAGGAGCAGAGGCCAACGTGAACCCGAGTGGTCTGGCTCCAGAGAATTCTACATCGCTCCTCTGCCAAGTGACTGCCCAGGAAACCCCAGAAAAGCAATGAACACATGATTAAAACCAATTAAAAGAGTTCAACAAAGTGGCTAGACAGGAAATCTGTTCCCATAAACCTCAGGGCTCGGGAGTGCAGCCACCGGAGCCAGGCCTGGCTGTCCCAGGCGGCTCAAGGCACAGTAAGCAGCAGCTCTCTGGGGCTCCACGTTCGCATCTGGGAAATGGCCATCGTTCCTCCCGGCTGGGTGGCTGTGAGCTCTGAGGACGTCCCGCAGGCCCGCGTGCCTAGCCAGGTCCCCAGGGCGCCTGCTTCCCCGGAGGGAAGATGAGGAAGGCCCCGCCCCTTGTTGGCTGCTCCCTCTGCCACGCCCACCTGCCCGGAAGCCCTGAGCTCTCTCTGAGCCCATGTGGACCCCAGAATTCAGAGGTCGGAACCAGGCTCCACTAGAGAGACCAGAACATTCTGCTTGGTCAGACGCCAACCCCATGCAGCGCTCGGACGCTTCCCCATTCCTGGGGCCATGCCCCAAGCCGGCCGGGGCCACGGATCCCTCCTGGAGAGTGCTAGACACTGCGGGGACAGCTGGCTCCCCACGATGCTTCAGGAGGGAAGTCCACACCCCCACACCCCCACACCGGTGCCTCTCAGAGCACCAGGTGCCCCTGGGTCCCACAGGGAAGTCGGAAGCCCCTTTCTGGCTGGGGCCTTGAAGTGTCATTATAGGGGTCACAACTGTACCCTGGGGAAGGCAGTCATTTGTTTCCTGCCAGAGAAGGCGAGAGCTGGGGAAGGAGAGTGCGAGAGAGCAGGAGAGGAGAGCTGATGGGCAGGAAGCATAATGACACTAATTATCCAATTACAGCGGGCTGCTCAGGACAGAGCTGCATTGCAGCAGGGAGCCCGAGCCAGCCGCCCCTTCCCCCCCGGACTCGTGGCCTGGCACACTGTGGCCCACGCCCCTCCTGCTCTATCCCACGAGCACTTGGCAGGTAGTGAGGTCCCGGGCCTGCCCCACAGAGCGCTGAGCCGGGCCCGGCCTATGGTCTCAGGAGTGACGGGCGGGAGGGGACCCGGGCACACCACGGCTGGCCTCTGGGACCTGCCTCCAGCCCACGAAGGGGCCGAGAAAATACACGGGGGGTCTCGGAGGTAGCAGATCCCTGTTTCCCAGGCTTTCGTAGAGGACACACGGACAGAAGGAGGGGTGCCCCATCCCACTCCTCTCCCGTCTCCCCAGCTCTGTCCGTGGTACCACACACTGGCCGCCCCGCCAGCTTCTGATCCCCAAAGCCAGCAGCGAGCCACTGGAAGCACCCAAGGCCCAGACAGGAAATTAAGGAAATGGCAGGCCGCTGAAGGCCACGGGACGCTGCAGGCCCACGGGTGACCAGACAAGGAGGCTGCCGGGAAACACACGTGTCCCCCTGGGGTCAGGCTCCACGGGGGTCCCATTGTGGCTCCTGCTGAGGAGAGGATCTGGTTTCTGGAGTCAGGCTGAAGCCCTTGGGAGGACGGGCTTGGGGAGACTCAGTGGGTCAAGGTCAGGGGCCAGGAGGACTGTCAGGGAAGGAGACCCACTTCCTGGTGGCCAGTAAGAGTCTGGAAGACCAGGTGCAAACTCCCACACATGTCCCATCCCACAGACAAAAGGGTGAAGCCTTGTAAGGCCCCAGTTGGCTGAGGTTAGGGGCAGGTCCCTAGAGCCAACTCGACGTGGAGAAGGAGCTGACCGGGGCCATCACCATCTGGGGAACTTAGGCACAGGTCACTCTGAGCACTTAGGAAAGACCTGGGCCTTGGCCATTGCTTTGCAAGGGGAGTGGCAAGGGTGCGGGCCGAAGCGGAGAAGCCGTGTTCAGACTGCAGATGGCAGTTGACTCTAGCTGGCCTTCCGTGACCCAGACACCAGAGCGCTCACGCCACCTTTCCGGGCTGACTTTGGAGGAGTACCTGCTGCTAACGGCGGTGACAGAGGAGCCAGTGACGGGCAGGGAGGGCTAGCTGCAACGCCTCCAGGCCCGGCCCTGGCACCCTTACTAACCCCGGCCGGCCACTGTGGCAGGAAGCACCGGAAGGTCACCGAGGGCCTGGCTGCCATCTCCTGAAAGATCAAGCCCCGCCACGTCCCGAAAGCCTATTTCTGGCAGAGGACCCCAGGACACAAAGCCAGAAGCATCTCCTGCAAAGCCCTGAGAGGACACTGCAAAGCTCTCGCAGGCCCAGGAGGTGCCGAGAGGGACGGAGGGCTGGCGCAGAGGCGCGAGGGCCCCTCCCGTGTGGGGACGCCTCGACGTGATGGCAACGTGGCGGGCGCTGAGCCTCCCCCCTCGGCATACCCCACACCACGGCCCATCGGCCAAGGACCAGGAGCCTCGGCAAGGAGGCACCAGGCGGGGGTGGGGGCACCCTGCACTGGCCTCTGCCGGGCATGTGCCCACGCCCCTCTCCTGCAGGTGTTGGACCGATCAGGTGCGGGCCTTCCTCTGACCGCGGGGGCGCCCCACTCACGGGGCAGCACTCGGGGACCCCAGCAGCCCAGGGAGCCCAGGCTGCCTGTCCCCGGGCCACGTGCCTCTCTCATGGGCCTGTGGCTCCAAGGCAAGATGGGAAAATCGGGCCCCGAGGCACCAGCGGGGCCCAGGAAGCACTCGCCCGGGCACCTCCCCACGCTATGCACCCAGGGCGCTGAGCACTCCCTGCCGGCCGGGTCGACTGTGGAGAAGGACCCTCCCCGCACGGTCGCGCCCCGTGCCACCCTCGAGGCCTGTGCCAGCAATCTTGCCCACGGAGCTGCTGCAGAGACAGGCTGCCCACGCGTCTCGACCCCGGTGCGGGGTTTGTGCCCAAACGGCAGCGTGCGGGGATTCCCAGGGTCCGGATGGTCCAGGGACCCACGCCGTCCCCAGGCCACTTGGGGGGAAAGCAGGCGGTGGTGGCTCTTGGGACTCTCCTTCATTTGGGGCAAGCCAGCGACGTGACTCAGCCCTGTGGTCGAGTCCCACGCCCCAGCCGGGTGAAGGTGGCCAGCGGCGATCCCCACCTCTCCCTGCCCCTTCCCGGCTTTGCCAGCTTTGTTTTCCTGTTTCTTAATCAAGAGGCCCTGGTGCTCCTGGGCTGTCTGGCCGTCCTCAGCTGTGAGCCTTTGCTGCGCACACTCGCCTGCCCACACCCGCCTCCCCCTGGGCATCTCTGTGAGGAAAACCCACGGTGTCTGTGGACAGCAGAGGACGTTCGTCTGGCTTTAAGATTTCTAAGGTGTGACCTGCAGGTCGGGTATTAAGAGATACAAGGTGTGGGGCCACACACAGGTCCGCAGAATGGGCCGGGCAGCTCAGAAACGGGCCCTACTCCACATCAGGACCCTTGGGCTTAGGAGGCCCCCACGTTAGCTGGGGCCAAAGCATCCGAGAAAAGAAACGGGGATGACGGGCTGGCCCTCAGGGAGACAACGCACCCCAGAGCCTCACCTTGAATTAGTCCCCAAGGCAGGTTTCCTTTGGATGAAATGGGGTTTGGTAAACTATGGCCCAAGGGCCAAAGCTGGCAGCCAAGTGTTTTTGTGAATAAAGTTTTATTGGCGCACGGCCACATCCATTCATTTCTGTCCTGTTTGCGTTTGGGACAGAGACTGTGTGGCCTGCAAAGGGGAAAATATTCACTCTCTGACCCTCTGTAGGAAAAGCTTGCCCACCCCTGAATCAAAGGGTTGAACATCTTCGAAGTGCAAACTACACACACACACACACACGCACGCATGCACGCACGCACGCACACACGCACACCCAGGGCAAACCCCAGAAAGGCTAGCTCTCAGATTTTTGTCGGGGGTTTTGTAAGCCCAGAAGCAGTGGAAGAAATCACAAGAACCCGTGACATAGAAAGTGTTTATCTTGTACGTGAAAACATTCAAAGGCAAGGAACAAAGGATTTTCCAAATCACTTGCAACAGGCACGCTCAATTGTCAACAGCGTTCATGTGTCGAGTTTATCCAAACCCACGAGAAAACCACTAGGGTCGCAATAAAGGCGGGGCAGGGACAAACCCCTAAAAAAGCGAGAGACGCAACTAAATGAACGTGGGAAAACGCTCACGCTCACAGACAATTAAAGAAATGGATACTGAAGTCGATATTTTGGACCTGGATATTTCTGCCAGGTTGTTTGATTATAATATCTGATGCTGGCACGGCTTCGGTGAGCCAGTCTTTCGGATGTGCTGAAGAGCCCTTCTGGAGAACAATTTGGCAGAACGAGCTTCTGTCTGGGCACTCTCTCCTCGGGACAGGATGAGCATTACCCACCAAGATGCTCAGCAGAGCCTCACGTATGACAGCAAAACGGATCTGACTGCCTGGATCTCCACAAATAGCCAAATAATTAAGCGAATTATAATCTCTTGAGAGAATATTATTCAGCCATTAAAAATTGTAATTACAGCCCTGAGGACTGCCTTGATACATCCTGGGTGCCGGGTAAATCGCTGTTGAATGGGCAAATGAGCATTCGCAGCTCTTTCTTCGCACGATTCAAATGCCTTCCCGATTTTTGCAAGAAGCACTTACTGCTTTCGAAAGCTTCAAAAAATTAAACCATATCCATTTTGGGAAAAAAAAATTCATTTAGGAAGGGATTATATTAATAAAGAAAATGCTTATGTGAAGTAAAAAATAGATTACACGATTGTGCCCACGGTATAATTACAGTAATGTGAAAATAAACGGCCTATGCAAAGAAAGCGGAGAGGAGCCCAGTCCAATAAGATGGAAACCCTGGCTTGCATTCTGGTGATAGGATGGAGGGGGTTCCTACGTCGTCTACGTCTCTGTGTTTTATGAATCTTCTATAAAGAGCATGCATGTTAAGAGCATGATTTTTAAATGGAAAGAAATAAATGGGTTTTTTTAAATTTTTTTTTTAGACCCAAGAACCTCGCCCATCTGTGCAGAGCTGTTCGGGGCCGCCAGCATGTTCCAGGTGAGCAAGCCTGAGGCGCAGGGCAGGGCCAGATCCACATTTGCCCCCAAGCCAGTGTGCCAGGGCCTCGTGCACGTGTGCTCCCAGCATGAGGTGCTCTCTCGCCATGTTTGTGGGGGCCCCTGGGCTGGCCTTCCGCAGTGGTGGCAAAGGTCCCCAGGCTCCCCAGGGGGCAGGCGGGCTGCCCAGAGGCCTCCACACCACCCTTGACCCAGTCCCTTGCAAGGAACCATGGGGGGATAGGCAGGGCAGTGAGCTCGGGGTCCGGGTGACGACTGGAGTCTGTACTGGCTCCGGTGGCGCAATGTGACGGAAGCTTCTGGAATGATGGAAATGTTCTCTGTCTGTGGGCTGTCCGGTACAGTAGCCACCAGCCACGTGTCGCTACTGGGCACTTGAAATGTGGCTGCTGAGACTGAGAAACGGAATTTTTAAGTTTACTTAATTTGAACTAAATTACCACTTGTGGCTAGTGGACTGCGAGGCTCTTTGGACAGCGCCTCAACATCGTTGCTGCAGGAAAGGACGTCCCGTTTGTATAAGGGGTTCCCTTTTACTGAGGGACCCACCTACAGAACCTCAGGCAGGCTCAGGACCATTTCAAATAAGGCGCTCCCCGATAACACGGGCCCGGCACCCCATCCGCCCAACTCCGATTCCGAGCCAAGTCTCTGGAAACCTCTTGTGCTCCAAGGCCCCCGCCAGTGCCCGGAGGTGGGAATCGGGAGAAACCTCCAGCCCTTTCCTCCCCCCGGGCCTTTCCACTTGATCCTGTGGCTCTGGCCCGGGCTCTGCCAGCGACTCGGCCATGTGACCTCGACCTCTGTCCCCTCCCGACCTCGGCAGCCCAGGACACCCAGCCTTGATTGACTCCCGCATCCGAGATCCTTTCCCTCCATCCCGGCGACGCGTGGGCTCGGATCCCGCTCTCCAGGCGGTACCCCGGCCGCCTTCCAGCGCCTCCCACCCGACAGAAGGTGCACAGGCAGGGGACGGCGTGCCAGCCGGGCGCCACTTGGCCCGGCTTCTGCCAGCCTAGGCAGGGCAGGGAAGAGGGGCGCGGTGAGGCGCCAGAGCCCCAGCCCAGGACGCGGCCCTCCGGGAAATGACGGCGCCCGGGAGGGGAGGCCACATCTGCGCACGCCGCACCTCTGCCCTGCCCCGCAAGCACGCAGCCCGAGCCTGGCTCGCGGGCCCATCTCGGAGATGGCACCGGCGAGGCTCCCGCGCAGCTCGCCGTCGGAGGCAGGCACCCGCCTTTCAAGCCACAGCCGGGCCGTCCACCAGCTGCCGCGGACACCCGCGGAGACGCTCCTCCTAGAGGTGACCCGGAGGGGCCAGCACACTTGCTGAAGATCGACCCCCAACTTGCTTGGGATTGACATCCACCCACGGTCGGCCGTTTGCCTCAGTGGCTTCGGGGCGGCGGGGCCTTCCCGGGGCGGAAGGGCCCTCGATCATCCGCTCCCCCGTCCAGCTAAGGGCCTGCTCTCCGATCTTGGTTTTGCCACCTGCCGGCCGCACGACCTTGGGCAAGTCACCTAACCTCTCTGGGCCCCATCCGAAAAATGGGACAGTCACAGCCCTTGCTTCATTTGGTTGTCCTTTCAACGGAGTGAGGGAATGTGCGTGAAGCACTCCAGGGAAAGACGAGTGCCATTATGACGACTGTCACTACTGACTTTATTGAGCGGGCCGGTGACCTCCGACGCAGATGGCAGCCCCGAGTTTAAAACTGGAAGGCAGTGCAATGGGCAGAGCCCACGTGCGTGCTGACAACTTGATCCGTAAGTGGAAGCAGGAAGTGGGGCCTGAAGCTCAGCCCTCAAAGCCCCCAGGGGCCCGGGCACTCCGGTCCCATCCAGCGGGAAGGCAGGGGGCCCCTCTCTCCAAGCCACGCTGGGGGAGGGGGAGGGGCCGGAGCTGCCCCCAGCACCCTTGGTTGCCTTCCTGGGCTGGGAGATGTTCTGGGGTGGCGAGCACGCACTGACTCAGGGCCCGGCCTCTCCCCACTCGCTCACAAATGATTCAACCTCCAGAGCTCTGGGCTCAGAAGCCTGAAATGTCAGGGGAGCCTCTGAGACCCCCCCCCCGCCCTCCCCAGGCCTGGAGCAGGGAAGGGACTTGGCCAAGGTCACGACGACCATCAGGCCGGGAGCTGGCAGCAAAGTGGAGCTCCCCGCGGGCCAGGACACCTCCGACCAGCGTCCCTGGCCCCTGGGTCCCCTGCAGCATCTCTGCTGCGCTCTCCCCTGCGCTCTTAGCCTCGGGGGCTTCCATCCCCAAGGCATGGCTTTCCTTCTGGCTCTGCACAAAGCCCCCTCCCACGCCACCCCAGTTCCATCTGCCTGCGCCCCCCCCAACACACACACACTTCTGTGCCAGAGCTGCCTGCCCCTTCACTTGAACCACCTGGCAGCGCTGGGCAGGGACCAGGTTGATTTGATCAAGACTAGCCGTGTCCTTGGCCGTCCGTCTCCTCTGGGCCGGCAGTGGGGACAATCAATGCCCTGGGACCGACGCTGCCCGGCCCCTTCCAACCGGCTGGCTCTCCAGGGGCCAGCTCTACCCGCGGACGCGCCGCCAGGCTAAGGCCCTGGCAGCCCCGCGGCCCTCTTCTCTGTGGGCCAGTCGGTGGGGGCTCCCAGCAGCCTGCTCAGCAACCACATGGCTCGCCTGAAAGGGGGCAGTGCAAACAGCGCGGGCCTGTGGTGTTGACAGAGTCGGCCTCGGGGTGGGGTGGGGGTGAGGGGGGTCCAGGAACCTGCTTTGAATGGTGCTGGGACACGTGGGAGGTGCTCTGTCCCACCAGGTGCCTGGCAGTGTCCCCAGCCATCCACCCAACCAGTCAATGCAGGGCCGAGGCCCGTCCCCTCCTGAGGCCTCAATGATCCCAGGTGAAAAATGGGAACAGAGAGCCCAGCCTTGCCTCCCTTGTTGGGTGATTCTGCAGATTCAGTGAGGTCAAGGTCGCCAACGTGCCACACAGACACCTGTGCCCACTGTGAGCCAGGCCTGTGCTGGGCACTCCAGTGCTCCCTGCCTTAAAGGGCTCCCAGAGGAGTGAAGGGTGATGGCCGTGGAGAGGGCACCGATCTCGTGGGTGAATGAGGGGGATGTCTTCCGGGCTGGGGGCCAGGGGAGACTGGGATGGCCAGGGTCAAGGCTGGACTCGACTCTGTGGCCCGCAGGGATCCACTTTCGGTCCCAGGCTCAATGACCTCATCTTTGAAATACGGAGTGGGAGAGGGTGCACTCACCTGCCCGGACCTGGGGAGTGTCACGCTCCCAGCTGAGGGATGCTGGCCCTGCCCTGCCCTGCCCCTTGAGGGAGTGTTCCCCAGGGTCTTCCACGCCCTCACAGGCTCGCACCCCAACACTGCCAACACATCAGCCCTGGGCCCTGCCTCTACCCTGCTTGCCACCCCTCCTCGCCTGGCCAGCTGCTAAGCCTGCGGGGGGTGGGGGGCAGCAGAAGGAGGGAGACCAGGTCCTAGAGAGAGGATCTAACTGTCAAAGGCGGAGACCCAGGGCTCCCTCCTTTGGGAGATGCCGCTCGCACCAGGCTCCAAATTCCAGAATCCTAAGCCCAGAGAGCACTGAGGCCCGATAGGAGAAGCCATCTGGCCAAGGTCACACAGGTGAGGAGGGGGAGGACAGCTGTGCGTGGAGGGATGGAAAAGGAGTTACCGAAGTGTGGCCTGGGAGGCTTGTCGTCGGTGCTGCCCGGGCCAGCGGCGGGGTCTGCTGGGCAGCTGTGTGGGCGTGCTGGGGACAGTGTGGGAACGCGGGGGGTTTCTCGGTGTGCTGGGGAAGATGACACGGTGAGGGTGCACGGGGGGAGGGGGGGTGTCAAGAGACTCCGGGAGGGTGCTTCGGGCGCAGCCTGGCTCCAGCCCAGGCCCCGGCGCCCAGGCTATGCCCGCCCAGGACCCCGCCCGCAGCCCCCAGCGCCTTTTCCCCCCCACCGCGGCGCAGATGCGCGTGCGCGCGGGATGCGGGGCGCGGGGCGCGGGGTGCGGGGCGCTGCCCGCCGGCCCAGGGCCCCCGGGGTGACGCTCGGCGCCGCAAGGACACGCAGGCCGGCCGCGGGGCGCAGGTGCCGTGGGCGGGGACCCGCGTCCCCCACCTGCCGGCCGCGCCACCTGCCGGGCCGCCCGCCCCGCCCGCCCTTGCCTGCGCGCCCCAGGCACCACTCACCCGGTCCTGGGCACGGCCAACGCCGCGGCCTCGGCTCCAGCGGCTGCTGTCGCTGCAGGCGGGGGCCCGGCGGGCAGCGATCCGCTCCAAGGACGGAAAGGCCCGAGCACAGGGCGGCCTGGCCGGAGGCGCGGGGCGCGACCCTCCGCGGCAGGCGAGAGCTGCGGCCGAGTGCTCCCCACGCTCCGCACCGGCGGCGGGCGACGCGGCGCGCTCGGCTCCAGCCGCAGCTCTGAGCGCGGAGGGAGGGAGGGAGGGAGGGAGGAGGGAGGGGAGGGAGGCAGCGAGCGAGCGGGGGGGGGGGGGGGGGGGGGGAGGAGAAGGGAGGAGGAAGGAGGGAGCGGGCGCGGGGGGCGGCGCGCTGCGCGGGGGCCGCGGGGCTCCGGAGCCACACTCCTGGCGCGCGCCCTTCGGTCCCCGGGATGCGCGGGGGTGTCTGTCCCTCCTGGCCTGCCCGTGCCCCCGGAGGGCGCCAGGGCGCCGGCGGCTGAGAGGTGGGCTTGGCTGCAAACCCGGGGGCCCTGGCACCTGGGAGCGCACAGAAAGAGCGCTGAGCGTGGGAGTGGGCGCAGGGCGGCTGCTCCCCCTCAAGACCCCGTCCTCTGGGTCCTCGCCCTAACAGTCAGGTGGAGTGAGGCGCTGGGTTACGGATCGGTAGCCTGGGGTGCTTGGGCGCCTGTGGTTTTCCAGGGGGCGGAGATACTCTAGAACCTGCCTGCTGTTGGAAGCATGACCATCCAAGGCGTCTTTGGGAAGGCGACTGGAGCTTATGACCCGTTCTCAAAGTTGGTGACCCCAAAAGGTCATCACAGAAACACCATTACACAGGACACCGAGATACTGCACGCAGGTGGACACCCAGAGACATGCACGGGGACGTGTACACTCCAGACGGAGGCCGAGACAGACACACAGACCCCAACTCGGAGAAGACCCACACCCACACCCACACCCACCGACACACATAGGCACACCCCCGGCCAGGGACCCGAGGGTGTGCCCACGGACACCTAGCAGCGGGGGGAGGGGGGGGGGTGCTGGCTGGCCCATGCGGCTCCTCCGGAGAGTCCCTAGCTTCCCCAGGTCCAGGGATAGTGGGCGCCTCCAGACCCGGAGGAGGCCTTCCCCACCTTCCTGGAGCATCGCGCAGAAGTGCAAGGGGGCTGGGGTGGCCTAGGAAGGGGACCGGGTCTGCAGGGAAGAGAAGCGACAGGCCCACAGTATGCGCCACCACCTCAGGGCAGGCGGGGCTCAGAGCCCCAGAATGTGGCCCCTGGAAGACACTTGGACCTAGCCACACGGTCTTTCTTGCCTTGCACAAACAGGGCCCCGGGTGTGCAAGGTCCATGCTGGGCGCCGGGGACACAGCGGGGCGCAGAAAACAGGGAGCCGGCAGGCAGAGACGTAAAGGACACAGAGGGTTTGCCCTGGGCCGGGGACTGTCGCACCTCCCCAAAGTGGGGTTCCGAGGGTGGCCCTGGAGACCCGGCACCTCTCCCCACAGGCGGAGGCTCACGCTCACATGTGCTCTCTCACACACACCGATGCTCGCTCACATTCATGCCTGCTCAGTCGCACTCACACACACTCACACGCAAGGTCACATTGCCACAACCCACACTCTGTCACTCACACACCCTCGTGCGGACACGTGCTCCTGTGCACTCGCCAACCTACCTGCGCACACCCACACCCGGCTCTTCACATGCACTCACCTACTGTCGCGCTCACACACTTGGACACGCTCAGTTATCCACACGTGTATCTAGTCAGACACATCCACACTTACAATCATTTGCATCTATTCACACGGCACACCCACTGACACCCATTGAGCTACGCACACTCTCGTACACCCCGACACAGAGAGCTCTCCCACGCACGGCTGCGCACAGTCGTTCAGCCCTGCTCCTGCACCCTCGTTCTCACGCACGCTCACGCGCTCACGCGCACTCTTGCACACCTCCTGCGGGCCTTTCCTGGCTGTTTGCTCTTGGAGAGCTAGCAGGCGGCCCCCGGCCGGGGTTGCCCCAGACGGCTGCAGCTGTCCGCCGCCCCAGAGCCCAGCCTGCCGCCGCACGGTGCCCAGAATAGGGCCCGTCAGAGGCGGGGCGGGCCGGGGCTGCCCGTGGAGCCTCCCACCACGTGACGGGCGGCCTCGGAGTTGTTCTTGCTGTGCCGCCCTCCGAGCGGGCGCCCACCGGGCCCCACCTGAAGCCGGCTGTGAAGCTGGGTGGGCCTTCCCCCGGGGCCAGGAGATGGGGTGCCAGCCCAGCCCCGGGGCAGCCACACGAGGCAAGAGGAACCCTGAGGGGTGCGAGCGCCTCCTGAGAGCCTGTGGCCTCCTCTACCCCACAGACTCGCCCTGGGTCCCCTGCTCAGCCCCCCACAGCGTGGCAGGCCACCGAGCCTGGCCCAGTGGCATGTCCTTCCGTCCCACGCCCGAGGCCCCTGACTCCAGAGCCAGAGGAGGCCCTGGTGGCCCTTACGAGAGCCTCCCTGGGGCAGGACGCACACTCTGCCCGAGCAAACATTCGGTTATTGGTCAGCCTCTGAGCACAGGTGTGCGGGGGAGAAGTGGGTGCTGAGCTGGAGGGGGGCTCTCTGGCGTGCAGGCCTGGGAGTGGCTGAAGAGAAGGGCTGAGACTCCCTTGGGACCGCGTCACTGCCTTCCTTCAGGGACCAGCGGACATATGGATTGCCCCTGGGGACACGTTCATTTCCCCGCTGGCTGCTGTCGCCATGGGGGCAGTGGCACCAGCACGTGAAGTCCCCGAGAGCTTGGAGCCAGCCACCTCAGCTGGACAGTTACGTGGGCCCCCCTCCTTGCTCTGCATGGGGTTGCCCTTGAACACCCAGGGGGAAGAAAGGAGTCAAGGGGAGAAAGTGAGAGGCGGGGCGCACTCACCACCACCCCTCCGCCTCTTTCCTAGGGGTACTGCCAAGGGCTAGCCCAGGCCAGAGTTGGCCGGGCCACACGCCTTTGTGATGAGGCCTGCTGTGGCCCAAGTCAGCTGGCCAAGGAACAAGGTATGTGGCCTTCAGGAGAGCCCAAGGGACAGAGCCACAGCTCCACGGGGTGTCGTGAAAATCCCCAGTCTCTGGCTAACAGCCAGCCCCAAACAGCTCATGAGCCAGGAGAGGGGATGGCCCCCTTTCTGTGCTTCAGAACAGTTGATCCGAAGCCTGTGGCCCCGAGGCCAAGAGGGAGGTCTCAGGCCAGTGAGGGGGCCTGGGTGCCAGGGAAACTGTCCCACCGTCGTCAGCGATGGCCCTTGCTCATTGGCCAGCCCCTCTTGGCTTCTCCGTCTCTACAGAGGTGGGGGGGAGCTTCTCTAGAAAGTTCTTCTTTGCATCAGGCCCTGTCCCCTGTACTGGAAATGCTTAGGGGGCAGCTCCGAGGGGAGGCCCACGGCTGGGGTGTGAGCAGGGGAAGGCGCTGGGCTCGGGCCGGGCCTCCCTGCTTCCCTGTACCCTCCCTTGGTGGCTCCTGCAGCCCCACACCTGTCAGCACTGTGCTCGAGCCCCCTCCTGCCCCCTCGGGAGCCTCGGGCCTGGGCCTGGGTCACTGCCCCTCACTCCCGCTCTCCTCCTGGGACGTCTCAAAGGCACTCTTGGCCCAAGAAACAAAGCCAAGAACGGGAGGCCCGCCCTCAGGCCCGGCTCCCTCCAGCCCTTCCGCACACGCTCCGTGTAACAGGAATCCACCCTCCCCCTTCCTGCTGACCACCCCCTCCTTGTCACCTGCCTCCAGCTCCCCTCCCCCACCGCCGGGTGCTTTCTTTCCCAGGTCTTCAGCCAACCGTCCCCCACTCCCCTCTTCCTGGGCCCAGCAGCTGCCGCCCCTCCTCCCCTGCCTGGTTTCTCTCCTGCTACTTTCGCTGGGGCCTCCGCAGCCACCTCTGGGGAGGGCAATTCTCAGCCCAGCCCTGACATGGGGGGCCTCTGGCTGGGCCCCGGGGCCCTCTCTTTTCTCAGTGCTCCCTGTCTCCCTGGCTGAGATCACAGACCCTTCCTCTCCCTGACCCCCAAGGCCTTGGGGGCCACTATCGTGCTGGGGTCCCCGGGTCGGTACTCCCCTGCGGCCCTGCGGCGGGCTGCCATGCCCCCCAAGAGCTGTGCATGTCCTAACCCCTGAAGCAGGCTGGGATCTTATTTGGAAACGGGGACTTTGCAGATGTGATTGAGTTGGGGATCTTGACGTGGAGAGATGATCTTGGCTTATCTGGGCAGGCCTGAGATGCAGTGACAGGTGTCCTCATAAGAGGGAGGCAGAAAGAGATTTGACACACGCACCCACGGAGGGGGAAGCCACGTGAAGACAGAGGCAGAGACTGAAGGGGTAGCCGCAAGCCAAGGGATGAGCGGGGCCACCGGAGGCTGGGAGAGGCAGGAAGGATCCTCCCCTGGAGTTTTCAGGGGGAGCAGGGCCCTTGACCTGAGCCCTGAGACAATCAGTGTTTGAAGCCAGGTGCAGAAAACTCATACCAGTCCCTGACCCGGCCCCCAAGAAGTCCTGGGTGCCCCTGAACCCTGCCTGCAGCATACCTCCCCTTGGGCCTCGCGGGTGCTTGGCCTCAGTAGATGATACCCCGGAGGTTCTGGAGAGCCAGGCTTCCTCTCCATCCTCAGGAGCGGCTCGGGGCTGGCTGGGGGGAGGTGGCCTTTTGGCTCTGGGCTGCCCAGGGTGGCGGCCCCTGCCCTCCCAAGACCCGAGCCCAGAGCCCACGGGGACGGGCCTGGAGACCACAGGGGGAGCAGAAGTGAATGAACACTGGCCCCGCTTCCCAGCTTCTCGAAGCAAGCCCTCCACCTGCCCGTTCAGGTCCTTCAAGGAGGGGTTGTCCTTCGGAGGCGCCCTGCCCCCAGCCCCGGCCATGGGCTGTGGACGCCTGGCTGGCTGCCCCTCCGACAAGCCCCAGCTTGTCTAAACCCGAGCAGTGGATTCGGCTTAGGCTCCAGCTGGGCCCCGCTGCATTCAGAAGGCACCTGACCCGCAGTAAGTACTTGGAAATGTCCCCCACCCGGGCCCCGTGTCACTGACAATGCTCCTTGGCAGCCACTTCTTGCACGGGACAGCCCTCCCCGCGACTGAGCTGCTCCCGTGACTTTTATGGCCCTGTGTGCATGCGCGAGCACGCGCGTGCGTCTGTGTGTGTGTGTGTGTGTGCGCGCGCACGCACTTGTGCCCGCCTCAGCTCACTCTCTGCCTTAGGTCCCTCTGAGCCGCATCCATACACTCAAAGCGCCGGGGGGCCTCCTGGTCCTCATGTGATATTCCTGGCCTCCCCTTCCTCTGCCTCCAGAGGCCTAGGACCTGGGGGTGCCACACCCCCATCCTGTCACCATCCCACCCCCTTCCTGTCACCCCACATCCAATCTATCCCCAAGTGCAGGGGCTGGAGCCTGGTCCCTCCTAGCATCCTTCCTGCCGCCTTTTGGGCATAGCCGAGGCTTTGAAAACGGGCACCCCTGAGCCCATCTGCGTACCCACAGCTCATAGTGGGGCACCCCAGCCCTCTGGGGCTTCCTGTGACCTCGGCCAGGCCCTGAGCTCCACGAGGAGGGCACTCTGCATGGCCTGAGCCGTAGGTGGGGGCTGGCGGCTGGCAGGGGTAACCTTCATGTTGCCCTGGGTTTTATTTATTTATTTATTTTTAAAAGATTTTATTTATTTATTCATTAGAGACACAGAGAGAGAGAGAGAGAGAGGCAGAGACACAGGCAGAGGGAGAAGCAGGCTCCATGCACCGGGACCCCGATGTGGGACTCGATCCTGGGACTCCAGGATCACGCCCTGGGCTAAAGGCAGGCGCCAAACCCCTAAGCCACCCAGGGATTCCCCCTGGGTTTTATTTTTAAGCCCAATCAGTCCCCACTTTTGTATCGTCATCATCACCACCTAACAGCTTGCGACACACTTGAAGCACAGGGAGACGACGTCCTCCATCTCTGACCAGCTGCTCTGAGGATAGAACCCTGTTTTCCAACCACGACTCACAAGCTTTTGTGGGGTGAGGCCCTGTTCACCTCGCTGGGCTCCCGCCACGGGCCCAGATGGTCCCCTGGGTGCCTCGAGGCCTCTGGTCTTGGCAGAGTGTGCGTCCCGACTTCAGGGCATGGTCTCCTATTGTGCAGGGTGACCCACAAGGTCCACGGATGCTTTCCCTGGAGCCCAGCCACCGGGATCTTATCTGAGCCTAGCAGCATTATTACAGTTGTCCTACTAGTTTTTTTTTTTTTTTTAGAGAGAGAGGGAGAGAGAGAGTACACGTGTGTGAGTGGCTGGGGTGGGGGGGGACAGAGGGACAGAGAGAGAGAGAATCCCAAGCAGACTCCATGCTCAGTGCAGAGCCCGAGGGGGGCCTCTACCTCACAACCCTGAGACCCCGTCCCCGGGCTCAGATCAGGGGTCAGCGGCTTAACCAACTGAGCCCCACTCGTCTCACTGGTTTGTCAGGGCACCTCTGTCCCTGCGAGAGAGGGAGGCAGAGAGGAAGGGAAGGGCGGGAAGGCTGGGAGAGAAGACCGAGACCTACGGGGACTACGTTGGACCTGCACGACAGGGTTCAGTGCCCCGGGCCGGCCCACAGAGAAATGGCCTGAGGGCTCCACGTCCCTGGCTCCTGCAGGCCCCAGTTCTGGCTCTCCCTCCTCACAGCCAGTGAGGGGACTTGACTGAGGCCCTGTCTCTTGGCCCCTGGCCAGTGCCCTTGCCCTGAGCCTGCCCAGCTCAGCAGAGATTGCTGGGCTGTGCAGCACATGGCCCAGAATAGTGCTATGATGCCGACGGGTGACATTCTATCACAGGGCCACCATGCTGAGCGGCGCCTCCCATCCCCAAAACGGGAAACTCAGGGACGCCGGGCACCCTGGTGCCAGGCCAGGCAGAAGGGCACGCAGCTCTGTGCTGGGAGCCAGCACGTGGAGCCTCCGAGCTCCTTCTGTCCTGGGCTGGCACTCGTCATGGGCTCCGCCTGCTGTATTTTCATGGGTGACCGGTGGCTCTGGGGAAGCCCTGGCCCCCCACCACCCGAGGCGGAGGGCCCTCGTGGGGGATGAAGGAAGAGCGGCCAGGCTCTGGCCCGCCACCACCTCAGTCTGCTGGGCCTGCCAACTGAGGGCACACTGCTCTGGGGACCGTCCCTCCCCTGCCCGTGCTGCCCTTTCCGGGGCAGACCAGTGTCCCCAGCGGGTAGGCTTCTCAGGCCGTGTCCTGGATCCTTTGTCGGGAGCCAGTGGCAGAGCGCTGCAACCTGGGCTTGGCTCTGCGGGCGCACGGTGCGAGCTCCTGGGCCGAGCTCCTGGGCCGAGCTCCTGGGCCAGGCTCCTGGGCCAGGCTCCTGGGCCGAGAGGCCAGCGCAGGTGCGCGCTCGCGGCCCGTCTGAGGCCTGTCCTGCCCAGGTGTGCGCCCCCTGGTGCTGACTGGGGTGCTGCGCACGGTCCCCCCACAGCCGGGATGTAGCGTTGCTCGCAGCCTCCCCCAGCCCATCAGGACAGGCTCCCCTCTCAGAGCGAGGGTCTGGTTGGGTGCTCTGAAGGTGGCAGGTGCTTGGCAAATGCTCCGCTCTGGGAGGGCGGATGCTCCCTCAGCCAGGCCCGCTCTAGGGGCCCAGTATAAGGACCGCTGGGGCGATGGAAGTGCCTAGAAAGAAGCGGAAGGGATCTCCTTGTCCGGAGTCAGACCTGGAGGAATTGAGGACCCTGGCCTGCGGGCAGGGAAAGCAGCAAAGGGGAAGCCCACGGCTCGGAGAGGGCACGAGGAGGTGGAGCCTGGGCCCACCCCGGTTCCCCTCTCCGCTCGGTCCCCGGTGCCACCCCGCGAGTGGCAGCACACAAAGCCATATTGCACAGTGTTTCTTTAATTGAAAGACAACAACCGACCTCAGAAGCAGCCCCTCCTCAAGCTGGGTGTGATCGTTAGAAACCCCCACCATACCAGGGGCCAGAAGGCGAAGGGAGGGGAGAGCTAGCCATCTCGTGGGGAGAGGGGGACGATGAAAGCTGGCTGGGGCTCCAGTGGGAGGCTGGGCCCTTTCCGGGGCCAATGCTCCCCTTTGGAGTGCGGAGTGCATGCAGGGTGCATCGTCTCCACCTGCTGACCTCCTCCAGGACTGTCCAGGCTTGGGGGCAGCTGCCCTCTGCCCCGGGGCTTGCCTGGGTAGGGGCTGAGCAGAGGCCCCGCGCCACAGACAGCGGACCCAGCTGGGAGATGTGAGAGAGGAGAGGGAGGATGAGACGGACACGTGGAGAGGGACAGGGAGAGAGAGCGAGCCAGGGAGGAAGATCCTGGTCTGGAGGCCAGTAGAGGAAAGGGGCTTGGATGGACGGGCCAGGCCATGAACTTGCAGAAGGGGGGGGCGTGGGAGGCCAGGAGCAGCAGGCCAGGCCAAGGACGGTTGGGAGCCGGAAGCACACGAGAAGGAGGAACGTGCGCCCGGCAGGTGCGGTGGGCTGTGTCCATCCTTGTTAGCCCCTTCCCACCCCTAGACCCAGGGCCCGTCTTTCTTGGACTGGAGCCTTGGGCCGTTTGATTCGAGGGTGAATGGGAAGAGAGCTCTATGAGGGGGCCTCTGAGTGGCTAGGACGGTGGGGGGCGGGCAGGGGCAGCTCTGAGGCCAACAGGCATGTGATGGGCGGCTGGGTCTTGTGCCCCATCTGCGTGCTTGGGAGCCAGGATGAGGGCGTCAGGAGGCAGCGAGTCGGGGTCCGGGATCAGGGCGGGGCTGGGTTGGGCGCAGCTGGGCGCTGGCTCGGCTCCTTGGCTCTGCCCTCCCCTTCGGGATGTCTGCTGTGCTCCCCAGAGACCCGGCCCAGGCCACCACGGCGGCTGCCGCTGCCTCTACTTTTTGTAGTTGCCAAACTGGATGGCCAGGCGGTCAGTGACGCAGCGGAAAGTGGCCGGCTGCACCTCCCAGTAGGGCACGGGGTTATTGAAGAGGCTGATGCCGTTGTAGTAGGCCCGCTTGACCCCGAAGCCCACAGGGCAGAAGTCGTTGACGCCCACCTTGGTGATGTTGTTGGTGTGCAGGTACACCACCTGGGGGCAGAGGGGGTGGCTCAGGCCCAGCGCCTGCCCTCCCAGCCCGGTCCAGCCGGCCGCCCAGTGGCGGGCAGACCAGACGGCAGAGGGCTCGGGCCTTCCCTCCTGGCTGAGTCCCGCCGGGCCGCCCCACGGGTGGGGTTTCATGGCCGCGCTTGCCCTTGGAGGGCCAGGACGTGGTCCTTCCATTGTTGGGAGGAGCCAACCGAGGCTTGGGGGTGGCTCTCCGGTAGGTGTTGCTTGGGATGTGGAGGCACAGGTGCGTGGCCAGGGGCCGGGATGCGGGGCCCGGATGCGGCGCGTGGCGGTGGGAAGTGAGGGGCACGGGACGTGGGTTCGGGTGCAGGAAGGAGGGCACCTGGGGCTCCCCCGGGCTTCCCAAACTCCAGGCCTGCCCCTGGGCCGCAGCCGGTCACTCCGGAGACCCCGTGGCATAGGTGCGAGAGGAGAAGGAGCCTGGATATGACCTCCTCTTCCTTCCGGGCCCCAGGGGCGCTCGCTCTCCGGCAGCCCTCAACCTCCCGAAGCCCCACTCTGGATGGGGGGTCGGAGGAAACCCCCAAGCGAGGAGGTGCTCAGACTGCAGCAGCGCCCTCTAGAGGCAGAGCGGACAGCGGCCGCTAGAGGGCGCGCTTAGCCGGGCACGGGCCTCCGTGAGGCAGCATCTGGGCGCCCCCCCCAGCCCCCCTCCCCGGGGCAGGGCCCGTCCGGACAGCCTGTGAGCGGGCAGGTCTCCTGGCCAGTGCCAATGGGGCCGAGGAAGAGACTGGAAGCCAAGCCAGGGACGAGGTCCCTGAAAGAACCCCAGGCAAGACCCTGCACCCCCCTTCCCACCTCGACCTACTTCCTGCCCTGAGCTGAACCCCCCCAGCCGCAGATCTGTGCACCTCCAGTGCCCAGGCTGTTCCCTGACCCCCCAAGCTCCGCCGTGCCTTTCTGGGGTCCCACCGCCTACGAAAACTTCAGCTGCAAAATCTACCAGGCCAACTCCTGCAGGCGCCTCGCACCCCCTCTCCACGCACCCCCAGCCCGCCATCCCCAGTGCAGTCCCCGCTCGCCTTCCCTGCTTCCTCAGCACGGATCCCTGTGATTGCTTCTTTCCAGATGACGAGGGGGCGCAGGGAGAGCAGGAGCGGCTGGCCAGCGGCACAGCAAGGCCCTACTAGGCCCCTCCGGCTCAGGGCAGCCGGCGTGGGGGCGGCGGGCGGCTCTCACCTGCAGGAGCTTGAGGTCCGGAAGGCCGGAAGGCACCCTGGACAGCTTGTTATTATCCAAGTGCAGCTCCCGCAGGGTGGGCAGGAAGCTTAGGCTCCCGTTCTCGATCATGCGGATCTGGTTGTGGCCCAGGCCCAACCTGCAAAGGACACGTGACATGTACCGAAAGGTAGAGGAGTGAAGAGCAGTGGGGGCAGGGCGCCCGGCTTGGATCCCCAGCCCACCTGTACAGCTTGGAGTAACGGAGCAGGTCCTCCAGCTCGATGGCCTGGATTTTGTTGTGGTCCAGGTGGAGTTCATTCAGGGTCTCGGGGAGGTCTGCCAGGAAGACAGGGTGCTTGCAGGGGAATGCAGGTGGGGGGGAGGCCAGGTGTGTGGGCTGGGTCTGAGTGCGGGGTGACGACGGGAGCACAGGGCTCCCCAAGCCTTCCCTGAGTTGACTGGTGATTCCAGATATCTCCGGGCCCCCCCACCGGCGCCCACCTGTGCCATGGACGCTGGACAGCAGGGGAAAAGGGCTGCCTTCCTACCTTTGGGGATGCCGGTGAGCTTGGCCTCAGAGATGCGCAGGTAGTTGAGCTTCAGGCCATCGAAGGCTCCAGGCTCAAAGCCACTGTTTTCCAGGGGGTTCCCGCCCATCTCTAGGAGAGAGGCCCTGCTCAGCCCCAGCGCCGGCGCTCGGTGGCCGCCCGCACAGCCCCAAGTCCTGCTGGCCTCCTGGCTTGGGCTGGCCTGACGGGCCCGGCTCCCCCAGCTCCCCCAGAAAGCAGCCCTGCTAATGTACTGGGCTGATCGCGAACTCCTGGCTGTCCAAGACCGTGACCTCCCAAGGGTGTTGGCCCAGGCATCGGCCTCCGGGAGGAAGGGAGGCGGGAGGAAAGGGACGGGACCCAGAGATCAGCTGCTCAGCTCCTCTGGCTGGGCCCTTGGTGGACCCCGGCTGGCCGTCTGGCTGCATTGGCCCTTTCCCTTCCTTCTCTCTACGGACCCCAGGTTTCTCTTCATCTTGCCATGGCAGCCCTGGGGCATGCCCCGAGACCAGCCTCTGGAATGTTCTATGAGGCCCACCAGGCTTGTCCATGGCACCCGGCCACGCCGGCTGGAAGAGGTCCCTCTCCCTGCGCCCTTCCCGCCGGCCACGGGGGTGGCCAGGCCGCACTCACCGATGCAGTTCATGTTTCGCAGCCCGCTGAACACGCCCTTTGGCACCTTGCGGATGCGGTTGTCATGGATGCGGAGCTCCACCAGGGAGCTGGGCAGGTTGGGAGGGATCTCCACCAGGTGGTTCTTGGAGATGTAGAGCTTCTGCAGCTTCCGCAGGGGGCTGAAGGCCTTCTCGTGGATCTTGGAGATCTTGTTGTTCACCAGGACGAGAGCCTGGGGCAGGGAGGGCGTGGGACGTGAAGGCACCGGCTCCCCACTCCGCCCTGCCCTCACCACTTTCCCCCTCCCTGGCCGCCCGGGGTTGGCGATCAGTGGGGCTGCCAGTGGGGCCTCGAGGGGATCCTGCGGGCAGCGTGTAGAGCCCGGAGCCAGCGCTCGGGCCTGGCCATGTCATTATTGCCCGCATGGCCCACCGCCTCGCGGCACCCCGGTTTCCTGGCTGGCACCCGGGCCGTGAGAGACTGTTTCCTTCTCGTGTCGCTGGGATGCAGCAGTACAGCAAGTTCTCAGCCGGAGAGGGAGTGGGGCTGAGCGACTGTGTCCCGTGCTTGTGGCTGCTGACATCCACACATGTGACCTGGGACCTGGGGCACTCCCACCGAGCCCTCGTCCAGACTCCACGGCCCCCGCCCCCTCTCGCACTGCACACATCTGCCCCCACAGCCGTAAGCGCCCAACCCCTGACACTGCCACCTCCTCCGAGCCCCGCGGCGGCCCGGGCAGCCTTACGTAGAGGTGGTGGAGGCCCTTGAAGTCATCGGCGCGGAGCTCTGAGATGTCGTTGTTCTGCAGGTCCAGCAGCATCGTGTCGGGTGAGATCTCCTTGGGCACGGCCTTCAGACCTGGGGGCCGGGGCCGCCGTCACCAGCGTGAGCGCCTCCGAGCAGGGGACACACACGCACACACGCACACACGCGCTCGTGCAGGGGCTCTGCCACAGGTGAGGGCCCTTCTCACTCTCCGCTCGCCGGCAGCCGAGCAACCGGACACCGTTCCATGCTGAAACCAGGCTCCCCACGCCCGCGCGCTGGAGTCACCCCATCCCTGACCCCACCCCTTCGTGCCATCCCGCCGGGCAGGTGTGTGTCTCCCCAGTAGGGCACCGAGGCCGGCCGGCGCCTTCCTGCACCCGCCCCGCCCTGGTCTCGGGACTGACCCAGGTCGGAGCACTGAACAACCCGCAGGTGGCAGTGGCAGCCAAAAGGACACATGGCGCTGTAGGTGGGCGTGAGGGCGTCCAGGTCCGGGACGCCTGAAGTTGTCTCAGCGCCTGAAGCCTCCTCGTCGTTCAGCATGGGCAGCCCGTCGTCCAGGGTGAAGTCCCAGAAGCCCTTCTGCTCAAAGGGCAGGGCCTGGCTCAGGGCCAGCAGGGAGGCGACGAGCCACAGGGGCCACATGGTGGGCATGCCTGGGAGGCTGGGGTGAGGAGGGGCGGTCAGGAGGGCCCGGCTGGCACCCGTACGTGCCCCCTGGGCCCTTTCCCGAAAACCTCCAAACACCAGGAGCTGAGGACCCGCACGTGTTGGCACCGTGTTCACCATCCCTCACGTGGGGCCAGCCGGACCCCAAGGCGGGAGCGGCGTGGGGGAAGGTGGCAGAGGGACAGGGCGTGGGCAGGCGGGAGACACCTCCTTCCACTCCCCTCTGATCCTGGGCAGGACAACGGCTTTCATGGGCAATGGGTCGTCTTGCCGGTCAGTGAGTCGCGCTCACCCCCCCCCCCCGCCCACTGCCCCCCACACACCCCCTCAGCTGGCAGCCTGCCTGGGGACAGGGGTCAGTGAGGCGAGCGAAGGGAGTGGAGGGGGCAGAGAGGGAAAGGCAGCTGTCTGCCCCATAAAGGCTTTGAAGAATTGGGATTTGAATAACCTATTGTGGCCAGGGCCGATCCCACATGCTCCGGGCCCTGTGGTGCAGTCAGCATTGAGCTAGACCACCATGAGTCACTTCCTTTCCTGCCTGAGCTCCCCCTTGCAGCACACCCACATTTTCTGAAGAAAAGTCGAGAGGCCAAGACACCCTGCTGGGCACGCTGGGCTGAGGCCTGGGGGAGCCACGGAGGCACTGCGGACAGAGAGAGGGGCGGCCTCCCGGCCAATCGCTGCCGGGGAGGGGGCGCGGCCCCCAGCTCCCCTCCCTAAGGCCCCCCAGGGCCTCGGCACCCTCTCCTGGCCCGCAAGACTCCCCCTGGCTTGGCCTGCAGAGCCCCGGGGCTCCCACACCGGCTCCTGCCTTCCTTCTGCCCGTGGCCCAGCCCCCCGGAGAGGCCACCAGAGGGGAGCCGGCTGCTGCCAAGGTGGCAGGCAGGATCGGGCTTGTCCGAAGTCTCCCCCAGGCCAGGCAGCGGGGTGGGCGTGAGGGGGAAGCTGCCCTGCCCGAACCTGCCCCAGGGGCCCGTTTTTACCACCTCCTTCCTTCCCCCATCCAGAGGCTCCTCTGCTGGAAGGTCCGGTACAGGGAAAGGCCGAGCCCCTGCCTCTCCCACCACCCTCACCCTCCCGGATTTCCCCAGAAAGTCCCAGCCAGCCTCATTTCCCCATGTGTTCCGCAGGCGTCCGTGTGCCTGCCCTGCTCCGCTCCCGGGCTCCGGTGTCCGGGGTTGCCCCGCGTGCATCTGTGGGCAGTGAGCCTGGCCGGGGGCCTGGGGCTTCCTGCAGACCCTCCTCACTTGGGGCCGTGACGGGCTTCAGTGGGGCCCGGGGCACCTCTGAGCCTGACTGCTGCAAATAAACGTGGCAGGAGTCCCCGGGGACTGGAGGGCTCTGCTGGATTTAAGCCTCGAGAGCATCTCGGCCCGGTCTGCTGCTTTGTTGGGTGAGCCCAGTTGGTGTGGGGCTGGGCTGGGTGCTGCGCAGCCCCCTGGAGCCCTCTCACCAGCAGGCCAGGGCACAACTACTCTGTGCCCCAGGTTCCCATCGATCCCAGTCCTGCCAGCCCCTTGCATGCTCCCCAGGCATCCCCTAAGTGGGTCATGTAGCTTGCCCCGGCTCCCACTATCCCCGAGGACACTGGCGACCCGGGGTGCAGTGTGCTGGGCAGGCCGAGGTCACAGACCCAGGACATGGTTCAGTGGACTCGGCTGGAGGGCCAGCCCCAGAGTGCCCCCAGCAGGTCCCAGCGGCCCTCCTGAGTGCATGGCCCCCAGTGGCAAGCTCAGAGAAGCTGCCTGCCTGTCCCAGGTGACACAGCAAAGTAAGCGTCCCCCACGTCAGGGGAGCACCCAGTCTGCCTGGCTCCCTCAAGCCCCAAGACGCCACGATCACACCCCAGGTCCTGCCAGCCCCAGACTGGCCGGGCAGGACCCAGCGGAGCCCCCGGGAGGTCCTGGTGTCGAGTAGGGAGGAGGCCCTGTGCTTGCCTACCTGACAAGGTGTCCCTCCTTCTTCCCCTGATTCTGCAACCTCCAGCGCAGAACAGGACAGGCCGAGGCCCTGGGTGCCTGCTGCCACTGCTTGGGACCCTTGCTTGGGAACCACTGGAAGCCCGGGGCTGGGACGAGGACGAGTGGTCGGAGAGAACAGGAAGGGGAGGATGGAGGCAGGAGAGCAAGATGGAATGAGAGAGAGGGAGGAGACTGTTGTCTTCTTGCCTGGCACCCCTGCCAAAGCCGCTACCTCACAGGGGGGATGAGTCAGGGCTGGAACGCCCAGTGGGAGCCTGGGAAGGCCTTGGGATCCACGGCTCACCTGGGGGCCCAGGGGAGGCTGTGGTGGGAGGTGGGCAAGACCAGGCCTCCTCTAGCCCGCCGGGGGCTGGGAAGGGCCAGGGGTCTCCCGGGGAGCCTCCGCCCCCAGATCTGGCCCGGCCACCAGAGTAGAGCAGGACAGCACTGGAAAGGCCAACCGGGGTGAGACTGGCCACCCAGGCTCCACGTGGGCTCGTGGGACGTGTCCTGGAGGAGTGGGGGCTCGAGATGATTCGGCTCGAAGCAGCCAGGCTTGATGTTGCTGCATCTGGGGGCCACAGGCAGGGGCCCTGGGCTCTAGTGCAGGCTCACTCTCGGGGCGTGGGGTGGGGGGACGGAGGCTGACGGCCGGGAGGCCCTCCACCAGGGCCCTGTGACCGAGGCCGAGGACAAGGCGTGGCTGGTTCCCCCGCCGCCCGCTCCCGGCTGGGCCCGGGCAGTGGACAGGCTGGCAGGGTGGGGGCTGGGCGGGCTTGCCAGCAGAGCCTCATTTCCACTCTGGAAGCTGGTGGAACTGCACAGGGAGGGGAGGGCTGGCCGGACAAGGAGCCGGGCAGGGTGTCCCCGAGGACTCCGGGGAGGGCCTCGAGCCCTGTCAAGCTGTGCTTGGAGCTCGCTGGACCCCTGGCCCTGACAGCAAAGGCAAGAAGTGGTTGCGGCGCCGAGGCCTCCGGCCCAGTGCCCACAGGTGTGAGCGAGGGAAAGGGCCGGGCTTCCTGGAGCCCGCGCCCCAGACCAATAGGGCCTCCTTGTCTCGCTCTCTGAAAGCAGGCGCAGTCCTGCGAGCGAGGTTGCTCCCGGTCCGCGCCAAACAAGACGCATTGGCAGCCTCTGAGAACATGGAGCGGCCGTGCCAGGCATTCAGGCCAGGCCAAGGGCGGCGGGAGCAGGACTTAAGGTCTGGCATGCCCTGGGAGCTTGCTTGCGAATGTGTGGCCTGCAGCTGCCAAGTCGGAGACGCCGGGCACCGTCCCGAGGCCTCAGCCCGGCGTGTCCCCCCCCCAGCAACCCGACCTGAACTCTGGCGCGGGTGCCACCGTCTACCTAGCCTGCCGGGTCCCCGGGGCTGCGTGGAAGAGGAGGGGCGGGAGGGGACGGGCAACACGGGGTCCCCTTTCCCTCCGCACCCCTCTGTCCGCCAAAGGCCTCGGAGGCCGGCCTCGAACAGCCGGCGGGGGGCGGGAGCGCCGTCCAGAGCTGCGTTCCGCAGGTGGGTGCGCAGCCGCTCCTCCTGCCCCAGGCCCCAGCCCGCCCGCCCTCTGGCAGCCTCTCACCTGCTCTCGGGGCCACCCGTGGGCCTGCTGGGGCCCCCGCACGTGCGCGTGTGTGCGTGTGGGGGGACCGCGTGAGGGGCTGGCGGCTGGGGTGGCGAGGGCGCAGGCCTGTGCCCGAGCCTCCTGAGGCTGCAGGGCGAGCAGACGCCTGCACGTGGCCGGCCAGGGCAGCTCCTTCCCGTCATGGCCCTGGCACCGCGGGGTATTCAGGGAGCGATGCGAACTGGACGTGGCAGGCGGAGGCCGTGGGGAGCTGGCAGGGAGCCGGCCCATTGGCGGGAGAGGGCTGGGACCGGGGAGCTGGCGGGGTGGCTGCGCGGGCGAGGCCAGACCTCTGTCCCCACAGCATTCGGGAGAGCCCTCCACCCCTCTGCCCCTCGGCCGCTCTGTCGGGAAACCTCTGGAAGGTGGGGCGGGGGGGGGTGGGGAAGGGGTTAAACTGCCGGCCAGGGGCCAGGCAACTGATGACCCAGGTCAGCTGGGGGTCCTGAGGTTCCCAGTCCCTTCACACCTGGGCCCGGTGTCCTTCCTCCTCCTCCTCCCAACTCACTGAAGAAATCCTGAGCTCCGCCTCACCTCATTCTAGAATGTTTGAGGAAGAGGGTGGATGCTATCGCCTCCCACGGATGGGGCAGGGGACTCAAATGATCCCTTAACGTAGCCCTCCCAATGACCAAAAGAAGAAAGTGCTGTTTTTGCCACTTGATGAAAAGGTAAACTGAGGCTCACACTTTGCCCAAAACTCTGGCCCGAGGCCACACAGTAAGGAAGCGGTAGGACTGGGGCTCCCTGTCTGTCCATCTGTCTATCTGCCTGTGTGTCTGGCTCCATCCTCTGCTGTTCCAAAGCCACGAGACCCTATACTCCCTGGGCTGTGCAGGGGGTGCTGGACCAGCCTGTGGGGCCCTGGCGAGGCTCCCCGGCAGCTCCCTCACCCGAGCTGGGAGGTGATGCTGTTGGAAAGTCAAAGGGCCCTGCTCTGTGGGCCCTTTGCCCATCGTGGCTCCTGAGGCACAACGGCCCCTGGCTCTGACCGCCACTGATGGTAGGTCTTCGGGTGCCTCGGGCCAGCCGCCCCCGCTGGCCCCAGCACCCCCAGCGGGCTGGCCACAAGCCTGGGGCTTCGGCGTGCCCCGGGTCTGCAGGGGCATGGAAAGGCCATCATCCCAGCCAGCCAGGGAGCTTCCCTGGAGCCGTTTAGGTCCCAGCTGGCAGCAGCCCCCACAGGGAGATGTCCTCAGCCTGGCTCCCAGAGCCTGGCGCCCCCCTCGCCTTGCTCCCTGGCTGAGCCCGGCCGAGGCGAGGGGGCTGGGCCCCGCTTCCCGGGCAGGACGGTGGCCAGGCACCCCTGGGAGTGAGGAGTGAGGCCCTGCCCTTCCTGGGCCCAGGGTTTCCTGCAGCTCCTTCTGCGCACCGGCTGTCAGCCAGGGGCTCCGGCTGGTGGTGGGAGCCAGCCCTCGGCACCCGGCCCTGGGCAACCCCCAGTGCACCCCGCCTTGCAGCCGGGGGCCTCCATGGCCCTGCTGGACCATAATCAGGGGTGAGCAGGGACTCAGACTGAAGGATGATCAAAGTCACCTTTGCCTCTGGTGTCCTGGGACAGAGCTGCTGGAGCCAGCCTCTCCCTGCCCCTTCCCTCTCTCCTCCAAGTCCCACTTCAGTTCCCCAAATCCCCAGCCCTGTGTGCTGGGTCCCCCTGAGCCATCTGTCTCCCAAGGGGTGGATGGTGGAGGAGAAACCAGGGTGAGTCTTGCAGCTCAGCCCAGGCTGGTGTTTTTGTGGAGTTTGGCTTTCAGGTGCCAGGGACCGGGAACGCCGGGTGCAAGGAGGCTGGACAGAGACCCCAGCCCCTTGAAACCCAGAGATGTGTCACCACAGGGAGGGGCCGGTGAGTCATCTGAGTTCCCGGCTGGGGAATGTCAGTGATGCTGCTCTGTAGGCTGCCGTGGGAACTGAGGCTGGTGGGCCCTAGGCGAGAAGGCTTCCTCCACGGCCACCCCAGAATCTGCCCTGACCCAGAGCGGGGCGGGGGGCGGGGACAGGAGAAGCCAAATGGGGGGGCTCTGGGCAGCTCCCAGGAGCTGGAGTCCCGGAGGGAGTGAAGGAGGCCCCGGGAAGCTCGGGCTGGGGGCTCCAGTTGAGGGGGGACAAATCGCAGTCACCCATCCCTAGAGGAGGTGGCCACACGGGCCCCACGCCCACCCCCGGGGCCACTGGGAGACTGGTTCTGGGAGACGGAAGAAGGGCCCGGCCGTGTAGCCTCCAGGGGTCTCAGGCCCGGGGGACGCGGCGGAGCTGACACCCTCCCGCCCCCAGCATAGCCCCTCTACCTGCCTCCTACTGCTCCCTGGGAGGTGGGACTTCCAGAAGGCCATTCTGTGGGTGATCAAGGTGTGGGCCCCAGCGTGTGAGCAGGGGACAGGAGGGAGAGGAGGGGCACTGACTGCCACAGGGGCTTGCTGACAGGAGGGGACAGAGCTGCCACGACTCTGCCTTCAGGGGGAGCCCTTGCTCACTGTCACCGCCACCACCCAGTGCCGCACACGGAGGCCCACAGGAGGGAGGGTGCCCTGGGACAGCCACCATCACTCCTCAGCCTCTCGATTTGAGCCGAGCCCTTGGGCTGGTGTGCTTCCCTTGCACCAATGTAGAGGGAGACAGCTCCGGGCAGAGACTGAGCTCTCTCACCCTGGGGTGACTGATGAGGAGGGTGGGGAGGGAGTCATGGTGGGGTGGGAAGAGCTTTCTTACAATCAGGGGTTTGGGAAGCTCCGCAGAGACGTGTGAGACAAATGACCCCGCGGCCCAGCAGATGAGGCTTCAGAGGCCCTGGGGCTGGGGCCAGGGCTGGGACCATCCTTGGGGCGCGGCGGGGAGGGGGTGCAGAGTGGACGGTGCCCGGGCCACAGCCTACTGCTTGTGTGTCCCAGGGAGATCCTGGGGGACTGCCACTCTCTCGTGCCTCAGCTGTGTCCCCGGGCAACTAAGGACAACTGACTGCTGGGACGATCCCGTGCTGCGCTGTCTCCACGGGGCTTCTCCAGGGAGTAGGCGAGGGATGGCAGTGGGTGGCCCGGGAAGCAGGGCGGCTGGGAGAGATGGGAGGCCCTATTGAAGGCTCTGCCGTCTTCTGGGGACTTGGCACTGGCACCGGAAAGGCCACTCTGGGGTCTCTCCTCATTTACGCCCCCCAATGAGCCAGGGCCACTGGTAGGACTGGGGCGGGTTCGGTCAGAGGATGGCATGCCAACTTTCTGGGCCCCTGAAATGAGCCTGCAGAGAACTGCCAGCAGCCACAGCTGGGCTTCAGACTCCCCACACACGCGACGGGGACTCGGGGCCCTGCTCCGGGGCAGGGCACAAGAGCGCTGGGACGGTTAATGCCCACCGTGGCCCGGGGTCTCGGGGCTTGCGGGTAGGCCCCTGGGCGGGCGGGCCCCTCGGCAGCTGCCCCCCGGCTCTCCGTCTGTTCTCGCGGTCCCGTGGGGCGCCCTCCTTTCCATGCACCCCACAGTCCCGCCCTCAAAGGCCGCCCCATGCTGTGGGGGGGGGGCAGAGGGCAACTCCCCAGGGAGGCACCCACTGGGGGAGGCACAGGCGGCCTCGGGGCGCCAGGAGGCGCTCACCTGCGCGCTCCTCACTGCGGGCCAACCCGCGCCCCCGAGGGAGATCCCCAGGAAGCTGAGCATGTCCAGCTTGTCCCCGGGCCAGTCGGTCCCTCCAGGGCGGAGACCTGGCAGGCCAGGGAGCAGGGGAGGGCACAGATGCAGGAGCACACAGAGGATGGGGCTGGCCCTATCTGCCACCCCAGCGGCCCTTCACCAAAAGTATTCAAGAACAACCTCCCTGGCCGGGACGAAGTCTACCCTGCCCGCCCCAGCCCCCCACCCTCTCCTGGGGTACCCCGGGCCTCCTGCTGCACCCAGCAGAACCGACCTGGGCAGCCCCCACTAACCAGTGCCCAGGCCCAGGCCCAGCCCCACCCACGGAGCAGTGGGGGGGGGGCGCTCCCCTCCCCCAACCTCCCAGGAGACCCCGCGACCGGGAAGAGAGCTCCGTTCTGCCTGTCTCCCGTCCTGGGTCCCCTGGCGGCCCCTCAGCACTCCAGCCATCCTGGGAACTTGCAGGACAGCGGCCAGGGGCCCTGTCACATCCCTCTCCAATGCCCACGCGGTGCCACAATTGTCAGTATCCATGGCCCAGTGACCCCGAGGCTTCCCCGGGTGCTATGGTGTCAATAGGCAGGGCTTGTGGGTCAGGAGCCCTGGCTCGTGGCCCCAGCTTTGTGTCCGACTCGCTGTGCAACTGCGGGCACGTGCCTGCCTGTCTCTGGGCCTCGGTTGTCCCTTTTGTACAATGGAAGGAGTGAGGGTGAGACCAGCAGGGGCCCCTCCTCCCCTCCCCGAGAACTCTGGGGGCAACCTCGCAGCTAGTTTTGCTTCAGACCTGGGGTGCACCCTCCGTTCTGGAGGCGTCCCATGCACCAGTAGGCGGGGGCTACTTTTGGGGGACAGAGCAATTAGTCAGCGAGCTCTTGAGCCTCACCGGTCGTTAAAGGCACCCATCCTGGGACCATGGTGTCCGAGTCTGGAAGTGGGCCTGTGGCCTCACTCCTCCCCAGGGTCCCCAGGGGCCCTCCAGGGCCCCAAGCCAGGCCTCACAGGGTAACATGGCACAGTCGCCTGCATCTCTCTGTGCCCACCCCTCCCTATCCTGAGTCTCAATCCAACGGGGTTCCGGGGACAGACAGGACCGAGCCCCCCAGGCAGCCGCACCCAGGGGACCCTGTGGCCAGGGCCTTGAGGAGCCACCCCTCTCTCAGGAGGAGGCAGAGGAAGGGAATTAGCCTGCGGGTAAGGGAGAAATATCTGGGCAGGCTGCCTGGGGTGTGCCGGGGAAACCAAGTCTCTGAGCCCACGCCAAGGACTGGTCCTGGCCGCCGGGGACCGCTCCCCGGCGCGGAGCCCTGCCAGCCCTGTCCCCAGGCTGCCCTCGGGACCCGCAGTGAAGGAAGAGGGCTGGGATGCCGGCCACCGGGCCATGCCCAGGCCATGCTCGGGGTGGGGGGGCGGCAAGGGGCAGAACCCGAGGGGGCGAGGGAGGCAGGGAGAGTGGAGCTGCGTGAGGTCAGAGGGGAGAGGAAGGCTGGGCAGAAAATGCAGGAAGGGCCAGGGACGGCGGGGCCGTGGGAATCACAGGAGCCCGGGAGCAGGACACGGAGGTAACGTGGCGGGGCCGAGGGGAGGGATGCGGAGGGCTGGCGGGGGGCAGCAGGGACGTGGGCATCTCCAGGGCGGCGAGAGGGCAGTGGCAGCAGGGATGAGACAAGGGGGGGACAGTGGGCACAGCGGGGTGGGGGGCGCTGGGGTGGGGACCCTACCTGGGGAGGGCGAGCGGCTGGGCACAGGCTGGCTGGCAGGCTCGGGTGTCTGGCAGTCAGCGCGTCCGTCCGTCCGTCCGTCCGGGCCCTCCGAGAGCAGCTGCTCGCTCCTGGGCAGTTCGCGGAGAGAGGGAGCCGGCGGTGGGAGGGAGGCTAAAGGCGGGGCGGGCTGGCCGCCGGGGAGGGGACGCGGGAGGGGGCGGGGAGGGAGGAAAGGAGGGAGGGGGCTGCCGGCGGAGAGGGAAGGCGCGGCGGGAGGGAAGACGCAGGGAGGGGGCCGGCCTCCGGGCCCCCCTGGAAGCTTCAAAGGGAGCAATTTTCTCGTAGACGGCTGGGCTGGGCGAGCTGCGCACCCCCCTGCCGCCCGCCCACCCCAGGCGCGTGGGGAAGGGACACGCTCTCACTCACACAAGGACCCTCCGTGTCTCTGGGCCGGCACAGCCTCAGACACTCAAACTTTCCACTGCCCAGATAGGGACACTGAGGCCGGGAGAGGGGCGGGAGCTGGCTTGCTGGCACTTGCAGGCGGAGGGCAGAAGGGGAAGGGCGGCGAGGGGGAGGCGGCCTCGGGCTGCCGGTCCAGTGAGTGGCCCCCGGAATTCTGGCCTGAGCCCGCCCAGAACCTCCAGCAGCCCAGCCTGAACAAGGAGGTGGTTCTCCCCAGTCGGGGCGGGGTGGGGGGGTAGCGGCTGTGGCTTTCTGGAAGGCCTTGATGCAGGCTTCCAGGTACTCTGGACACCCCAGCCCCCCAGCCCTCGGCAGTCTTTGTCCCCCCTCCAAAGCAGGACTGGTCCTCTCTGCGTGATCTCACCCCGGGGCTCAGCTGGGGCCTGACGAGAAGGCGTCCCAGACTCTGGGGGGCTTCCCCAGCCTGCCTGCCCCGAGGCGCAGAGGCCCGGGCAAGCTGAGAGTGGAACAGTGAGTCATCTTTCTTTACTCCGTCCGGTCCGTGCGGTCCCCCAGGAGGCAGTGAATGCTCTGTGGGTGGGCACTTCCTCGGGGCTGAGCCCCACGCTGGCCACGTACAGGGGCAAACCGGGCGGGCCTGCCAAGGGTCCCAGGAAGAGGCCGCCAGCGGCCACCACCCCACGTGGTCGCGCGGAGCTCAGCTGCTCCCCCAGGGCCCGGAGGAGCCCAGCTCCACCTCGGTCCCGAGCCCAGGGCCTTAGCACACGTCTTCCCTGTCCTGTGGGGTCCCCTTCCTCCCGTGGTCCGTGTACCCCACGTGCAGCAGAGCGGGGCCACAGCCAGCCTCTGTCACCGGCTGACACGGCCTGGAGGGAGACTCCCACCGGCGAGGTGAGGGTAGACACAGCTGGAAACCGAGGTGAGGAGGCCCACTAAGGGAACAGCCGGAGAAGCTAAAGGCAGGCAACAAGACGGGAGGGCATGGCCCCGAGATCGAGAGACGAAGGTGCATGGAGAGAGGACAAGCTGTCCAGGGCCACGTGCAGGTGGGCTCTAGAAGGCTCTGCCTGGGGATGTGGCTGGGCCCAGAGCCCCTCCCTTCCATGTGCACCGGTGTCAGTTCAGGGCCCCCCGCTGAGGACCTGAGACACATGGTGGCCTGATCAAGCCGTGGCGCCTACCTGCAAGAAGCTTCCAGGCCATGGAGAAGGGAGACGTGGGCAAAACGGGGTCTGGGGTGGGAGCTCTTATTTCCCTGGGGGAGATGGCTGCAAATCCCCGGACCCGGCCAGAGACTGGCGAGAACACAAGCCCTTCTAGAGAGGGGGAGCCATTGGTCTGCTTGCTCGTTGGTGTTTTTAACGTTTTTCGGAAACATCCTGAAACTTCTCTGGCAGCGGAAAGACGAGATCGTAGAAGCCCCCGTAGCCTCACGGAGCCTCGGCATCCCCACGCACAGTTCCTGGCCGTGCACAGAACACTGTGCTCTGGGAAAGAAGCCGGTCACAAAGCCCCACATATTGTATGATTCCACACGAAAAATCCAGAATAGGCCAACCTATAGGGACAGAAGGTGCATGAGCGGCTTCTAAGGAAGCGGGGATAGAGGGTGACGGCTGAAGGCGTCAGTTTTCTTTTCTGGGTGATGGAAGTGTTCTGAAGTGGACCGTGGCGCTGTTGCACACCACACATACTAAAAACCACTGAACTGGACGTGTTAAATCGGTGAATTTTATGGCATGTGCGTTATATCTCAATAAAGCTCTTTTGAAAAATGAAAAAAACCCCACAAAACCCCGCGTAAGACAAACCTGTGGCCCCAGGAGCCTGTAGCTGCGCCTGAGGCCCCAGCTGGTCTCAGGCCCCCGGGCCGCCCTCCACTGCACCCCGCACCGTCCTGGGGGCTGGGCCCCGGGAGCCATCACTCAGCTCCTTGGCCCCAGGAGTCGCGGTGGGGCAAAAAGCCCTGAGTATGGTGGCCGGAGCTCTGCTGGGGGACGCCACTCTGGGGGCTCGGGAACTGAGCCCTGCATCCTGTGGGGATGGGACTGGGGCACTCTTGTTTTCGGCCTCTCCGGGGCCACACACAGCACCAGAGGCTCCGAAGGGCTTCCTGGAGGAGGTGACTTGGAGTAGACAAGAGAAAGAGGAGGGAAGACAAATGTTGGTAGTGGAAGGAGTAGCACATGGCAAGGAGCAGCGGGGTGGGGGGCAATCGGCACAGTGGCACCCAGCAGCCTCAGTGTCCCCTGCACACTGCACAGCCTTGGGTGTTGGCCAGGCCCGCTCCTGGAGGGTGCTTGTCAGGGGCCGCGGGGAGGGACGATGGGCAGCACCCCGCACAGGGCCCATTGCGCGTCCTGCAGCTCTTTTCTGCACTTGGGGGACGCATCTGGAGCAATCCCTCTGTAAATACGGTTCTTGCGCCTGGAAGGCTCTCGTGTCTGTGGTTTGCAGTCTGCAATAAGGCCGGACTGCACGCCCGGCCCAAGGCCCACTGAATCACTCGGCCGGCCGGGCCCTCTAATTTGGGGGCCACTCCCAGCCCAGCCAGGCAGCACCTCAGTCCGGGCCTTCCCCTTCCCCCTCTTTCTCCCCAGGCCTCTGCTCCTCCCGGAGCCCAGGAAAAACCTGCCCCCCAGCTGGGAACAACACGTCCCTGCGGCCCCACAAGAGTCAGCGGGCCCCTGCCCTCTGGCCTCCCCGCGCGGGGAGGAGGCGGCAGGAGGCAGAGGAGGGCAGGCGTCGGGGGCAAGGCCAGAGGAAGAGCAGGCATTTCCTGAGGCCCCGGGCTGCGGAGGAGGCCCATGCGCAGCTGTCTTAGCTCCCCCAGAACACGTGGTGGACAGGGCTGGCCAATTTGGGGGTCCGGGGGCTGGGTGACGAGGGCGCTCTCCCGCCCGAGCCCGCACGCTTTCCCGCCAGGGCTCCAGGGCGCTGGCTGAGCCTGCTGCTCCAGGCTCCAGGCCGCTCCCTCACCTGGCTGTCCTGCCCGTTCCCCCCGCACCCAGACCCGGGCCCCAGAGTTCGGGCGAGGCGCTCGAAGGGAGCGGGGCAGGGGCGGCAGGCAGGGGACAGGACAGGGGCCAGGCCGAGGGCGAGTGCAGGAGGGAGGGGGGCTGGGACGAAGGGAAGGCAGGGCTGCTAGCAGCTGCGAGGGGCTCCTGGGGCAGGGCCGTCTAAGCCAAGCCCACCGCCGTCCTGTGTGCCTGTGTGCGAAGGGCCTGGACTCAGCTGCAGCCTGTCCTCCGACAGCTGGCTCGCAGCTGTGTGTGCCCGGCCCTCGGAGTCGGAGGGGGACGCGGGGCAGGAAGCAGGGCACCCAGCAGGCGGGCTGCGAGTCTCCTTTGCACTTGAAACCCCCCATCTGCTGCTGCTGGCGCTCCCTGGGGTGGGGGGAGGAGGCTGGGAGGTGGCCCAGTGGGTCAAGGCCCAGGGGCTCCAAGGGGCCCCCACCAAGGTACCAGCAGTTGACGGAGCTCCCTCTGAGCTCCAGCCCACCCAGCTGCTAGTCCCATGAGCCTCCGGGGCCTGGAAGGAGCGGCATGGCCCGAGCTGCAGGGGCCCTCCGCCAGCCCCCTTCTGGCCTCCCTGCCGAGCCCTGTCTGCCTGGGCCCCTGCTCATTCGCTCATTCGTCTCTGCCTCTACGCATTGTCCTCCCTGTCTGTGCTTCCCGGTTCCTCACTCTTTCCTCAGATCTCCCGTCTGTCCCTCTGTCCCTTCCCTGGGGACCGCGTCAGCCAGCCTCACTGTTCTCCGCCCTGCCGAGCACATGTGTTCCTGGACCAGAAGCCAGGATGTGCTTGAGGAAGCACGATGGTGACCAAGTGTGATGAGCGCTACAGAGGGAGGGGCACCAGCCTAGGTACTAGCACCACTGGGGGTGCAGGGAGGGCTTCCTGGGGATAGGGGTGGCTCTCCAGTGGCCCCCTGGGCTGCCTTCCAGCCTCTCCCTGGAGTGGCCACACGGGGCTCCTGCAAAGCCAGCCCAGAGCAAGTGCTCTCACCCCAGGGAGGAGCCCCTTACGCCCTAGCCTCCAGGACAGATGCCCAGGCAGGGACGCAGCACATGCACACACGGAGGTCACATCCTGAGCGAGCGACCCTGCCCAGAACTCAGCCGAGATCCCAGAGAGGGCCCTGAGGATCTCGGGCACCGCAGCCCCCAAAGCCAAGCTCACGTCGTCGTCGTGCATGGGCCTCACTCAGCCTGCTGGCTTCCTGCACTCCCCATCTCCACGGCCTCGGGGGCTGGGCAGTGACGGGGGGGGGGGGGGGGGGCGAGCCACTGGGGGGCAGCCCCTCCCACCCCTCCCACCCCAGAGGCTAGCGTCGGAACCCTCTGGAGCCCAGACGTGGCCTACCTAATGGAGCTCAGGGGCCCCCTGGGTGTGGGAGCCTGGGAACCTTTCCCGAGGCTCACATTAAGCACCCAAGAGGGAGCCGACTAGTGCAGAGTGAGCCGAGCCTCCACTATCTGGAAGCTTCCCAGCGCCGATAGCCGAGGTGTGGCCAGTGAAAGCTGGCACTCTGTATGCCAGAGCTTTTTTTGACCTTCCCCCGAGGACATAATCACACAGCGGCTCTCTGGCCCAGGCCGCCAGGCTGTAATTTCAGGGCCCGAAGGGGTCTCCACGGAGGCTGGGCCTGTGTCTGGCTATCTTTAGAGAGGCATGGCCTGGGGTGTGGCCAGATGAGGGAAGGTGGACAGGGGGCTGTGCCACCGGGAGGCGTCTGCGGGCTGCCCGGCAGGCCGGTGCGACACAGGGAGGCCCTGAGGCACCCCGGGAGCCCCTGGTCTTCCGCCAGGGGGAGGCCGGCCCCCAGGAGCAGTGCCTGCATCTGGCTGCTGCCTGCAGGGCCAGGCGGCTCCGGTGGGGACAGTGGGTGAGGGCAGCACAGGGGAGGGGCCTGGGCAGCCCGTGTCTGGCCGACTGGCTCCGCTCACCTGCCATGGTGGCAACTGTTACGGGGCAGGGCCTGGGGGGCGGTGGAACGGGCATGGGGCACACCATGCAACACATACGCTTTGCTCCGCCCTGGGCCTGTTGTCCTGGAGGTGGGGCCTTGGGCTAAGCTTGCCACCACCTGGGGTACGAGGCAGGGGAAAGGCTTGGAACCAGATGTGCAGAGAGGTCGGCAGGGAGCCTGGCCCCCAGGTGGGGGTGCTGGGGATAGAAAGGAGAAGGCAGGTCGGAAGATTTGGAAGGCGATGGGCAGGACAGCGGGACTGTGGCTGGGCGGGGCGGGCAGAGGTGCGTGGCTCCACGGAGGTCCTGGGGAGGAGACATCGGTCCAGCCCCAAGGGCTACACCTCTGCTCCCTGTCCCCGTTCCCTACCACTGCACTTGTTGGCTTATGTGTCCCCCTTCCTGGTCCCCACTTGCCCCCACTGTCCTGACCCTCCGCCTCCCCCCTACATGGGACTCCTGTCTCAGTCGGAGGGCTGACAACGGCCTCCCTTCCTGCCATCTGACTGTAGTCACCCCTCAGATGCCCAGCGCTTTGGGTGTGACTGACTGGGCCTTGCCTACCCCTGTACCCTCCAGTGGGGTCAGTGGCTGCCCTGAAGAGGAGGGCAGTGGCCTCTCTCATGCTGGCACAAGAGCTGTCAAGGCTGACCCAGGATGTGGGTGAAGAAGGGGCGGCTGCAGGGCAACAGCGGGGGGGCGGGGGGCGGGGTGCTCGGTCCTGCCAGCCGGTATGACGTGTTCGTTCGCTGCCGGGCTCCGTGGGGACGTCTCCCTGGGGGTGTGCCATGCCGCCTGGGCAGTCTCCCCTCTAGGCCGGAAGCCCCTGGCCTCTAGCTGCTGGCAAGCCTGCCCTGAGCTCCTGGCCCCTTTGCGGGCACCCCTGTGTAATGACAATGGGCTACGCACAGGCCGGGTCCGCTTGCCCCCCTCAGGACCCGCTCAGCTCCAGAGCACCTGCGAGGCTTGGCGTGGCCGTCATCCGTCACCGGCCATCTCCCCCCCCCCCACTGCTATTCCTATCCTCCCGTCCCCGGGGTGGTGGCCCCAAGAGCCTCCCAGTCAACCTCCTGGGGGCAAATCCAGTTTTGGGGGGCCCAGTGGCAGACAGCCACTCGGGGCTTAGATGCATCTGTGCCACGTTGGGTGCCAGTCTGCTCAGGCGTGGCTTCCAGGCCTGGGTTCAGCCCACCTGACAGCACCCCAAGGGCCCAGCAGCTTCGATCCGAAGTGGGATTTACCCCAGTAACCACCTGGGGCTGCCCACCTCCTGTGTCCCCTGCCCTCCTCTGCCCCTCCTCCTGCCTCCAGGCCAGTGGCCTTGACAAACTGCAGGCCCTGGGACCTGGGATATGGCCAGACTCCTCCTGAGCGCCCCCCACTCCCCGCCCCCCCATCTGCTCGGCAGAGGTGAGAACAGCAGCGGGGAGAGGCCAGCAGGGGAGGGGGTTCGCCTAGCCTGAACTCTCTGTGCCTCCCAGGGCCTGACCTCCGCGACTGCAGGGAAGGGGGGCACGGGGGCTGACCAGAGCAGGGGAGCAGCGGCCGGGCGGGCAGCTGGGGTGGAACGGTCATGAGAGCTGGGAAAGCAGCAAGCCCTCCCTCCCATCGGGGGCCAGCGCCTCCAGGGCTGCTGACCTCTGACCCAGCCCAAACAGGATGTGCCATATCTGTGGGCCTGGGCCCCGGAGGAGAAGGAATGCTCCGATGAGTCCAAAGCAAACACTCCCCAAGCTTCCCAGGCCTCTCCCCGCCCCCTGCCCGAGTCTGGCCCTTTCTGGGCTGAGAATTCGGGGGTGGGGGGGTGGGGGGCTGGCTCTAGAATGGGACCCACACAAGAGAGTTCCCAGGCCCAGACCCCAGCCAGAGGCGGTGGCCAAGCGGGGTCTCTGCAGCGGGTACTCGCTGCCCTTTCTCCCTCTCTCCACCCACATCCGGCGACACTGAAAGCCAGGGCCGGTCCTGCTCCCGCCACATCCTTGATGCCTGTCGCCGGGCTCTGTCTCTGGCCCCCACACCACTGTGAGCCTCCCACTGTCCCAGGGGGAGGGCAGGGGCAGGCTCAGCTGTGCTCTCCACTGGTTGCGGAACCCTGCCTGGTCCCTCAGCCTCCCTAGCATCGGGTGTGGTGGCATCGTGAGCTGTCAAGGCTGACCCCGTGAAGCCACTAGGGCAGTTGTCCCGCTGCCCTGGTGGCTTCAGGGAGCTCTGCAGATCCCATGTCCCCACCCAGCACAGCTGCCCTGTCCCGTCCTCGGGGCTTGGCCGGGCTGCGCTCTCACAGCTTGCTGGTGTCCGTGTCTGCCTCTCCACCAGGCAGACAGGCAGCAAGTCTGGCCCGGGGGACAGTCACCGCTGGGTTCCAGGGCCAGGCCTGGCCTTCCACAGACCAAGCACTCTCCACCCTTCCCTGCTACCGGGTCTCATGAAGGTACATTCGGGTCCCGCAACACTGCCTGAGGACTTTGGGTGCGGCCCTGGTGACCCACAGGCTGGCCTGGGGATGTGCCTGCACCAGACATGGGGGGAGGGGAACCAGGATCAGGACCCGGGGACTTGGATTAGGGGTAGAGGGGGAGGCAAGGCGTCCCTGGTGTGACTGTGAGTGGCTTTAGGACAAAGGGCGGGCACCCTGGGCCTCCACATCAGCGTGCTCTGCCAGCAGAGCCAGGCCCTGTGGGTCCACACCGGGACCCAGATGCCTCCTGGAAGAGAGGTACTGATGCTGTCCTGAGCCGCCGCACTGAGCTTGGCCCCCAGGTGGCTCGGAGCTGAGCTGCTGAACTGCCACATCCTTGTGAAGGGTGACTTCAGTACCCTGGCCAGGGCAGGTAGGGGTGGGGAGGCTCTTGGAGATGCTTCTGGAACCAGGCCCTCTTAACTCTCTGCTAATAGAGCAGTGTCCAGGATGCAGGACCTGGGGGCTCTATGCACCACCGAGAGCCAGCATGCAAATGCAGCTTAAATCCAGGAGGGAGAGGGGGAGGCTGGTGCGGGCTCCGGGGCTTGAATGAAATGCATTTATTATGTTCATTATGTTCGAGTCCAAACCAGCGCTGCACCCTGCTGAGCCATTTACTAAGTGAAGGGGCCTCAGCCCTCAGTGGGAAGTGGGAGCATCTGAAGTGGCCGGGTCCTCTCGATCTTTCTCCTAGTAGTGCAAAGATCAAGTGGAGCTAGGCCTGCCCACCCCCTGCCACCAGTCCTAAAGGAGCAGGAGGCTCCTAGGAGCCCTCCACCACCCCCTCCCGCTGCTGAGGCCTGAGGACCACGCTGCGATAGACCCGGATGCAGGAGAAGGCGGTGGGCGGGATGCGGCGCCGGTCAATAAGGTTGTTCTCCAGGTGTGTGGAGATGAGATTGGAGTTCTGAGCCACTCGAGCGTCACAGATGGAATTCAGGGGCATGTGCCTACAGGGTGGGGGTGGCAGCGTCAAGCGGAGGGGAGAAGACCTCAGAAAGGGGAGGCAGGTGTCACACAGGAGGAGAGGAGCAGAGGGCTCTGCGTGGAGGGGGCGGTGCCACCGAGGCACAGACACCAGACTCAGGGCAGTGGGTCAGGCAGGTCGCTGCCAGCACCTGCCACCTCCTCACCTGAGGCTCAGCCAGGGCCCTCTCACCTCCCCTTTGCCAGCCCCCGGCCAGATTTTTGCCATCTGCAGCCCTTGGCTGCCTGGGCCTGCCAAGCACCGGGCACAGCCTCCCATGGTGGCAACCGTGATGGACAGTGGGGACAGCAAACGGTTTCTCCCGCGGGCCCACCTGGCAGGCAGGAACCCCTGGCCTCCGCTGCCCTTCCCCCCACCCCCGGCCGGCAGTGCGGGGGGCTGGGACGGCGCGAGGGGTGCAGGCGGCGGCCCTACCGGATCTCGTTGTGGCTCAGGTGCAGCACCTGCAGCCCCCTGAGGCCCAGGAGGCCGCGTGGGATGGCCCGCAGCTGGTTGTGGTCCAGCAGCAGCTCGGCCAGGGAGCGGCGAAGGCCCAGGAAGGAGGCGCCGCGGATGCCGTCGGTGCGCAGGCTGTTGTGGGACAGGCGCAGGAGCTCCAGGCCCGGCCTCATGTGCGCAAACACGTAGGCCGGGATGCGCTCGATGCGGTTGTGGTGCAGCGTCAGGCGCCGAAGGCCCCGTGGCAGGGAGGAGGGCACGCGCGCCAGGCGGTTGTGCGACAGGTCGAGGACCTCCAGCTTCCTGCGGGCCGGGGTGCAGGCGTGCAGTGAGCCGGCGGGCACCCCGGTCAGGTGCCCAGTGCACACCCCACGAGAGAGCAGGGTTTGGCTCCCTGCCGGCAGCGCCCAGCGGTGGGGAAGGGCCGGGAGGCCGGCCAGGCCCTGTCTGGCTTCCGCGTCCTCCTCTGTCTAAAGAGGCTGCGAAGAGGGGATCCGGGTGGGGTTCCTCCTTGTTCACCGCAGGGCCACTGAGGCCAAGGGGCTCCTCCAGTGCACACGGGACGAGTGAGGCGCTCGCCCACCTCCGCCTGTCTCTGCTCTGCCCTCCTCGGCCTGGGTCTCGGCCCCTTGGCCCTTGCCTCTCATCCCTACGCTCTCCTGTCATCTTCCTGTCTCACCCCAGGCCGAGAAGCAGAAGAAAGATCGGGAGGGAAAGGGAAGTCAGGCTCCCGGGGGTCAGGGCCGGGGACCCCGAGGGGTCAGGCGAGCAGGCGGTGGGGCTGGGGTGGCCGTTAGCCCGGGTCACTGGCTCCACGGCGGGCTGCGGGTCGGAACCAGGGCCGGGCAGGGGAAGAGCAGGAACGGAGGGTGGTGATGCTTCCAGCCCGGGGCCGAGCAGGGGAAGCGGCTTTCCCGGGCGATGCCCCCAGCTCCTGCGGCTGAGGTCGGCCCTTTGGCCTTGGGGCCCACGCGGCCCCCAGCCCCCGGGGGTCGGGGCTCCAGTGTCTCCCGAGCCTGCTTTGCCAGCAGCCCCCTCCCCTTCCCCGGGCCGGGACGAGCTGGGCGGCGCCAGCAGGGCTTGACTGGCCGCCAGCCCCCTGCCCAGGCCCCGCGGTGGGAGTGGAGCGGCTGCGTGGCCCCGCCCTGGGCCGCTGTCTGCTTTCCTTTGCCCCCTTGGCAAGAGGGGGAGAGGAAAAAAGAATAATTAAACCCAAACGTCCTGGTAACTTTTTCCTGGAACGTGAGGGTGCAGGGCGGGAGGCGCTGGTCCCTGCAATGTCAGGTTGGAGTGTCTGTTGACCTCGGCCTGCCACCCTGCTGCCCGGCCATGGTGGTCTCCAGACCCCATGGATTGCGCTCCCCAGCCCTCCTGCTGCTTCCCGGGCCGCAGCCTTGCCCCTTCGGTAGGCAGCGCCTGTCACGGCCGGCTCTCCTCCCTGGACCCCTTCTGTTGGCGCCTCCACCCTGCTATCCAAACCAGACCATAAGGACTCATCCTGGACCCTTCCTGTAGTGGGGTGACTAGTGGCCCCCAAATATGTGTCTGCCCAGAACCGGTGAGCACGACCTTATTTGGCAAAGGGATCGTTGTCGATGTAAGTGAGGGGTCTCCAGAAGAGCTCATCCTGCATTAGGGATGGCCTGAGATTCAGTGACAAGTGTCTTTATGAGAGACACAAGAGGACAGACTCAGAGACGGACAGACAAGGCCACATGACAACAGAGGCAGAGACTGGAGCACCGTGGCCACGAGCGGAGCCGAGGGACACCTGGGGCCGCCCGCAGCTGGAAGAGGCGAGGAAGGACTGTCCCCTAGAGCCTGAAGAGGGAGCGACGCCCTGCTGCCACTTGGCTTTTAGGCTTCTGGCCTCCAGAGCTGTGGGAGTAGAAAACTCTGTGGTCGTAAGCTCCCCAGTTTATGGTATTTGTCTGGTACCCTGTGTGGCCCCAGGAAGCTCAGATGCTGTGCTTTCCCATGCCCACTGCCTCTTCCGTGCCCTTCCTGTCCCTGTCACCTCCCTGCTGAACTGCCCTTCTGTCCAGGCCCATGGCACATCCCAGGCCAGCTGGCTGGGGGCCTGTGGGGTGAATCCGGGTATGGGCAGAGGAAGGGGTTCCTGTGGCTTTGGGGATTTTGCTGGGTGGGAGGGACATAAGGAAATCTTGGAGGAGGACATAGGGGGCTCAGGACCACCCTGAGCCCTGGGCACGGAGGCTCATGACCCACCTGACACCAGACCTGAGCCACAGAGCCACCCCTCCTCCTGTCTGGGTTCCTCTGGGTGAATCCTCCCTCTCTGGCCTCCGTGCACCTGTCGGGGTAAAGCTCAGGCGGTGCCAGGGCAGGTGGCAGCACTCACGGGAGATCAGTCCAAGCTCGGGGTGCCAGCCGGTCCTCCTGGAGCTGGTTGTTGCTGAGCACCAGCACGCTGAGGCTGTGACTATGGTTCAGCATGCCCTCTGTCACCTCCTCGATGACATTGGTACCCAGGTGCAGCTCCTAGGGCCAGGGCTGACAGTGAGGGTGAGGGGCCCACCTGCCCTACCTGGCTCCCTCTCCCCTTGTACCTGGCCCCGTCTGTGAGACCCAGGTGTCAGCATCTCTGTGCCTCTCGGGGCATGGCCACGTGCAAAGGAGCCCAGCAACGTGTGGGAGCTGTGCCGCGGCTCCCCAAAGCCACACAAGACACAGCCCCAAGGAGCACCGTCCAACAGGGGGACCATGTGGCCCGGCGAGGGCCTGAGCCCTGTCCAGGGACACCCAGAAGGTCCAAGTCAGCCCCCAAAGCTCAACTCCGGGCCTCCGGAACGTCAGGTCAGCCAGAGAGGAGGCCGGGGAGCGCAGAGGCTTTGTGGGTTTATCTCTGAAACTCCCTTCCCAGGCAGCTGGACCCGCTGGTGGCAGGTGCTCCAGGCTTTTGCCTGCAGCGCTGCCTCCCCGGCCTGGGGCTCACCCGCAGGGAGGCTGGCAGGCCGGGTGGGATGGTCCGCAGATGGTTCCGGTCCAGTCTCAGGTAGAGCAGGCTGTGTAGGGGCTGGAAGGCCAGGGGAGAGATGTTGCCATCATGCAGCTGGTTCCCTTCCACCTCCAGGGTCAGCAGCCGGCTGAGCCCTGCGGGGTGGGGGTGAGGGTGGCGAGGCCCATGTGAGCCGACCGCAGAGCTCTGGGCGCCCCGCTGCTCCTGTACCTGCCGGGGCTCCGGAGACTCCCTGCCCCTAGACTCCAGGGTGCCCCTCCCCAGCCGCTGCTCCCTCCTCTGCCCTCCAGCTCCCCAGCCCCCCAGGCCCCTTCAGGCCCCCCGCCCCAGGGGCCTGCCCGCACCCCGGAAGCTGCTGTGCTGCAGGCCCTGCAGGACGTTGTCGTTGAGCTTGAGCTCCTGCAGGGAGGCGGGCAAGGCTGGCACTGCGGCCAGCGAGTTCCCATCCAGGTTCAGCCGTTTCAGCCGGGTCAGATTCTGCGGGGGTGGGGGGGGAGCAGAGGGGGCTGGGGACTGGGGTGCCACCAGCCAGGCCAGGCTTTCTGGGCGTGGCTTTGGGCCGAGCCCGCCCCGGGGACCCCATCTGGTTGCACTGTGGCTTCCTAGTCTCCCAGAACCGCTGCTCCCTCGCGGGGCCGCGTCATCCGCAACCACTGAGGCCCACCGTGCTGGGTACTCCGAGCACTGCCTCCTCCAGGCCTGAGACCCCAGGCAGCATCGGGGGTGAGGGGGACATCCATGGACACCGGGAGCCATCTCGGATATACAACTCCTGCCGCCGCCCCCGGTCTAGACCCCCTGGCGGCACAAGTGGAGAAGCTGCTGCACACCTTGAAGGCATCCGGGTGCAGGCCCTGGGCATCCAGCTTGTTTTTGCTCAGGTCCAGCCACTGCAGATTGGGCAGCCCCCGGAACGCGTGCGCTGGGATCTTGGCGATTTCATTCTCTGTGCAGACACAGGGTGGCTGTAGTCCCCGCTGCCTTGTCCCCCTGTGCTTTGCCAGGACCTCCCCAACCTGGGCCGGAGGAGCTGGCTCTTCTTTGCATTTATTTATTTTAGAGAGACGGAGAGAGAGAAAGTGGGCCAAAGCGGAGGGGGGCAGAGCAAGAAGGAGGAGCAGACTCCCTGCTGAGCACGGATTCCCCCCCACCCCGCACCCACGCCAGGACCTCAGGATCGTGACCGGAGCCGAAGGCAGACGCTTCACTGACTGAGCCACCCGGGCGTCCCTGGAGCTGGCTCCTCTCACTGTCCCAGGTCGGGGCATCTTCTCACGGCCAACCAGGACCCCCAGGGAGGTGGGCCTTCCAGCACAGCCGCGCAGCAGCCACCCTGGCTGGGGACCCACTAGAGGGCAAGCCCAGGTGTGTGGCCTTCTCAGTCCTGCCACGGGGGTGAGTGTGGGGGAGAGGGGTCACCTACCGGCCAGGTAGAGCGTGGCTAGGCCGGGGTCAGTCAGGGCAGGGATGTGTTTCATCTTGACATTGCTGCAGGCGATGGCCGCCCGGGCCAGGAGGCAGGAGGCTGGCAGGGGGGGCATGGCCTGCTCGGTGGCACCCAGGTCCGGAAACCTGTGTCCGTGCCCTTGCCTGCTCCTCGGCCTCTTCCGCTCACGGTCTGTGGTCTCCTCGGTGCAGCCGCCACCTTGGCCTTGGCTGTCATCCTTCTTTTGATGCCGGCTCCCTGAGCCAGGTCGGCGGAGGACCCCTGGAGGACAACAGACGTGGCCCCAGCTTGGTCACATGGCACCAGAGGTCTGTCGAGGGGCAGGAGCTCACCTGGGGCCCCCTGGACCTGCCGGCAAATTGGCCGGAACCAGGCCGCTGGGCCCCTTCCCTTAGCACGAATGGGGGCCCCCAGGCCAGGGAAGAGAGCCAGGCTTCGAGAGCCCCCTCTCCTGCCTGTACACCGGGCCGCCCGGCTTGGGCTCGCTGAGAGTCGGGCGCGGTCCCAGGGGCGGGTGATGCCGGTATGATTGCGGGAGATGTGACCCGGCTTCAGCCACCGGAGGTTCGGGCACAGCCCTGTTACCCCCTGCAGGCTCCCGTCCTGGCCAGTTCTCACCTTTGGGGGGCCTCCTGGGCTTTGGGCCCCTTCTCCTGGCCCCCCGGCCTCCTGTCTTCCTGCCTTGACCTTCTCTGGTGGCCACCGCCCGCTCTTGGGCTTCGGCTACGGCCTGTGGCTGGGCCCACTTGCTGCTGGGCCCTTTGTAGTGACTCCACTCCTGGTCCCAGGCTGCTGGGGGCGACGCCTCCCTCTGAGCCGGCCCTGGCCTGGCAAGGGCCTTCCGGCTGGGGCCTGGGGGCTGGGTGCAGGCTTCATGGGCTCCTTCCTCAGGCCTGTCCAGGCCGCTGTTGCTGAGGGTGGGTCGCGCCTGACCTGCAGAAGGAGCCAGTATGGGCTGGGGTGGCTGGGCCCCCCGCCTGGCTGAGAGGCTGCATCTCTGTCCTAAGAGGGGGATCAGCCACAGGCTGCCCCCCTTCCCTCCCCTCTCTGCCCAGGCCTCACTTCTTCCTCTCTCTCCTGTCCTCAGGAGATCTCAGCCTTCTGTCACAGACCCCTACCTCCCGAGGTCACCAAGTATCTCCTGCCCGCCTTTTCATGGCCCCAGACTGGAGGACCCCAAGCACCAGAGAGAGAGCAGCGTTCTGCTCAGTGTCATAAGCAGGCCAGCGGCCGCTGGGCTGGGTCATCCCGCCTGCCTCCCCTCTAACACATGGTAGCCCCACCTTAACGATCCATGGGCATCCCTTGCAGGTCCTGCTGTCTGCAGAGGGTGGGTTCCTGGGCCCACCCACCAGCTCCTCTTATCCCAGCCCTGCACCTTGGGGTGGGGCAAGCAAATGTGGAGCCAACCACTGGCCTGTGAGATGGTCACATCACAGCTGGTCTCCCGGGGCTACTTGTGCCACCCCTCCCAAGCTCCGGGTCCCCCACTTGCAGCCTCCCACATGTCTCCCAGTCTCCTCAGGAGGTCTTAGGGCACTTGGATCCATAACTCCAGCCCTAGCTGCAGTGGCCCCTCCTAGGGGGTCTCCTTCCCTCCCCTGCCCTCATCCTGGGCTATGGGTACTGGGCCTCCCAGAGTCTGCAAACCCCCCTTACCCTCAGAGAGGGTTCCCTGAGGCCCAAGGGTCTCTCCTAGCCCCCTTGGAATTATCCAAGGGGAGCACTGGGTGGGCAGCCTTGGGGTTACCAAGCCTTCTTCTGCCCCTGCTCCCGGAGGGGGGATTCTAATAACAAGGCAGAGTGCTCCCCTCCTGCCAGCCTTTCCCTGCTGCCACCTACTTACTCACCTTTGCCACCTTTGCCACCTTTCCCTGGTGCCACCTACTTACTCACCATTGGGGGGCCCAGGCCAGCTGGGCGGTGGGGGCTGCAGGGTCAGCATGCCCGGGGAGGTTGGCGTTGCCGCGGGCTCTCTCGGGCTCAGCCCCTGCTCGGCCAGGGCCCCTCCAGGGCAGCACCCCACCCAAAGAGCCAGGACTGGGAGCATCATGCTCCTCATGGCCACTTCGCTTGGGCCGCGCAGACCTCCTGGGCCAGCAGAGGGGCTGAAGAGCTGGGAGAGGTGGAAGCGGTGGCCACAGCGGGATGGGACACAAGAGGGATGGTGCACACGGTCCTGTGCCCTAAGCTCCTGGCCCCGGCTGCAGTGCTAGGAGCCTCCCCCACCTGCCCCAGCCCTCCCCCAGGAAGGACGCCCCCCCCTGCAAACAAATACCTCCTAGGCCTTGCCCCCAACCTCCCCCCATGTCCCCTTCTCGCACCTGAAGAGAAAGAGATGTTGATTTTTCTTGGACTCCAGTGCTCCCGGTCTTTTGCTGGAAGGCCTGCATTCTCCACTGGACCAGGCCCAGTGGCCCCCATGAATGGGGTTTCTGTCTCTGCACACAGTGGACCTGTGAGGCCCACCACAGGGCGAGCCGCCCGCCCCGGGCTGCCAGGTCCTCCGTCCACGGCCGGGAAAGGAGCGGATGGGCCGTCGGGCTAGGGGGCAGGTGCCAGGGCCGCCCAGGAGCCGCCAAGCCTGTGGGCTTCTGCCACGGGCGCCCGTGCCGAGGCCTCCCGATTCCGGAGGCGACCACGCTTGGGCAGAGCTAGGGTAGCGAGCCCCTCGGGTTGGGCCCCCCAGCGGCTCCCTGACTACCCCTAAGCAGCTCCCCTCCCTCCAGAACTCCATTTTCTCCTTTGGAAAAAGTAGTGGGGGGTTACACATCCCGCAGCCTCTCCCGCTGCGCCACCGTCCCTCGCTAACCTGCACGTGCACCGGGGCTGCTGGGTCCAGGTGACCACTGTCAGAGGCGGTCCCGGGATGCCCCCTTGCCTCAGGCGTGCCCTCTTGGTCACAGAGGCACTCGAGGATCGGCTTGGGCCAAGGTGGAAAGGAAGCCAGTCTGAGGGGTCTGAGGGAAGGGGCTGCAGGGTGGACCAAGAGGCGAAGCAGGGGGGGTCTGACCGCAGGCCTCCGGCCGACCCTCGGAGGGCCCCAGCCCCAGGCCCCGCGGTGGGAGCCGAGGGCGGGCGGGCGGGTGGGGGCTGGCAGAGAGGCCCCGTCTCACCACATGGCTCTTTGGGGCCAGCTTTGAGGAAGCTTTTCCTACAGCTCTGTCCAGCGTTGACTTATGTTTGGAAGCGATCTGAAAAAATGAGTTAATTGTGGGCAAGGCCCGGGTGGAGGGGAGAGGGGGAAGCTTGGGGAGGGTGCAGGGATCGGGGAGCAGGGCCAGGAAGGGCCATCTGGATGGAGCTTCCCACCACCATCTGGGGTTCGAGGTCTCTGTCCAGGGCACAGGGGAGTGTGTGAGATGCAGGTGGAGGGGGCGGCTGGGGGAGAGTCAGGGCGGGGAGGCCCCAGCAAGAGGGTCTTCACTGGGCTCCTCAACATTTGCACACGCAGGTCTGAGAGCAGGGTGCGGCGGGGACATGGGACTTGCTGCCTCCAAGGAGCCCCCATGCGAGCGAACAGTCCCATAAGAGCCACCCGGGGTCCACCGGCACCCTCTCCTGTGTCCCGTCCAGGGCTCTGGGTTATGGCCTGAATCTGGGACCGTGCCACTCACAGATCAGAGACAGTCTGTGGAGTGAGCACGACCAAGGGCCTAGGGAGCCAAGGTTGAAGCCAGCAGTGTGACTGTGTGGCCCGGGGTGACACAGGATGTCTTGGGCTGCGGGGCTGCTGAAGCCCAGGGACGGGGAGCACTCAGGCAAGGGAAGGCTGTGAGGAGTTCGCCTGCGGATCCCGGAAGACCGAGTGCTCCCAGCCTCCCCAGTACAGACAAGGAAGCAGGGGGCAGGGGTAGGGCTTGCCCAGGTCAGGGCATTGCCTGAGGAGGGGTAGGACCCTTTGTGAGGGGGCCCCTGGAGCCGGACTGTGGCTGGAGCCCTTGCTCTGACCCTCCCCCTGCCTGGTTCTGGAATCCTGGCCCCCAACCCATTTCCCCTGTTCGTGCCGCTCCCCAGGCGCTGACTAAACATCCTGCCATCTGGTTCCCATTAGCTGGGCTGGGGGTGGGAGGAAGCCTGCTCCCAGGTTTCTCTGGCACAGCAGTCTGGAGGAGGGAGGGACCCCGCTTCTACCCACCTAGGCAGGAAGGGGCGAGGCCTGGGCCCCGTCGAATCCCCAGCTCCCATGGAGTCCTGTCCTGCTGTCCTCCTGCTGGGGACCCAGGGGCCACCTGGCCACCTGCTTGTCCGGTCTTGGGGCACCTGGACATCATGGGGACCTTGAGGCAACCCCCCAGGGAGCAGAGCCAGCCTGCGGGGGTGGGGGTTCAGCAGAACTTGAGGTACCCTCCCACGCCCACCCTTCGTGCACACAGAGCTCGCTCGTGGACTTGGGCTGGGACAGGCAGGGCCCCCGGCCAACACTAACCCCGAGCCTAGTGTCTGGAGCGCAGGGCGGGAGGGGTGTCGGGATTTTCCAGGAACCACGGATACAGCCTGGGGGTTGCTGGAAAGAGTTTTGGGCTCACAGCTCTGCCCTGGACAGACTGGCCATGTGATGTCGGGAGCGAGTCTCCCCGCGCAGGGCCTCGGCCTCTCCATGTTAATGAGGTGGGTGTGCGCTCTCTGCAGAGTTCTAGAATCTGAGAGCTGGAAGGGGCCTAGAGTCACACTGGATGACCAAGGTTGCTTCCAGCCGCGGGGTCCTAGGACTCTAAGGGCAAGGAGCAGACTCCGGGTTCTCCTCCTCCCGCCCTGCCCTTCCACGTGGCCCACTGTCCACACACTCATGCACACCCGTGCGCACATGTACACCCGCACAAGTGGGGCGCTCTGATTGGCAGCCGGGAGGATGCCAAAGCAACACTCCTCATCCATCGAGCCTCCTTAGAACCGCACAGCCGAGAGCCCTCCTCCCATCAAGGGAGGATCGAAAATGGATTCTTGGCTCAGGGAACATTCCTGAGCCCCCGCTGTGGGCAGGCGCCATGAGGGGCACTGGGTGGGGAGCGCAGGGACCCCTCATCATGGTGACTGGGCGGAGGGGAGCTTTGGATGGCGGTTCAGGTGAGGACTGTGAGGAAGTGACATTTGGGGAGACTCTTCACTGGAGCTCTGTCCTCCCTTCCAAGGGGCAGGGTGGCCGGTGCAAGGCCGGGAGGCAGAAAGGGCGGGAGAAGCAGCGAGCGGACGGTGCGCTGGAGCAGGCTGAGTGAGGGACAGGCCTGGGCAGGGTGGCGGGCTGATTTTGCCTGCGGCCTTGAGGGTAGCGGGGAGCAACCGTGGGCTTCGGAGCAGAGGGTTCGCAGCACCCCACTTACGTTGTAAAGGGATTTCACAGGCGGAGGTGGAAGGCCGGCTTGTGGGGGGACACAAGGGAGGACACGGGAGCCAGGGTGGAGACAGCTGCACCCCCTAGGGGAGTGGCGCAGGGTACAGGCCACAGGTCAGAGAGTGAGTAGAGTCGAGAGCTGAGTGCCGAGTAAGCCCGGGGCCGAGCTCAGGAATCCACCTCCTGACCCGTCAGGTGGAGGGCGGGCGGTGGTGAGACAGCCAAGCGGGGATGTGCAGAGGGTCGTCCCGCATACGACGACTCCAAAGCCCGGGGCCAAGGTCTGGCTGCCAGTCCCGCCCTCCCACTACCTGTCATCTGGCGAGTGCATCAAGGCCCTACTGTGTGCCAGGCCTTTGGCCGGGAGCCACGCCGAACGAGGGAGCAGGCCTGTTCTTGAGCCTCGTCATCATGTCCAGGTCACACTGACACCAGCATGTCCCTGTGTGCCCGGGCACAGGTGCCGATGCACTTGGGTGCTGGCCCTACCCACGCGGATGTGTGGGAGGGCCTCTCGGGGAGCGCACTCAACCATCTGTAGTGCGTAAATAAGGGTACGGGCCGTTTCCCCCTCAAGCTCTGAGAAGAAAAGAGCCAAACTTTCTATGCGCTCTTCCTGTTGCCCACAGTTTCTTCCTGAGAGAAAACCCATCTTGTTTCAATGCCATTAAAACCTCAGAGGATCTGGTCCCAATTAAACAACTTTTTTTGGCAGATGCTTTTGTGAGCACTAACTGCATCAGCCCGTCCAGAGACCTGGTGTTCCTGAGCGAGCCGGGGAGGGGGTAGATGGACGGACAGACAGACAGAGGAAGGGGAAGGAGGCAAGGGGAACACAGAACCCCAAGCAGCCCAGCCATGGCTGGGGATGGGGTGTTGGAGAAGAAGGTGCATCCGTGGTCCCCGTAGAGGAGCCATGGCCTTGAGCTGCTGGGGCGCAGGCATCCCTGGGAAGGTCCTGTGGCCCGCGGCCTGGAGGGGGTGGAGTCCGGCAAGGGGGGCTTTGGGCCACAAAGGTCCCAGGTGGCTGCTGTGGCTGGGATGAGGGAGCAGGGCCATGATTGGAATGGGGGTGCGTGGGGGCCACTGGCCCATCTCCGTCCCGGCTCTGAAACCCAGTTGGATCCTACCCATAACTTGGGCCCCGGGGTGGGCGCGAGGGGGTGCTCGGGCAGGGATCCGGCTGGGTGCCGGCTGGGGGCGTGGCTCTGGGGAGACCAGGTTGAGCGCCCCCTCCCCCGCCGGGCCCTCAGGAGTGGGCACGTTCGTGTTCCAGTCCTGGCGCCTGCGTCTCCAGCTCCAGACGCATGTGACTCAGCCCTGCCGGCCTTGCCAAGCCGTCTAGACCCGAGTGTCTCCCTGCGGAGGGGGCCATCCCGCCCGCCGTTTCCTCTCCTGCTGCCCCGGCCTGAGCCCCAGCACACACGTGCGGCAGCCCCCTCCCCCGGCCCCCTCCCTGGCCCCACGGCGCCCCCTGTCAGCACCTCGCAGCCACCCCCAACCTTCACCCTGCAGGGTGCAGCACAGTCCCTGCACTAGGGGAGCACGGTTGGGGGGGGCTTTAGCTGGGATCCCAGAAGCCTCCAGGGGCCCAGCCTGCACCCCTCCCCACGGCATTTTTGGAGCCTGGGTCAAGAAGGCAAGTGAAGCCCCTCACCATGTCCCTCCCCCTGTCTCCTTCTCACCCTGGGATCCATGGGGGCCAGGAGCCGACTGGTGGGTCCACCCCCAAGCCCGCAGCCTGGCTCTGTCCACACCCCTACAGATGCCTGCAGCGAGGAGGGACTTCTCAGACCCTCCCAGACCCTGGGAGTAGCCTGAGATCTGATCTGGGTCCTAGGCTGTGAAATGTGCCCTCGCAGGAGGTTGGGGCCTGGGAGCCGCTGACGTCCCCGCAGGCTCCAGGGGCCCCTCAGCGGCGGGAGGTGAGGCTGGGGCCCTGGAGCAGGAGGCCCAGGCCAGGCCTAGGCTCCCTTAGGCTTCCCGTGGGCAGGGAGCCAGCTGCCCTGCCTTAGGTTGCCGTGGTCCCTGCCCCAGCATGGGGACCAAAAGTGACAGGAAGAAGAGGCCAAGGTCCCCGGACAGCCTCTGCATCCTCACGTGCCAGTAGCCTCCCAGTGTCCACACAGAGGTCCAGAAGGACAGCATTCTAGAATGGGTTGTCATCAGTCTGCTCCTAGATTGACAGTCCCATCCATCCAGTACTCGGACGGGAGCCGACTGACTCTCCAAGCCTGTGCCTGGGGCAGGCCCCCATCTGTCAGGCCCATGGTGGCAGCTCTGTCACCCTCCAGACTTAGGAGACGCCAGTAGCCTGTGCTTGGCCAGACCAGTCCCCAGGGCCTTGAGGTGGGTGGGTCACTCTTGTTCCGAGGACCCTCTAGGCCTCATTGCCCATGTGGAAGTTCGGGGTCTCGGCAGCCTTTGTGGCTTTCCTGTCTCCCCTGCCACGGCCCTTCCTTCCCAGTTTTCCACTCGCCCTCCCATCTGTGTGAAGATGGCTGGCTTTGGGTGGGCTCCTGGCTGGCACCGTGTCATGGGCACCAGGGTGGATGGTGACCGATGGCTCAGTGCGGTGGCTCAGTCAGGGGCAGGAGGGAGCAGGTGGGGAAGGAGGACGGGGAGCCGGAGGCAGGCTTTTCCTCGCCTGTGGAGAGTCCTGGCCTCAGACCATCCTCAGCCTGACCTCATTACCCTGTCTCGTCCCCCCTTCCCCCCCTGACGTCAGGACTGGCCTCTTACTTCTCCCACGGACTGGAGAAGCTTCTTGTTCCATGAGTGAATTCTTCCTCTGTAATGTCACACACGCACTCGCCACTTGCCTTTTCTTCCAAGGCCTGCATTGGTGCTCACCAGGGCAGGTGGTGAGGAGTCCCTACATCCCCTCTTCCTACTGGGGAACCACGCAGGTGAGGGGAGTGGGAGGGGGAGGGAGCCTCGTCCCTGGACGGTTCTGGCTGTCGGGGCAGGAGTGAATGGGCAACAAGGCCTCCTGGATGCAGCGGAAGCCGGTCTGCTCTCTGCTCCTTGATGGGGAGGTAAACCCTTGCACTCCACCTTCCCTTGATTGGCAATGCCTGCTGCGGGGTGGGGGGCCCTGGTTAAGACCCCCCCCACCCCCGACCCCTGGGATCTGCTGCTAAAGACAGCTGGAACGTTGCGGTGGAGATGCTCCCGGGGCCTTCCTCTGGCCTGATGCCCCGCATCTCCCACCAACAGCTGCTGCTCCGGGGCAGGGAGGCCATCGGGGGAAGGCAGCTGGCTGGCTGTCCGCTCCTGTGCCCACTGCACAGACTGAGGTGCCTCACGCAGCTGGCTGCCTTGGCCTCCACTGCCTGCCAGCCCATCCCTGGCACAGTGGGGCCAGTGCCTGTCAACTGGCCTCATTTTCCAACCTGTTTTCCAAGTTCTGACACATGGCTGAGGCCCTGCTGGGACCCATGGCCAAGTTTCCCCCATGATCAGGAGGTTGGCTCTTGTTGCACGAAGTGCCTCGGTCTGCCCGGGGTTCCACACTCTCCACCGACCCCCTACCCCTACCGCTACCAAATCCCCTCCTAGGTGGATGGGTCCTCGGGCCTCATCTTTGACCCGTGACCTGCCGAAGCCTCTTTCACAGGACCCAGGGGCTTTCAGCGGGGATGCTCCTTACAGGGTCGTGCTCTCCTTCCTCACTGTACTTACCCACCCTTTGGTATCCCTACCCACGTGGCTCCCTGGGCTTGCACACCTCCCAAGACAGGGAGCACTCTCCCTTTCCGGGCAGCCAGCCACTGTTTCGAAAGTGACCTCTGGGAGACGTGCTTCCTTGTGTTGAACTCCAGTCCAGGTTTCCAGAAGGTTCTACCAGCCGGCCCCTTCTTTCCCCCTCCCTGAGAGGCCCGGCAGTCTCTGTTCTCATCCCAGCCTCCAGCCTTTCCAGTGGAGGATGCTTGGGAGGAGGCACCATGATTTAGTGGTGGTGTGTGCAGGTCTTCAGCAGCCGTCTCCATGAGCTGAGGGCTGGCCAGCACGTCCTCCGCTCAGGACGATGGACCCCATGACCTCTCAAGACGGTTTTCTCCCTTCGAGACCCTGCCAATCCCTCCACGTCCCACCCCATGCCATAGACGGAGCTGCTGAATTGGGGAAGGGCTGCTCAGAGTACTGGCTCCATCGGGCTGGGTGGAGAAGGGGAACTTTCTTCCAGAATACACAGGGGCTTGTTTCTTCCTGATCCTCAGGAGCAGAGGATATGGGGAGGGTGGGGGAGGCCACCACACTGCTGTGGTTTCTCCCGCCAAATTCCCCAGTCCTAGGAAAGATCCACAGAAAAACCCACAAGAATTTGAATGTCTGAGCTGGGGCTGTGATTGAAATGAAATTTTTTAAAAAGAAAGAAAGAAAAACAAAAACAAAAAGAGAAAGAGAGAGAGAGAGAGAGAGAGAGAAACGATTTAAAAAAACAGCCCAAAGCCCCTCCAGCCTTCAGCTGCCAGAGGGCCCAAGGCAGCAGGCCTGCTGGCCAGGGGAAGGGGCCTTAGGGTGGTTTGCATGAGCCTTCAGCTCACTTGCAAGGCTCTGTGTCGTCAGAATAGCTCGGAATTCCGAGTTCAGTAGGGAACCGGGCCCTGCCCCGCAAGGCCAGGCTCGGGTGTGTTTGTGTTGACCCTGACTCCTGCATACCCCCGGGCCTGGGACGGAGCTGAGAGACATTTCCGGTCACTCACATGTCTGCAGCTGCCTCTGCCAGGTCCCTGGGTCCCTCGTTTCTGGATTTGCCTCTTGATCCCTCTCTCCGGGAGGTGGCAGGGCAGGACACAGAGGAGGGAGACCCTCCGGAGAGGGCTGAGTGGGCAGCAGCTGCTTGCCACAGGTTCCCGACTCCCTAGGCACCAGGCACCCTTCAACCCTTCCTGCTCCTCACATCAGTAGGCCCCAGGGATGGGGTGTTGGAGTCTGGGGGCCGATGGGTCGTCACATTTCGTGCCAGACTCTTTGAGCTTGAGGGCTGTGAGAGATGCAAAAATATATATATAAGTGGATGGGGCAGGAAGGAGCCTCAGAACCTTCCAGAAGTATGAAAGACAGAATGGGGGAGGAGGAGGGGGAAGTAGCAGGATCCAGCATCATAACAGTGACCATCCACATAGTGCTTTGTCCGCGCCAGGCATTGTCGTAGGAATCATTACGTCACCCATGTTCATAGCAACCTAGTGAGGTCAGCGCCCCCGTTATTCCCCACTAGGTGAGGGCAAGGGGGCGCAGAGAGGGTAGGTGACGTGGCCAGAGTCACTCAGCTGGTGACGAGGGGGGCCGCATTCCCACGCAAGAAACTACAGCAGCGACTGCGGAACCGGGAGCCAGAGCCCCGCACGGGAAGCGGGACGCAAGGCCCAGCCCAGGCCCACCCGCCAGGCGGCTCTGCAGCGTCCGGGCGAGGCGGGCCCGGGCAGGAGCGCCCTCTCCTGGGGGCGCCGGAGCGCGGGCAACGACGAGGGCCCCGCCCCTCCCGGGCCCGCCCCTCCCGGGCCCCGCCCCTTCCCGGGCCCCGCCCCGCCCCTTCCCGGGGCCCGCCTCCTGGGCGGAGCCCGGGCGCACGTGGAGCGGCGGCCCAATGGGAAGGCGCGGCGGGGCCGGGGGGGCGGGCGGGCCGCGGGGCTCCGCGTCGGATTGGCAGACGCGCCGGCCAGTGCCTCCGAGGCGGAGGTGGGCTGCGGCTCAGAGCGCGAAACATGGCTGGGCTGGGCGGCGGCGGCGGCCACAAGGCCGGGGACGACGAGGGCGTGCTGAAGGCGGCCGTGGAGGTGTTCGGGAAGCTCAAGGTGCCGCGGGCCCGGGCAGGCAGCCGGGGCAGCGGCGGCCGGGCGGCGGGCGGGCAGGGCCTACCGCGGAAGCCGGCTCGGTCCCGGGCCGCGGCCTGGGGCCGGCCTCCGCTCCTTGCGCGGCCTCGCGCCTTCGCGGCGGCTGCTTCTGTGGCGGGAATCCTGCAGGCGAAGCAGACGCAGACGCGGGGAGGGCCGAGGCCCTGGCCTCAGGGAGCTCGCGGGGTCCCGGGGGACACCGGCAGAGTCGGTGCCACCTTGCCGAGTGGGCGTCGGATGCCCGCGGTAGCAGGAGTGAGGAAACCGGTCCCAGGAGATCCGATAGCCGTCCCAGGGGCCGCAGGCACCCGCCCCGCTACGCCTTCCCCCTCCGCCACCCCTCCCCGCCTTCTCCCTCCCCCTCTCTCCCTCCTCCTCGCCCTCCTCCTCCCCCTCTCCCTGCCCTGGACTCCAGATAGGCGCTATGTTCCTCGTGGTCCCATGCCTGGGACCTTGGACCAGAGTCTCGGACTCATGCCGAGGCCCCTAGTTGCTACCAGGTTAAACGGGGATACGAGCCTACAGCGGGCATACTTAAAGGAGGTGGGTGGCAGGCCACTGGGGATGTGGGCTGAGAATGAAGAGACCTTAACTCCGGGCAAGATGGACGGAGAGCCCTGCCAACAGGCCACTTGCACTCAGTATGGGGGGGCCTGGGGGTGCGGACTGGATGTGTGCTAAGAAGCTCACATGTGCCTGCAGGGTAGTAAACGTGTGTGAAGAAGGAGCATTTCAGCCCTTAAGTCCTTCTCGATTTGTAAAGCTTCCCTGTTTTCCTTTTCTTTGCTTAGGATCTCAAGTGCCCTGTCCTTGAGGGTCTGTATATCACAGAGCCTAAGACCATTCAGGAGCTGCTGTGCACTCCCTCGAAATACCGCTTGGAAATCCTGGAGTGGATGTGTGTTAGGTAACGTCTTTGTTGCTTCCTCCCCATCCCTGGGATGTGCCAGGCACCACTCAGCCCACCTGGGCAAATTGGGTGTTTGATACTGTGATAAGCAGTGGTACTCCGAGATGTCTCCATGCCCTACCGCAGGTCCTCATGAGAACAGCTGTTGCTAAGAAGTGCCAACCATGGAAACCATGCTTGAATTTGCCTTGGAAGTGCCGCCCCCACCCCCCATGCCAGGGCTTCAGGGGGTCTGTTTGCCACATTGCTAAAGTGTTAACTTGGGCTTCTCACTGTTCTCATTTTACTAGTTTCAGGGCTGGCAGGGGCCTCAGTCTTCCCCTTCTCACACCGGATGTGTGAACTGTCTTGTGTCTTGCCATTGAGGAGTGAGAAGTAGAACCAAGACCCTGTTTCCCAGTCCTTCACAGCAAGCAGTGTCCTGCTGGGTGTGCCTGGCACTGTGCAAGGAAAGGAAAGCCTACTCAGATGGCGAGGGGCAAGATCCAGAAAGTCCTAAGGAATGTCTGTCTCTTGGGAACAGCAGTCCATGAGTTGAGCATCTGTCTTAAAGCTACAGTGGGGGGATCCCTGGGTGGCGCAGCGGTTTGGCGCCTGCCTTTGGCCCAGGGCACGATCCTGGAGACCTGGGATCGAATCCCACGTCGGGCTCCCAGTGCATGGAGCCTGCTTCTCCCTCTGCCTATGTCTCTGCCTCTCTCTCTCTCTCTCTGTGTGTGTGTGACTATCATAAATAAATAAAAATTAAAAAAAAAAAAAAGCTACAGTGGGGAAGGCTTGACTAAGCCTGTCATGGAGCACATGCTATGGTGGTGTTGAGCGTGACCCCCAGGGCCCTCTCTGGAGTGGCTATGGTTGGTTGGTACAGGAGTCTCTCAGGAGGCCAGGCCTGTTCCTCTTCAGCCTTGCTTCTCTGCCCTTGTAGCTAAGGGAGATGCCTGGGCAGGAGCCTGGTGGTGGAGCGGTGACGGTGCAGCCTACCCACAGCTGGCGCATCTGTCAAGCCACGGGACATCACCAGGCCTGGCCTTGGGCTGGGTGTCCTATGAGTGGCTGAGAGGGAGAAGAGGCATTTTTATGTTTGAGCCTCTACCTTTCCAGCAGCCTGTCCTGCTGTCCTCCAGCCCTCCCCCAGGTCCTACCTCGGGCCTCTGCTCACAGCGCTCTCATACCCTATTGTTCTCTTCCTGTACACACCCTCAGGTCTCTGCATGTCGCACATTCTCTTATGTAGCTCACACATCCCAACTTCTTTTAAAAAGTCTCCAGCTTCCAGGGAAAAGCATATCCTTCTTCCCCCACCTGGATACCCACATTTTGATCATGCCTCTCGTAGAGCCCTCAGCCCATTGGTTCTGTCTTGGCCTGCTGTCCTGTCTAGCTATCCAAAGCACTGGGAGCTGCTGGAGGCCAGGTACCAGGCAGGACTCCTGTGTCAGCCCCAGGCTGCGGCACGATGTTGTACATACTTGAAATGAGCTCCATGCTGTTGGCTGACAAGCAGGTGCATGGACACGTGCACACCCGTGTATCATTCCAGGCACCTCAGGCACGGATGGGTGTCCCCAAGGCCTGGGGGCTCTGGCGACTGCAGAAGGCCCAGGCATGAGTCCCACTGTTGGGCATACCTCTGCAGTCTGAATGTTGCGGATGTTGGCACGGAGGAGGTGGCATCTGGGAGGGGATGGGTAATGGTGGATGCTCATTTCAATAGGAGTGAAGAATCGAGGTGTGGAAGGGAGAGCTGGGCAGTGGCCTGAGCAGCAGCCTAGGGCAGCTCATGCAGAGCCTTGCAAGCCCCGTGAGGGCCTTTCCACTTTATGCTCTGGGCAGGGCAGTCATGGGACCAGGGAAGCATCACACTGAAGTTAGCATTTTGGCAAGGTGACTCGGGAGTTCTGTGGTGGATGGATTTGGAGGGGTGAGAGTGGAGGCAGGGAGACTGACATGGAGACTGTTCTAAGAGCCCCAGGAAAAGGTGACAGGAACCTGGCTTGGAGTGACAGATGGCTCGCATCATGGCCACTGCCAACCCTGAAAGTGCATGGTCCAGGAGTCTGGGAGGAGAGGCAGTAGTGGCGATGGCCTAGACTAGTGCAGGGGTCTCAAGTGTTCTCCCAGGACGAGGGGGGCATAGCCATGTCTTGGAGGTGCTCTCATGGAGGGAGCCCAGATTTGCTGGGCTTAGGCTGATGCTGGGGACTGGGTCACCCTAGTGGGTGGGAGGGGTGGGTGGGAATCTATGGGTACATTCTTCAAATGCTTTCAGTACTTTTATAAATACAAGAAGCTGAATTCTTGGAGGAATAGATAGGGAATGTACAGTTGTATCCTACCATCCCAAGCTGGCAAAGGACCATAGGGTTTTCAAGGTCCCCAAAAGAGGATTGGATAGAGCTCAGCTTCTCCCACATTTCATGTTGGCTTTCTTTGCACATAGATTCACCAGTTCAGCCCTCGCTTAGGGCTGCCTGGTCCACCCCGCTCTGGGTGGAACCTGGAAGCTGCACCCAGCCTTGGCCTTGGGGCTCAGCATGCTGGCTCTGGGGGACCCGTGGGCTGAGTGGGCCCTCGGTGTGGGGGCAGGGCCGAGCTGCAGGGCCCCCTGCGTGGCTGAATTCAAGGCACCTGGGTTTCCTTGACTCCCAAAGAGCTGTACTTGCTTTTAAGACCTTGAGTGCCTTTAGTGTCTGCCCTGCTCCCTGCTGCCTCGGGAAGATCAGCTTTAATGAAAGCCCTTTCTGAGTGAGGTCACTTAGGCTTCTGTGGATTTGTTCTTTAGTGTGGTGAAGTGGTTTGCCATAGTCCAGCCTGATGGATCGCTGAGTGTGCTCTGCTGCTTGCTGTTTCAGAAGTGGGAATGTTGCCCAGCAACCAGGCCCGGGGCCCAGCCTCGTAGCATTGCGCATGGTGGGGGCTTCTTCTGCCCCTCCTGCCCCACCCCTCTTTGGCAGAATAGCTGGTTGCCTTAGTGAGTCGTGAAGACAGGCGGTGCAGCCGAGGCTCCCCCTCTGCTCTAGTCCTACAGCGTGGGGCCTGGGACCTCAGGTCCAGGGTGGCCCCGCCAGCTCGCAGGGTGCCAGTACGGTCAGGGCAGGTGTGACCTGGGACGCAGGCATTCATTTGGAGGCATGGTCCCAGGGAAGAAGTGAGCCCTCTCCACGCTAGGTTGGCAGGTCCTGAGCGCCGGCGGGCCTCCACACCGCAAGGGCAGAGTCGAGCCTGGCCCTCACTGTCCTGTGGAGAGAACCTCTATCTTTCCGTAGGGAGGGCCTGCCCTGGTGGTGGGCCCCGAGGCCCCCGGCAGGCAGGCGGAGCTCTTCCTCCCGGGCCTTGGTGCTGTGCTAGGCCCAGAGCTCAGGGCGGGGATGTAGTGCTCAGACTGTCCCCTGCTCATGATAGAGACCCCCTAGGGGGCCTGCCGGGGTATTATAGCTCTTACTGCCTTTATTATTTTTTTTAAAGATTTTTATTTATTCATGACATTCAGAGAGAGAGGCAGAGACACAGGCAGAGGGAGAAGCAGGCTCCACGCGAAGAATCCGATGTGGGACTTAATCCCGGGACTCTGGGATCACGCCCTGAGCCGAAGGCAGACGCTCAACCGCTGAGCCACCCAGGCGTCTCCCCTTACTGCTTTTAGATGTGGTCTGTGTCTGGAAACGATTTTGCCCATTAGCTTGCGGTCTTATGGCAAAGTGCTTATGAATGGCCACTGTCGCGTTTATCTCTCTGGTATCATCAAGGTTGGGGCTCTGCTGGACCCTCGAGGGGACAGCTGGGATTGCTCTCTCTCAACCTGGGAGGCTGAAGCTGTGATCCCAGAGCCTATCACACTAGGAGCCCCCAAAAGGTTTAAAGCTGTGACCTGGAGCAGCATAATCTCACAACGATTGAAGCTTTTCTAAAAAGAGAAAATGTCCTTGTTTTGAAAGAGCTAAGCATGGACATTTACTGACGGCAGATTACTCCATGGCAAGAGGTCATGGTCATTCACTTATTAATATACACTGGCTGCCTGTTTTGTGCTGGTCGCCATGGCATTAGACCCCAAAAGCATAGAATAGAAAGTTGTCTCCGGGCCTCAGTGAGCCTGCAGTCTGGGAGGTGAGAGCCCAAGGGGAGGACAGTGCTCAGGTCCTGCTGTGATGGCGGGACACCAGAGTGTCTGTGGGCATGCCTGGCTCTTCCCCAGCTTCCCTGGGGAGGTGAAGTCAGTCGTGGCCTTCTCGGGACTCGTCAGAGCCAGTGTGCCTGGGCCAGGTGGGAAGAAAGTACTCCAGGCCGAGAAGAGCAGATGCACACGTGTACATCGTGGTGTGAGGGGACACCCAGGCAGGGCCTTGGGGGACATTCTTTAAACAAACTGGTATCATGGTTGAAAGAAAAGTCAGCCCCTTGGTTCCTCCTGAGAAACAGCTTCCAGCTCTGAGGAATTGAAGATTTTCCTCTTGGGCAGCCGTTTTGGTTTTTTATCATGAGAATTTAAATTGCAGTATTCAGATTCACAGTTCTGAGGTATGCTTTCAGAAATATTTTGTGTTTTTCTTCCCTGATACTTATGGAGTTGAAAGTCACATCACATAAAATCATCCATTTTGAAGTGAACATTTCAGCGGGATAGAGCACGTGCACAAATAATTCACTTTTTCAGAGCGTGTGTAAGGAGGGGTCATGAGGGGGCCTCTGCTGCCCACTCGGGACTGACCAGTTTTGCTCTTTCCCCGCAGGGTCTGTCCCTCCTGGCAGGAGAAGTCCAGCTCGCTAAAGGGGGCCCCAGTTGAGGTGAAGATCCAAGGTGGGTCTGTGTTATGGGAGTTTGGAGTGGGGTGGTGGATTCTGGACAATTCTGAGCTTATACGTGGCCTCCTTAGCAAGTTGTACTGAATTTCCCATGAGATGGTGTTTACTTCTGGCTGGTGCATACCCTGGAGATCTTGCCAGAGCCTTCTAGAATCGCAGCACACCCCTCCGCACTCACACACTGCAGATGGACAACGGGGACAGTTCTTATATGGGCATGTGAGCAAGATCAAGGATGTGTGACCCTGTCCGGCCCATCCATGAAGGCACTGGAGGCAGAGACTGGTTCTTGCCAATGCTTCCGACGGTTCACTCCCCATCTTCCCGCTACGTGCACGCTGGGCAGCTCTCCACAGGGGCTTGTCTTATAACTGTTTCTTTTCTATCCTTTGTTGGCAGAAACTGTCCTTAATCCGGTAACAAATATTAGGTAACGGGAAGTAAATTACAGCCCTCACCTTGGGGTCTCTAAAAGTCTAATTTTCTCTGGGCCTGCATTTGGCTCAGCAGCTCTGGTAGGGGGGTGACCTGGACCTTGGAGCCCAGCCCTCACTGCCAGATTAGATGTCCAGGGACAGTTGTCCTCGAGGCCAAAATGGGCCAGAAGAATGGGGCGTTGTATCTTGGAGCCTGCAGGGCTGGCCTGTGGGCCGGTCTGGGCTGCACAGAAGCACCGCCCTCCCCGGTGTGTTACATCTGGCACTTTCCTACTGCTGGGACCACGTCCAGGCCTGGCAAACCTGGCTGTCAGACGACATTGGAATTCTTTAACGTGCACCCCTCAAGGATTCCGACCCTGCCCTTAGCCCAGCCAAAGCCTTGACCTTGCCATCCCCAGCCTTGGCTTCTTCTTCCGTGATGCCGGGGTGATAACCTCAGCCTTGCCCACCTCATGGGAGTGCGCGGAGTGTCAGAGCAGGTGGTAGACACAAGTGTCTGTCCATGGGTAGATTCCTCCAAAGAGGATTTGGAGGATTCATGAATTCGTTTGACCAGTATTTGTGGAGCATTTCCTGTGCACCTGGCATTGTGCTTGGTGCTGGCTGCGGCTGTGGATCGTGCCGCTCACGTGGCACTTGGGTGCCAGATGGGGAAGACAGGTGGTAAATGAAGGCAGCAAAATTCTGTACTGAATGGTGAGAAGTGCCATAAACCGAGCCAGGTGAGGGCAAAGTGGCGCATGGGTGGGTTGGGAGAAGGGTGGTCCTGTTCAGTTAAGGTCATTGAGGAAAGCCTCCCCATTAAACACACCAATAAAAAATAAATTTATTATTAAAAAAACAAAGAAATTGATTTTAAAAATCATCTCCATAAAAAAAAATAAATAAACACAGACTTGCAGTGAGGGAGGAAGCAAGCTGGGCACATAGCAGAAAGAATAGCGTTCAGGGCAAGAGAACAGCAAGTGCAAAGGGCCTGAGGTGGGCTTGCATGTGCCTTGTGGCTGTGAGGAGCACCCAGGAGGCCCGGGTGGCTGGTGCAGAGTGGAGGGCAAGGGGAGAGTGGCGGGGTGAGGGCAGAGAGGCAGCTGGGCTGGCCACATCAGGCCCTGGAAGGACAGCTTTTATGCTGAGGAAAGCTGCGGCCTGACTTCAGGTTTAACAGGGTCCCTAAGGCCACTGAGCTGAGAACAGGAGGCCTGGGCAGAGGCAGGGAGACCGCTGGAAGGCTGTTGCGGTGATGCAGGCAGGAGACAGGAGGGGGCCTGCAGAGTGGAGCGTTGGCCAGATCCTGGGCTTACCGTGAACGGTGGGTTGGCCACACTCACTAAGACTTGGATATGGGCTAAGCAGGAGAGGAGCCGTGGAGGACACGAGGATTTGGGGTGAAGGGTTGTGGGCAGTGGGCATGCTTAGGGGTGTAACTGCTATTCATACAGTGTTTCCAGGGTTACTAATGCTTTCACGCGGATGCTCTGCTTGCTTCTTGCCCGGATCTTTCCAAAGCAGATGCCAGAGTTATGCCTGTTCTACTGCTGAGCCATCGCGGGTAGGAGCTGGGCCTTGCCTATGAAGGAGTAAGGGCATTGCTACAGGGCCAGGTCGGGGCTCAGAGCAGGCATTGGCCCCAGGCTTTCTAGCTCCAAGTCTTGGCCCTTCTCCATATACCAGATGCTTACTCAGAAAATGTCCAGAGCACCCTGTAAGATGTGGCTGGGCAGTCCCTGCACCACGCTGTGACTCGGTTTCCCAATCTGTAAAATGGGGCTGTGGCCCACCTCCTAGAGTTGCCAGCAAAGTGAAAGGAGATGATGCTGATAAAGGCCTGTGGGAAACTGATGCACATGAGCCGTGGTTCCTTCTGCTTTGACCTGGCGAGTTCTCTGGAAGGGTGGTGGCATACAGCAGCCTGGGAAGGTTCCCTGACCACTGTCAGCTTCTCAGGTAGCTGGCTGGCCTCTGCTAGATGCCAGGGTTCCTTATGTGGAAGAGCATCAGATGCGACCCCTTATTTCCGTCCAGGAAACTGGTGCCCAGGGATGTGCAAGTCATACAGCAAGGAGCAGTCCTGAGGGTGTTGTCCCCCTGCCTCCTGTCCGCCCAGGCCTTCCGGGCCCCAGCCTGGCTCCTTGGGCAGCAGCCTGCCAATGCCGGAGCAGGAGTGCTCTCACCAGAGTGGCGCCCGGCGCTCTGCACATTCGTGCACCCCTGGGTGTTTGGCTGGGCGTCTGCAGTAACAGGAGACCCTGTGTTCCAACAGAGATGGTGAAACTAGGCCATGAGCTGATGCTGTGTGGGCTGGCTGACCAGGAGCTCCTGAAGGTAAGACAGGGTCCTCTCTGTCCCCACAGACTGGGGTCCTCAGTAAGGCTGGGTTAGGGGTGGGAAGGGTTTCTTCCTCCAGGCCTTTGCTCCTCAGGCCAGGGAGCCAGCATCCCCAGCCACTGCTCCTGAGTCTCCCCACCCCGGGGTGGGGGGCGGGCAGGAATCTATAGGATTCCCTTGCACAGACCCCAGCCCTCCCTAGGGCCAAGGGGGGATCACAACTAAGGAGGCTGGAGGCAGATCTCTGGTTATGGTGACCCGAGGGACAGAGCCTATCCCGTCCTTGGCTGAAGACTTCAGGCACACTGGCACCGTGGTGCTTTGTGTGTCGGCAGTTGGGACACTCATCTGTGGCGGGAGGTACTTGTCCTCGTCCCATTTCACAGGGGAGTTGTCAAACCTAGTCATGCTATGGTCACCTAGTGACAGGGCCTGGCCTCAAACCCAGGCCCCTGGTCCCCAGCCCGCGCACTCATCCCTGACTAGCTGCCCCCTGAAGCTCTCTATACACAGGCGGCCCTAATCCACGCCCATGTCACTCAAAGAATCCGCACCCCCGCCCTTAAAATCTCATCAAAGTTTGAAACTATTAGGTTTACATTTTGGCAATGATAAATAATGCTATGAATGCCACTGTGTGTGTTTTTAACTGAAGACATGTTTTGAGTTCTTTTGGGTATATAGCTATAGGTGTAGAACCGACAGACCAGTGTAGTGATGTACGCTGAACTTTTTGAGGAATTTTGTGCCAGGCTTTTCCAAAGTGACTGCACCATTTTACATTCCTACCAGCAGTTGTGTGAGGCTTCCAGTTTCTCCACACCCTCACCAACATCTGTTCATTGTTCGTTGTTTTGACTCCAGCCATCCTGGGGGGGTGGTGGTGGTGGGGAGGGCCATCTCATTGTGGTTTTGATTTGCAGTTCCCTGGTGACTGATGATGCTGAGCATCTTTTCACGTGCCTATTGGTCATTTGTAGGTCTTTACAGAAATGTCTATATTCGGTTCTTTGGCCCACTTGATTTGTCTTTCATTGTTGAGTTGTAAGAATTTTTTATATTTCCTGGATACGAACCATGTCAGACCATTCCCATTCCCGATGCATACTCTGGAGCACAAGTTTCTAGTTTTGATGAAGTCTATAATTTATTAACTTTTTCTCGTGTTGCTTGTGCTTTTGGCATTGTATCTAAGAATCCAGTGCCAAATCCAAAGTCATGAAGATCGACGCTTGTATTATCTTCTAAGAGTTATAGTTTTAGTTCTTACAATTAGGTCTTTGATCCATTTTGAGTTAGTTTTATATATGGTGTATGGTATGTGTCCCTCCTCGTTCTTTTGCAAGTACCTGTTTAGTTTTCCCAGCACCATTTGTTGAAAAGACCATTTGTGCCTCATTGAATTGTCTTGGCATCCTCGTTGAAAATCATTTAGCTGTAAATGTGAAGGTTTATTTCTGGATTCTCCATTCTGTTCCATTGATCTGTACTTCTGTCCTTATGCCACACTGTCTTGATTACTGTAGCTTTATAGTCAGTCGTAATGTGTGAATCTTTCAATTTTGCTCTTTTTAATGATTGTCTTGTCTATTTTTAACCAAATCCAATTCAGTGAGCCAATTCAGTTCCCTTGGATTTCCATATGAATTTTGGAATCAGGTTGTAAATTTCTGCAAAAGAGCCAACTGGAATTTTGATGAAGATTTTGTTGAATCTGTGGATCATTTTGGAGAGTATTGTCATCAACTATATTAAGTCTTCCTATACATGAACATGGGGTGTCTTTCCATTTATTTAAGTGTTCCTTAATTTCTTCTGAGGCTGTTTTATAGCTTCCAGTGTACACATCTAAATATATTGCTAAGCATTTTATTCTTTATGATGCTGTTATAATTGGAATTATTTTCTTTAACTTTCATTTAAATTCACCTTAGTTAAAAAAATAAAAAAATAAATTCACCTTAGTTAACACATAATATATTATTATTTTAGGGGTAGAACTTTGTGATTTGCCAGTTGCATATAACACCTGGTGCTCATTACATCAAGTCCCTCCTTAAGGCCCATTACCCAATTACCCTATCCGCCCACCCCACTCCCCTCCAGCAACCCTCACTTTGTTTCCTAGAGTTGAGAGTCTCTTATGGTTTGCCTCTCTGTTTTCATCTTATTTTATCTTCCCTTCCCCTATGTTCATCTGTTTTGTTGCTTAAATTCCACATATGAGTGAAAACATATGGTATCTGTCCTCTCTGACTGACTTATTTCGCTTAGCACAATACCCTCTAGTTCCATCCATGTCATTGCAAATGGCAAGATTTCATTCTTTTTGATGCCTGGGTAATACTCCATTTGTGTGTGTGTGTGTGTGTGTGTGCGCGCGTGTGTGTGTACACCACCCCTTCTTTATCCATTTATCTGTTGATGAACATCTGGGCTTTTTCCATAGGTTGGTTGTTGTGGACATTGCTGCTATAAGCATTGGGATGCAGGTGCCCCTTCCAATCACTGTTTCTGTCCTTTGGTTAAATACCTAGTAGTGCAATTGCCAGGTCTTGGGGAGCTCCACTTTTAACTTTTTGAGGACCCTCTATACAGTTTTCCAGAGTGGCTGCACCAGGTTGCACTCCCACCAACAGTGTAAGAGGTTCCCCTTTCTCTGCATCCTCCCCAACATCTGTTGTTTCCTGACGTGTTCATTTTAGCCATGCTCACTGGTGTGATTTGCATTTCCCTGGTGACTAATGATGTGGAGCAGTTTTTTCATGTATCTGTTGGCCATTTGTATGTTTTCTTTGGAGAAATGTCTATTCATGTCTTCTGCCCATTTCTTGACTGGATTTTTTGTGTTTTGGGTGTTGAGTTTGATGAGTTTTTAAATAGACTTTGGATGCTAGCCCTTTATCTAATATATCATTTGCAAATATTTTCTCACATTCCATAGATTGCCTTTTAGTTTTATTGACTGTTTCTTTTGCTGTGCAAAACCTTTTTATCCCGATGGAGCCCTAATAGTTCATTTTTGCTTTTGTCTCCCTTGCTTCTAGAGACATGTCTAGCAAGAAGTTGCTGTGGCTGAGGTCATAGCAGTTGCTGCCTGTGTTCTCCTTTAGGATTTTGATGGATTCCTGTCCCACATTTAGGTCTTTTGTTAATTTTGAGTTCATCTTTGTGTCTGGTGCAAGAGAATGGTCCAGTTTCATTCTTCTGCGTGTGACTGTCCAGTTTCCCCAACACCATTTGTTGAAGAGACTGTCTTTTTTCCGGTGGATATCTTTCCTGCTTTGTCAAAAATTAGTTGACCTTGGAATTAAGGATCCGTGTCTGGATTCTCTGTTCTGTTCCTTGATCTATGTGTCTGTTTTTGTGCTAGAACCATACCGTCTTGATGATCATAGCTTTGTAATGCAGCTTGAAGTCAGACATTGTGATGCCTCCAGCTTTGGTTTTCTTCTTCAACATTCCTTTGGCTATTCAGGGTCTTTTCTGGTTCCATACAAATTTTAGGATTGTTTGTTACAGCTCTGTGAAAAATGCTGGTAGTGTTTCAGTAGGGATGGCATTGAATGTATAGATTGGTTTGGGTAGTATAGACATTTTAATAGTATTTGTTCTTCCAGTCCATGGGCATGGAATGTTTTTCCATTTCTTTGTGTCTTCCTCAGTTTCTTTCATAAGTGTCTGTAGTTTTCAAAGTACAAATACTTTACCTCTTTGGTTAGGTTTATTCCTAGATGTATCTTATGGGTTTTGGTGCAATTGTCATTGGGATTGATTCCTTGATTTCTGTTTCTGCTGCATCACTGTTAGGGTATAGAAATGCAACTGACTTCTGTGCATTGATTTTATATCCTGCAACTTTGCTGAATTCCTGTATCAGTTCTAGCAATTTTGGGGGGAGTCTTTTGGGTTTTCTACATGGAGTATCATGTCGCCTGTGAAGAGTGAAGAATAAGTTTGACTTCTTCTTTGCTGATTGGGATGCCTTTTTGTTGTTGTTGTCTGATTGCTGAGGCTAGGGCTTCCAGCACTATTTTGAACAACAGTGGATGAGTGGATCCAAGAGTGGATGTCCTGTCGTGTTACTGACCTTAGGAGAAAAACTCTGTTTTTCCCTGTTGAGGATGATATTCTCTGTGAGTCTTTCATATTTTGCCTTTATGATGTTGAGGTATGTTCCCTCTACCCCTACATGGTGGAGGGTTTTTATCAAGAAAGGATGCTGTATTTTGTCAGATGCTTTTTCTGCATCTATTCAGAGGATCATATGGTTCTTATCCTTTCTTTCGTTAATGTGATTTATCACACTGATTGATTTGAACCACCCTGTAGCCCAGGAATAAATCCCACTTGGTCGTGGTGAGTAATCCTTTTGATGTACTGTTGGATCCTATTGGCTAGCATCTTAGTGAGAATTTTTACATCCATGTTCATTAGGGATATTGGTCTGTAATTCTCCTTTTTAGTGGGGTCTTTGGTTTTGGAATCGAGGTAATACTGGCCTCATAGAATGAGTTTGGAAGTTTTCCTTCCATTTCTGTCGTTTTGGAATAGTTTTAGAAGAAGAGGTATTAATTCTTCTTTAAATGTTTGGTAGAACTCCCCTCGGAAGCCATTCGGCCCTGGACTCTTGTTTGTTGGGAGAAATTTGATTACTGATTCCATTTCTTTGCTGGTTTGGGTCTGTTTAGCTTTTCTATTTCTTCCTGTTTCAGTTTTGGTAGTTTATATGTATCTAGGCATGCATCCATTTCTTCCAGGTTGCCTAATTTGTTGGCATATAATTGCTCATAATATTCTCTTATAATTGTTTGTATTTCTTTGTTATTGGTTGTGATCTCTTTCATTCCTGATTTTATTTGGATCTTTTGTCTTTTCTTTTTGATAAGTCTGGCCAGGGGTTTATTGCTCTTATTAATTCTTCCAAAGAAACAGCTTCTAGTTTCATAGATCTGTTCTGTTTTTTATTTTATTTATTTTTAAATATTTTTTTTAAATTTATTTATTCATAGAGATGCAGAGAGAGAGACGCAGAGACACAGGCAGAGGGAGAAGCAGGTCAATGCAGAGAGCCCGACATGGGACTCGATCCAGGGTCTCCAGGATCACGCCCTGGGCTGCAGGCTGCGCTAACCGCTGTGCCACCGGGGCTGCCCTGTTCTGTTTTTTAGAAAAATTTCTACATCATTGATTTCTGCTCTTCTCTTTATTATTTCTCTTCTCTTGCTGGCTTTAGGCTTTATTTGCTGTTCTTTCTGTAGTTCCTGTAGGTGTAAGGTTGTGTATTTGAGACTTTTATTGCTTCTCGAGGAAGGCCTGTCTTGCTATATACTTCCCTCTTAGGACCACCTGTGCTGCATCACAAAGGTTCTGAACTGGTATGTTTTCATTTTCATTTGCTTCCATGTGTTCTTTAAGTTCTTCTTTAATTTCCTGGTTGACCCATTCATTCTTTAGTAGGATGTTCTTTAACCCCCATGTATTTGTGGACCTTCCAAATTTCTTTCTGTGGTTGACTTCTAACTTCATAGCGTTGTGGTCTGAAAACATGCATGGTATGATCTTAATATTTTTATACTTGTTGAGACCTGATTTGTGACCCAATATGTGATCTGTTCTGGAGAATGTTCCATGTGCACTTGAGAAGAATGTGTATTCTTCTGCTTTAGGATGGAATGTTCTGAATATATCTGTGAAGTCCATCTGGTCCAGTGTGTCATTTGAAGCCTTTGTTTCCTTGTTGATTTTCTGTTTAGATGATCTGTCCATTGCAGTGAGTGGGATGTTAAAGTCTCCTTGTGTTACTGTATTATTGTCAGTGAGTTCCTTTATGTTTGTTATTACTTGGTTTATATGATTTGGCTGCTCCCAGGTTAGGGGTATAAATATTTACAGTTGTTAGATCTTCTTGCTGATAGACCCCTTTATTGTGATATAGTGTCCTTCATTTCTTATTATAATCTTTGGTTTAAAATCTAATTTGTCTGATATAAGGATTGCTACCCCAGCTTTCTTTTCGTGTCCAGTAGCACGATAAATAGTTCTCCACCCCCTTGCTTTCAATCTGGAGGTATCTTTAGGTCTAAAATGAGTCTCAAAAAAAAAATAAAATGAGTCTCTTATAAGCATCATATCAGCGGGTCTTTTTTTTTTTTAATCCAATCTGATACCCTATGTCTTGTGTTTGGAGCATTTAGCCCATTTACATTCAGAGTAATTATTGAAAGATATTAATTTAGTGCCATTGTATTACCTATACACTGTTTCTGTAGATTCTCTCTATTCCCTTCTGGTCTGTGTTACTTTTGGGTTCTCTCTCTCCGCTTATAGAATCCCCTTTAAAAAAAAATCCCCTTTAGTATTTCTTGTGAGGCGGCTTTAGTGATCACAAATTCCTTTAGTTTTTGTTCGTCCTGGAAACTCTTGATCTCTCCTTCTATTCTGAATGACAGCCTTGCTGGAGAAAGTATTCTCAGCTGCATATTTTTCCCATTTAGCATGTTGGATCTATCATGCTAGTCCTTTCTGGCCTATCCCAGGTCCCTGTGGACAGGCCTGCTGCCAGCCCTATGTGTCTACCCTTGAAGGTTAAGGACCTCTTGTCCTGAGCTGTTTTCAGGATTTTCTCTTTATATTTATAATTTGCAAGCTTCACTATGTCAAGGTATTGATCTATTTTTGTTGATTTTGAGGGAGTTTCTCTGTGCCTCCTGCACTGGAGTGCCTGTTTCCTTTCCCAGATTAAGGAAGTTCTCAGCTATAATTTGTTCAAATAAACCTTCTGCCCCTTTCTCCTGCTCTTCATCTTCTGGAGCTCTTATAATACGGATATTATTTCCCTTTATGGGATTGCTGAGTTCCCTCAGTCTCTCTTCGTGGTCTAACAGTTTTCTTTCCCTCTTCTTTTCAGCTTCATTATTTTCCATCATTTTATCTTCTAGATCACTAATTTGCTCATTTGATTTGTTCATCCTCATTTTTGTGGCCTCCATTTGAGACTGTGTTGGTTGTAACATTTTTAAATTTTGGCATGACTAGATTTTAGTTCTTTTATCCCTACAGTCGAGGATTCTCTATTGTCTTCTATGCTTTTTCAAATCCAGCTAATATCCTTATAATTGTTGTTTTAAATGATAGTTCAGACATTTTACTCATCTGCATTGATTAAATTTCTGGCTGTTATTTCTTCCTGTTCTTTTTTGGGGGGTGAATTCCTCAATCTTGTCATTTTGGAGGAAGAAAAAAAAGAAATAATAAGAAAAAATAAAAAGTAAAAAATAACGTAAGATAAAATAAAATATGTCTCAGAAGCTAGATCCTACGTGTGCTTTGGTCTGCTTTTTATGAGAAAATTCCACGGGTTGTTTTCCTGGTTTCTAGTTGTGCAGCTTCGTTCTCCAAGACTTCTGATCGATTTTGTGGGTGTTCAGAATGATCTGATCTTTATCTAGCTGTGTTCTAGTGAGGAGGCAGGCTTAGGATCGCCCTACTCCTACACCATCTTACCACTCCCCCTGGAATTTTCTTAATTTCATCTTTGTATTACTCATTGCAAGTGTGTAGGAATACAATTAACTTTTGGATATTGCTCTTGTTTCCTGTCAGATTGCTAAACTTGTTTATTAGTTCTAATGATTTTTTTAGTAGATTCTTTAGGATTTTCTATATATGAGGTTGTGTCATTTACAAATAGAGATAGTTTTGTGTCTGCCTTTTCAATTTGCATGTTTTAATTTCTTGTTCTTGTATAATTGGTCCGGACAACATCTCCAGCACAGTGTTGAATAGAAGTGGTAAGAGTAGGCATCCTTGCCTTGTTCCTGATTTTAGGAGGAAAGCATTTGATCTTCACTGAGTATGATGTTAACTGTGAATTTTTTTAAGATTTTATTTATTTATTCACGAAAGACACACACAGAGAAAGAGAGAGAGAGAGAGAGAGAGAGAGGCAGAGACACAGGCTCCATGCAGGGAGCCCGACGTGGGACTCGATCCCGGGTCTCCAGGATCATGCCCTGGGCCAAAGGCAGATGCTCAACCACTGAGCCACCCAGGGATCCCTAACTGTGAATTTTTTATAGATAACCCTTTATCAGGTTGAGGGTGGTCTGTTCTATTCCTACTTGATAAATGTTTTTATGACAAGAGGGTGTTGAATTTTGTAAATGCTTTCTCTGTATCTACTGAGTTGATTATGTGGTTTTGTCCTGTATTCTTCCTTTGAGTTATTCCAAGTTTGTTTCTGGTATTATTTCACTTCTGTCTGAAGGATAGCCTTCAGCAATTTTTTCAGTCTGCTGGGTCCAAATTCTCTTAGAGTCCATTTATTTGGGTATGTACAGTTCCCCTTTATTTTTGGTGTATAGCTTTACTGATACAGAATTCTGGGTTTGCGATTCTTCTTTCTTTACCAGTTTCAATGAGTAATCTGCAATCATTTGAATAATTTTTTCCCTATGGGTCATACATTGTTTTTCTCCTGCTGCTTTGAGAGTTTTTCTTTGTCATTCGTTTTCAGCAGTTTGATTATGTGTTTGTGGAATATTTCTTTGGGTTTGTCCTGTTTGGATTCTCTCAGTTTCTCAAATCTGTAAATTTGTGTGTTTTTCTAAATTGGGCAGTTTTCAGCCATTGTACTTTCAAATATTTTTTTTTTCGGCTCACACAGTTTTCTCCCCTCTTTTTGGGACTCCTATGACACATGTGTTAGACCTTTTATTATGGTACACAGGTCCATGATGCTTTTGATTTTTTTCAATGCTTTTTTTCCTCTCTGTTGCTCACAGTGGAAGGTTGCTATTAATCTGTTTTCAAATTCACTGACTCTTGCCTCTGTCCCCCCATTCTGTTGTTTGGCCCATAAGTGAAATTTTTATTTCAGTTATTCTGTTTTCCAGCTCAAATGATATTTCCTGTTTTAAACAATTTTTTTTCTTTGCTGTTTTCTATTTTTTGTTTCAGGATTGTTCATGATTACTTATTTAGCATTTTTATGACTGCTTTAAATTTGTCAAGTAATTCCAACATCTGTACCATCTTGTGATTGGTATCTGTTGATTGTGTTTTGTCACGCAAATTGAGGTTTTCACGGTTTTCTTCATGGAGCCAAGTAATTTTGGATTGCATCCTGGACATTCTGCCTCTGACTTTGACTCTGGGCCTTATGAGATTTTATGGAGAGTGTTGGTATTTGTGTTTGTGCAGGAACTTGACCTTCTTAGGTTCGAGCTGCACGTTCTGCCTCCTTCCCTGGCCTGCGGTTCCAGCCAGTGTCAGCTCGGTTTCCGCGGCCTGTGTGCTGCTATTCCAGCCTGTCCTGTGTCTGTACCCCCCGATGCTCAGCCTGGGACCTGGCTCTTGGTCCCTCCCCTGTAATCATGCTTCCGTATGCTCCTCAAGATCAGATCTACCCCTGCATGGGTGGGGATGAGCCTAGGCATTCGTAAACAGATTTATAGGGTCACTTTCCCTAGATCTTCCTTCCCTGTCATCTCTTTGATACTGTCTGGCTCCTGAGGAAAGAGCCAGCCTCTGCTGTCCTGCAGCCATAAACCACCCACTTCTGTGAGTGTACCACAGTGGTGGGAGGACAGAGTGGAAGAAGCAGTAACACGGTTTGGCCCCCCTCATAGCTCCACTGAATGCAGAGGAAGGTTCCCTGCTCCCAGAGTGGTTTTCTGTTATCAGCCGCTTTTGTTGCTGCTGCCCCCCCTTGACATGGTGTTGCCTGGTGTCTGGGGCCATAGAGCACAGGGAGAGAGAAAAGCCCTTCCAAGACTATAGACACCTGCCACATGCTTTCTGTCATGTGGGAGGAGAAACCTGGTCCCTCTGGCTTCCATGGATCTGTAACCCCTCCCTTTTTATCTGTAAGGATTTTTTTCATTGTGGTAAAATGCACATAGCATAATATTTACATTTTTTTTAAAAGAAGATTTTATTTATTCGAGAGAGAGAGAGAGAGAGAGAGAGAGAGGCGCGCAGAGACACAGGCAGAGGGAGAAGCAGGCTCCATGCAGGGAGCCTGACGTGGGACTCGATCCCGGGTCTCCAGGATCATACCCTGGGCTAAAGACGGCGCCAAACTGCTGGGCCATTGGGGCTGCCCAATATTTACCTTTTTGAAAAATAATTTACCTCTTATTTGAGAGAGAGAGAAAGCACAAGCGGAGGAGGGTAGGGGGAGAGGGAGAAGCAGTGGGGAGCTCAATGGAAGACTTGATCCCAGGACCCTGGGATCATGATCTAAGCCAAAGGCAGATGCTTAAGTGACTGAGCCATCCAGGTGCCCAAGTATTTACCATTTTAACCATTAAAAAAAATCCCAGCAGTCTCCAAAGGGTTCTTTTTAAAAATATATTATTTTTGTTGTGGTAAAATACACATAAAGTTCCCCATCTGAACTATTTTTAAGTGTGCAGTAAGCAGCACTAAGTATATCTATCTAGTCCCAGAACATTTTAATCACCCTAAAAGGGGATCCTGTGGTCATTAAGCTGTCACTCCCCATTATCCACAGGCCCTGGTACCCACTATTCTCCTGTCTCTATTTCATATAAGTGGAGTCATACAGTATATGGCCTTTTGTAATGGCTTCTTCACTTAGCACAATATTTTTTTTAAAGATTTTATTTATTTGAGAGAGCATGAGTGGTGGAAAGGCATGGAGAGTAGTAGAAGAGGGGGAGAGGAAGAAGAGAGGACGAAGGATAAGCAGACTCCTGGCTGAGCAGGGAGCCTGACATGGGGCTCCATCCCATGACCTTGGGACCATGACCTGAACTGAATGCAGTTGTTTAACCAACTGAGCCACCCAGGTCCCCCTAGGCACAATATTTTCAAGGGTCATTCATGATGGAACATGGATCAGTACTCCATTCCTTTTTATGGAATACAGAATAAATACAGAAGAATTATTTATGTTGGTATTATTGAGAGCTGGGAGTTGGGGCATGGGGGAAAGGAGATACTGGTGTAATATTATTAGGTTTGGTCAAACCCTGTAGTCTGGAATTTGGATTGGGAATATCAGTGTGAATTGTTACTGTTTATTTTCACTTAAAAAACAGTGCAGGAATATCTGTGTATGTCCTTGCTTTGTCCTCTTAAAAGGCCAAAGACAATGACACTCCAATTGTAAGACAGGCCTGAGACAGGAAATGTAGCAATTGAGTCTGGAATGGCTTGTACACGAGAGAACAGGTACATCTGAAGGAGCCAGCTAGTGAGAGAAGCCCTCATTGGCCAAAGAGAGGACATTGTGCGCATGGTGTATCATGCGTTGTAAGTACAGTGACTGTGGTAGACTGAGGACCTTTGTGTGAATTCTAATGCATGAGTTCACAATGCCTTTAAAAAATCTACTTTGATACCAAAAGGACTAGTAAAGAAAAAAAATAGATCAATTAGACTTCACTAAAATGAGCAACTTTTTTTAAAAAAGATTTTATTCATTTACTCATGAGAAACACAGAGAGAGAGAGAGAGGCAGAGACACAGGCGGAGGGAGAAGCAGGCTCCCTGTGGGGAGGCCGATGCAGAACTCGATCCCAGGACCCCGGGATCACGACCTGAGCCAAAGGCAGATGCTCAACTGAGCTACCCGGGTGCCCCTCCTTTGGTGTTTCAGAGGACATCAAGAGAGTGAAGAGAATGCACAGAATGAAAGAGTCTTTGTCAGCCGTGGATCTGACAAGGATCTAGTATCCAGAATGTATACATAAAGAACTCTTAGAACTCAGTAAGAAAATAGCAAGTAACCCAACTCAGAAATGGGCAGAGGATCTGAATACATTTCTCCAAAAATATGAGCAAATGGCCAGGGAGCCCACGCAAGCATGCTCACCATTATGAGTCGTCAGGGAAAGGCAAGTCGCAATGTTGATGAGCTCCCCTTTCCTGCACCCTGGGCTGGGCAGACCCTGGGGCCATCGCACCTTGCTGCTGGTGTAGCCACTGTGGTCTGGTGGCTCCTCGGAAGGACAAACCCTAGAGTTCCCGCACGACCAGCCATTCCTGGCTCTAGGGCCGGGAGAATGGATGTCCACACAGAAACTTGGACATGAACAGGAAATACTGAATAAGAGCCACAAAATAGGAAAAAAAAAACCCCTCGATTCCCCTTAGGTGGTGAGTGAATAAACTAGCAGTAATAAAGGACAAACTACTGACCTGTGCTGCAGCCTAGAGGAACCTTGAAAACATGCTGAGCAAAGGGAGCCGCTCACAAGAGACCCCATACGTGAGATTCCATTTCTAGGAAATGTCCAGAAGAGGCAAATCCATAGACACAGAAGAGCGATCAGTGGGTGCCAGGGGCTGGGGCAGGGGGTGTGGGGAGTGACTGCTGGAGGGGACAGACGTGCTTTTGGGAGTGATGGTAATGTCCTGAACTTCCCTGGTGGCAGTGGCTGCACGGCTCTGTGGCTGTCCTAATAACCACTGCACTGGCCACTTAAAAAGGATCACTGGTGCGCTTAGCACCACGGTCCCAGCCCTACCCCAGGCTGGCACAGCCCTGAGCGGGACACCTATCCTTTCCTGGGCACCGGGGGTCTCTGAGAGTCAGGGCTGTGCAGAGGAAGGGGAGCAGGTTGGGTGTCCCAGGCCTGGCCACTGCTCAAGGCTCTGGGAGACCCCGAGCCATACTTGCGGTCGTGTTTCTGTCTTGGCTGTCTGCTGTCTGGACGGTGTCCCACCCACCCCCACCTGTACCCTCAGGCCACCCTCCTGCGTGTCACTCAGACAGTGTCACTTGGGCAGATGGGGAGAATGAGTCAACGACGTAGTAATCAGGCCCAAGTAGCCAGTTTTACTCGGAGGAGCTTCCAGAGTCGCCGGCCCTTTGACGTGGCTCCATGGCCCCGAGCGGGCTTGCAGGGCAGTGCCAGGCGGCTGTAGCCCAGAGGCCCGGCGCCCAAGGGCAGGGAGCTGGGCTGCAAACGCGAGAGCCGAGCACGCCCCCGGCCCCACATCTGCTGCCCCCCCAGGGCTGCCTAGCCCGAAACGCCACCACAGCCCGAGCCTCCCTTGCCCACCTCAAGTGCAGACACTTGGAGGAATCTGTGGTGATGCTGGCTGTGCAGATCATTCCGGGGCGTTCCTCAGAATAGTAGGCGTGTCAGGGCGAGGGGCAGCGGGGACCTAAAAGGGAGAGGCAGGCTCAGCGTTCCCCTTGATTCCACTGCTCACACGGGGCTCTCTGGAGCAGGCCAGGCCGCTCCGGTTGTCAGGGTTTGGGTCCGGAGGATCGGTGGTCAGCCTCCCCCTCCCTGAAGCCCTGAGCTCCAGGCCAGGCGGGTCCCTGTCGGGGATCCCAGTTGCCCTCGGGGTGGGGACTATGTCTGCTGGGAAGTCTGGCCAGCTGTTCTTCCTGTGAGGACCAAGGTCGTCACGGGCCTCCCCTGCCTGGGGTGGGCGATTTGCCAAGGAGAATAAGCTTCTCCTGGAGGTGTTCCTGAGGAGTAGACTACCATCAGGTCCCCCGCAGGCTGTGTCGTGCCTTCAACACTCTGGATATTTCTACAGCGCTGGCCAGAGCATGGTCCCCGGCACCATCACAACCCAGGCCAGTCCCAAGCACTCCTTTGCAGGGGCCCCAGCAGGGCAGGTGCGGGGCGGGGGCCCCCCGGCCTGGCCGGCTAGTGAGCGCCACGCTCTTCCCTGCCCAGGGCCGGGCCTGCGCCCAGAAGCAGTTGCAACTCATGGACCAGCTGCTGGATGCGGTGCGGAGCCTGAACGTCGGAGGCGCCAGCTGCTCCAGGTAAAGGCTCGGGATGGGCCCTTCCCAGGATGGCTGGCGGGCGAGCCCAGGGAGGTCATCGCCCCTGAAGGTGCAGTGCCAACTGCGGCAGGTGGCACCGGTGCTGTCCCTGCAGGCAGGCGGGCTCTCCAAGGCGAGGGGCTCGGTCCCGGCTGCTAAGGCAGGGCAGGGACGGGGGATGGGGGAGACACTGTCTCCTGGCCTGTATGCCTGGTGTCGTTTTGCCCTTTCGGTCTCCCCCAGGGGCTGAGGGCTCCCTTGGCCCGAGGTCTCAGGCAGTCTGCCGGCCGGTCCCTGGCGGCCATGCTCTGGCCAGTGACACCATGGCCTCGGGGCTGCCTTGGCAGTGCGAAGGAGCACTTGGAGGACACCAGAGAGAAGAACGAGGCGCTGCTGGGGGAGGTCCTATCCAGCCCATGCCTGCAGACGCTCCTGAGCCCAGAGTGTGACCCGTGGCCCGTGGATGTGCAGCCCCTCCTTGAGCAGCAGAGCGATGACTGGCAGAGGTACGTGTCCGCCTTGGCTCTGTCACCCGAGACCGGCCCTTCCACGGGGGGCCTGTGGGGGCCCCGATGCCTGCCGTGGCACAGAGCTGCCTGGATCCTCTCTTTCCCTGCAGGGCCCGCCCCTCTGTGGAGTTGGAGGAGGAGAAGGTGATGGAGCTGGCCAGGCAGCTTCAGGAGAGTGTTGCCAAGCTGCAGACGCTCAGGGTAGAGGTGAGGGGTGCCAGCTTCTGGGGGCCGTGAAGCTTGGGAGTGGGTGAGGGCCTGACTGGAGAGGCCCCCCACTGTGTGTCTTAGGGCAAGGAATATCACTTCCCCAGCCTCGGGTGCCCCATCTTTACAATAGATGTGTTGTGAGGCTTAAGGGAGGTGGTATATGCCCAGGGCTCAGTGGGTTCTAGAATGGTGTGGATGCTCAATGCATGTGAAGGGGAGAGGCAGACAAACCTTGGGCAGCTGTGGGGAGGCGTTCTGAAGAATGGAGAGGATCCCCCTCCTGCGGGCTGTGCACCAGGCCCTGGGGTCTGGGCTTCCATGTGCTTTCTTACATGTGGCCTTCCCAGCAGCCCTTGGCCTGGCCTTCTTTTCTCGAGGGGGAGACTGAGGCCCACACCGGCCGCTGTGGGGGGGCTGAGGCTGGTGGGGAAGCCAGGCGGCTTTGCTCAAAACCAAGCTGCTCTTTTTTGCGTCTGGTTTTCTGTACGATGCGGGGCGAGCCTCGGTGGCCCGGGGCCAGGCGGGGCAGCCTCAAGGGCCCCTCCGCCTCTGGCTTTGCAGTGCTTTGCGCAGCAGAAGCAAGGAGCTGCTGTGAGTGGGGCCGACACCAGCACCCTGGACCAAAAGCTGCGCCTGGTCATCTCCGACTTCCACCAGCTGGTTGTGGCTTTTCTGCAAGTGTACGATGACGAGCTGGGCGAGTGCTGCCAGCGTCCGGGCCCCTACCTGCACCCGTGTGGCCCCATCATCCAGGCCGTGTACCAGACTCTGACTTCGTGCAGCCAGGTAAAAACCAGCCTTTCCTCCCCTCCTCCCAGCGGCCACTGCCACAGGGGGCTGGGACGGGCTTGGCACAGGCCTGGGGCGGGTGGAGAAGGCGCTTCTCCTGGTGCCCGGGAGGGATGAGGACTGCCAGGGATGTCTCCTGACAGCCCCGCTCCCCTTCAGGGGGCTCTTAGCTGAGCCAAGCCCCCAGGCCCAGAAGAGGCCCATGTCCTGCCCACGCTGGGTCCTGCTTGACCGTGTGGGACCCTCGTCCCCGCCTCTGGCTTTGGTCTCCATACTGGGGTCGCTGTCTTCACAGTACACACAGATGTATCATGGCCTCTTTATTCTGGTGTGCAACCAGGAACGACGCCAGCCAGCCAGCCAGATGTTTGGCTGGCTGTGCTCTTGACCCAGCTCAGACAGATAGGAAAAAGTGGTCTCACGCTGCTGAGCTGACTACATAAATATTGACTTACTCATTTTGTTGTTCACGTGTCAGATCCCTAGAGTCCAACCTAAAACCCTGGGTTGCTTAGGATTATGAGTGCACCTGCCACACGTGCCACACGTGCCACACGTGCAACTCGGACATTGACTCATGGCCTCCATGACATTTGTCTCGGTTTCCCCCTATTTTAGTTTAAGTGCTGCTGAAGCAGGCCCTGGCTTGGTTGTCTAACACAGAGACTCCTAGACTTCCAGACCTCTGACGGGCCTGTCCTTCGCAGTTCTGCCAACAGGGCAGGATAGGATACATTCCCTTCTCATCAGGAAGCCCCCCCCCTTTAAATCTTGGGACATTGATTTTCCCACTGCACTGGGCCTGGAGGAAGGGACCAACCATGGGGAACTCTGGTTGGTGACTCCCCAGCTGGCCGGGAGTCCTGTCCTCACCCCAGGCTGTCCGTCTTGCGGGTCGATGCCACATGCTCGAGGGTCTTGGGAAGAGCATGTGTCCCACGTGACCCTGGGTGGGAAGCGGGATCAGACCACCAGCATTTCATGCCTCCCTCTCACCTTTCCTCCCAGCTGTTGAAAGCGGTCACGGAGGTCACTGACACCTCGGCAAATGCCGTGCAGATGGTGGAGCAGCAGCAGGGCGAGCAGATGTGTTGGGGCAGCAGCAACTCCATCATGAGTCTAGGTACGTGGGTGCCGCTTCCTGGGGCTATGCCCACCCGCATGCCGGCGCATAGGGCTGTGCCACACAGGGCTGTGCCAGTGTACTTTGGCCGAGTGCTGGCCTCACACACAGCTCCTTCTTGCTTGAGCAGCATTTGGGGAGTGTCTGGGGACCGTCCCTGACTTTCTTCTTCTGACGCATAAGGTTTTTCTTCCCTTAAAAAAAATTGCTTTCTACAGATTATAATATAAAAATATTATTTGTGGGAAGTTGGGATAACTCAGAGATGGTTGATGTTCATATTTTGGTCTATTTAGCTCTATTTTAATATTTTTGCCTCTCATCGTTTTTTATTTCTCTGTGTAAGCGTAATCTGAACACATTTACACTTTTATGTTATGTTCTTTCCCTGGGACCACATCATAAGCATTTTCCTGAGGCGCCTGGCTGGCTTAGTAGAGAGAATGCGACCCTTGGCCTTGAGGTCATCAGCTCAAGCTCCACGTTGAGGGGTGTGGATGTTACTTAAAAGAATGTTAGAAGTATTTTTGCATGTTCTGGAAGTGAGGTTTTTAATTATCAAACACTCTTCTACTCAGGTATTTGCCATAATTTGTTTGACATTTCCTATTATCCAGCCTGTAGGTCATTCTCAGCTTTTTACTGTTACGCATGGTGCTTGGCCCGATTCACAGTAGTAGAAAATGGAAGCAATCCAGTTTTACCATTGGGTAGAGCTTGGGTAAATAAGGGTACGTGTGTATGGTGGGGTCATTGTTATTGCAAAAGTCGGTTTCGAAGACAAGAAGGACTGACTGCACACTGCAGAAGGTTAAAGGGAAGGTGCAGGATCATGTCACCTTTGTAAAGGACAGGAGTGTCGAAGACCCCCTTGTGGGAAGCGAGCTGGGACGTGGGCACTGGTTTACTCTGTGCGGGAGTCAGAGGCGGTGTGGTTTCTCTACCCCGCTCCGTGTTCTGCGGATGCTCCCTCATGAGCCTGGGTCACTTAGGTAAGCCACCCCTCTCCCCCGGGCAAGCTTGCCAAGAGATGCAGGAAACACATTTAGACATAAAGCATCTTCCTTCCTTCCTTCCTTTCTTTCTTTCTTTCTTTCTTTCTTTCTTTCTTTCTTTCTTTCTTTCTTTCTTTCTTTCTTCATTCATTCAATCCACCAACAGGTTATGTTTTATTTATTTATTTTTATTTAAAAGAATAGTTTTATTGGTGTTCAATTAGTGTTCCCAGTTTAGACTGTGTCCTGAGGACGGGGCTCCCGGCGTCATGGTGGTGTGGCCCGTCAGCATTTGTGTCTGAGGCCACGCTGGGTCTGTCTGTCTGGTCAGTGCTAGGTCAGACCCTTCTGACATTTCTGTTACTGGATGTGGCAAATTGTATCTGCAAGTAGTCTCAATTAAACTTTTTTTTCTGAATGAGTTTATTGTTTTATTACAGAAATATGCATTCGGAGAAGGTCTTTTTTATACAAATAATACTGTTCAGTTAGGAACCTCAGTTCACAGGAAGAGAAATAGAAAACAGTTGCTTATTTTCCCTGGGCTCTGGCCAACCCCCTTTATTCCAATTGAAGTGATTTTATTCTTATTTATTTGTCTTTTAAAGATTTTATTTATTTATTCACGAGAGAGACACACACACACACAGAGAGAGAGAGAGAGAGAGAGGCAGAGACACAGGCAGAGGGAGAAGCAGGCTCTATGCAGGGAGCCCGACGTGGGACTCGATCCCTGAACTCCAGGATCACGCCCTGATCATGACAGCAGAGCTTAACCGCTGAGCCATCCAGGCATCCCCAATTGAAGTGATTTTAAAGTGACTACTTGTCTAACCATGACCCAGGTCAAGAGAGAGAGAATGTGCTAGCAAACCTAGAAAGCCCCACGTCTCTTCCTGTCAGCAGCTTCATCTCCCACGAGTGTATCTGTCATTTGTTCATTGTCATCGCCGCGTAGCTGACAGTGGCAAACTTGTCTGGTGTAGAGCCAGATAATAAAGTTAGGCTTTGTGGGCCACAGTAGCTGGCGATGTGAAACTGGCGGTCGATGTCATAGAGATCCTCTTGGTCTGTGGCTCTGGACAGTCAGGTAATAATCTGCCTCGGTGTGGGTTGCTTTGACTTCACCCCATCTGGAGTTCGTGGAACTTCTTGGACAGGTAGCTTCATTTCTCATCCACACTCAGCCAGGCAGCGCACAGCTCTTGCTTGTCGTGCACTTCCTGCGTGCTCCGAGCCTCGGGGCCTGGCCAGGTCTCCCGGGGGTGTCGGCACAGCCTGGGCGCGCCCATGGCCTGCTAGACAGCTGGGGTGGGGAGAACTCGGAGCCCTTGTGGACATCTCACTCCCCGGCCCTCTTCCCCAGCCCCAGCTTGTCCAGCCTCAGGCAGTAGCAGTGAAAGAAAGCATTGGACTGTAAAAGTTTCTCCTGAGCTCCCGCCCCCCCCCCCCCCGCCCCCGCCACCAAGGGGTGGCTTTGGGTCCCAGAGCCTCTGAGTCCTCCCAGTCCTCCCTGTGCATGGACTTCCCAGCCAGCCCTCTCCCCGGGCAGCCAACCTTCTTGCTGCTCTTGGCCTTGGCACACCTACTTGCCACATGTATACCAGGCACTCGGGAGTCTCTTCTCCCTCACTGGCCGGCCACAGAATCATCCGTTGTAAAATTTGTCCCAACATTTATCTTAGTCACCACTGTCACTGACTCCCCCCCCACTAAAGATAATTGCTGTTAATAAAATGCTCCGAACCATGCTATCATTCATAGAATAGTGGTCATTCGTGTCCTTCGCCGCATGCCGCCTCACCTGTGATTGCAGGCCTGCCGGCAGGGCTAACACACCCAAACTATGTGTCTCCCGCTCCCCCAGTGGGAGGCACCAGGGGGGCAGGCCTGGGGCTCGACTCTTGTCGCTGCAGCCTCCAGATTTTGTTTGAGATGAGTTCTTGGGCTGCAGACACACCAGAGAAGCGGTCCGTGCCGACTCCAGGCCAGGACCCATCATCAGAACAGCCCTCCCACCTTCCCTGTTCCCACCTGACAAACCCAAGGCCTCGACCTCTGTGACCTCTTCAGGCCACTGTGGAAGGTCCCTGTGTCTGTGGCGTGTCCCTTCCCGGTAGAAGAAGCTGGGCCACTGTTCTGTGTGCTGGTAGCCACGCTGTGTTGGTGGCACATCACTGCCTGTGAAGTGAGGGACCTGAGTGAGGGGTTGGGTGCACCTGCTGGGCCTGTGCCTTGGAGAGGGCCTCGGTGACATGGCGTGGGCAGCTCGTCCCTTCGTCACTCACCAGTCACCATCTCAATTGGGTGGACCCGCAGTCCCATTTCCCTCTGTGCTGAGAGTCAGGGTGGGGGGGGAGTTGACAGCACCAACACGGAGGGGTGGATGGTAGCCATCTGATGGCTGCAATGGTGGGGGAAGCCACAGCCCGAGAGAGAAGAGGGGGGTGTGTGTGGCAGGGTGCGGCAGGCCCAGGGAGGGGGCCGTAGCAAGGGTGCTGGAAGCAGAGGGTCCATACGAGGGGTGGGGTGCACCCAGTGAGACCCTTGCCCATTCTTTCATAAAAAAAAGTGACCGAAATGAATGGCAAACCCAGTCCCCTGGCTGGCCACCTGGCCGAAACCATCTTTTTCTGGATGGGGGTCCGGGGCATGAAGGCTTCTTCCATTGCCTCCCTGCCCACGGAGCTCCTGCTGGGAGAGTCCACCTGCACCCCAGCTTCCCAGGCCTCCTGTCCCCAGCCTGGCCCAGCACCATGGAAGGGAGAAGAAAGACCTGGAAAAGCAGAGCTAATGGGTCATTCGGAGAAGAGACCTTTCCAGCACACCTTAACCTAGAAAACTGAAAAACCAGCAAAGAGAAAAGCCAACAGCCTTCGCAGTTACAAGTGGTTGCCAAAATGCTGACAAAAAGCAAGGGGAAGAGCTCTGTGGGGGCAGGACGCAGGAGCAGGCAAGTGCTGTGTGAGAGTAGAAGAGAGACAGGTAAACAGAATGAGGGCCCAGCTGGGTGGCTAGCGGGCCCTCCGGAGGAGGAAGGGAAACAGGGCAGAGGTGACCCGTGAAGCGATGGGCGTGCGGATCACACAGGACCCCAAGCGTGCTGGGGTCCAAGCTTCCAGAGAGCAACCGCGGCCTCCAGAAGCAAATGCCTCGTATGTTCAGAGGGTCCAGGGCTTCCGGCCTCAAACCAGCAGCAGCCAGACTGAGCCGAGAGCGCCTAGGACAATGGGGTGACGTGGGAACAGAGGGAGCACCCAGCGTTGGGGGAGCCCCCGGAGGAGGCTGGGAGAATGTGAGGTTTCGGGAAAGGCAAGTGATACCCAGAGGGACCTAGGAAAACTGTACCTGTGGAGAAATGTGATCAGGACAGGGAGTGCGGTCAGCTGCCCCCAGCAGGGAGGGTCGTGGGGGCCGGGCTCTTCACCCCAAGGCACACCCGTGGTTCCTGAGCCTCAGAGTCACCCTCTGGACAGGCAGGGCCAAGTGTCAATTAAAGGCCTTGCCACGTGGAAGGGAGGAGACAGGCTGGAGGCAGAGGGGTAGGTGTGTATTTAAGTGAAGGCACCACTACCAGGAGAACCTGCTGGAAGACCCCAGAGCACGCAGGGTGGGGGAGTGGAGTGAGCTACAGTCCCTGAGTGGTCCCTATCTGAAATGGGGACCTCACAGGGCAGGTGTGAATTAAGGTGCCCCCCTCCCCCGCCAGCCCTGAAAGCCCAGCAGCAGGTCATGGCAGTTGCCTGCAGGGGTGAGGGACAGCTGAGGCCATGTCACTTGATGCACACGTGTGAGTGGGTTACCGGTCTGAGCAGTATTGAACACATGGTCACACTCAGAAGAACCCCCGGCTCCTGGGCTCTGCGGTGAGGGTCAGGGTGGGTATGGACGTGACCTGGTGAGTGCGACCTGGCCTGGACCTCAGCCTGGCACCCACAGGGGCCTTCCAGCTGCACCCACCAGCGCCCAGACCTCCGAGCAGCTCCTGCTCGGCAGTTTGTGGGTCACGGTGGGAGTTGGGCACCTAGGCTGCCGAGGGTCAGGTGCAGGGCCGCCTGGGCCCCGAGACCCAGTGAAGGCTTGGCTGCGGGGGTGGGGGGATGGGGGACAGAGAGGGAGCGGCCTCTTCTGGGCTGGAGAGCACTAGGGGTCACTTTGCTGTTTTATTGTTTTGTTTTTTTCCTCTGCAGCCAGCAAAATGGAAGAACTGACTCAGAAATACAAGGTCTTCCGTGACAGTCTGCAGAAAGGCGTGGAGTAGTCTGCGAGCGGGCAGCTGGGCCCTGAAGCGCCAGGTGGCGGGGGCGGGGGGCACAGGGCCGGCAGGAGAGGCCACACCGCCTGCCTGCGCCTCTGCCTCCGCAGCAACTCGGGAGGGAGGAGGGAGAGTGCAGGGGAGAGCTGGCGAGAGGGAAGCTCGGGTTCTGAGGAGCCGCCTCATGACTGCCTCTTCCTCTGCCGCCCCACCGCCCGGCCTGCCCTTCTTCCCGTGCCGGCACCCCAAATCCTGGGCCGCACCTGGCTATGGGCTCGCTCCCTGCTGTCCCGGGTGTCCCCACCCCTGGCCGTCTTCGCTCTGTCTGCGTCGCATCAGCTCCCGTTGCTTCTGTTCCTCCCCCTGCCCAGAGTGGGCGATGCCAAGCCCCAGAAGGCCCCCCTGCTGCCTCCATTGTGAGTGGCCTCGGGGTCCCACGTGAGGCCTCCCTGCAGACCCCCGGCCCAGCCACCCGCACTGGCCCCTCTGGGCCCCAGCGGCCGGGGCATACGTTCACGGCCTCTTCAGGGCTCCCCCGCACCGGCCTGGGAAGTTCTTGCCAGTGGCCCGACTGGTTGTCCAGGAAGCTGCTCTCTGGACTTCCCAGGGTGACCCAGTACCTCCCGCGAGCACGGGAACAGGCATAACTGGCGGGGCCTCTGCCTCCGGCAGCCCAGGGGCAGGCGGAAGGGAGCGTGAGGAGGGGCCTGCTCGTGTGCCTTCACCTCCCCGGGGTGCTCCGGACAGGCGGGCCTGGGCTGCCTCCTTGTGCCCCTGGCAGGACGCTGGGCCTGTGGGCACCCGGGAGCTCTTGCTCCGGAACCAGGTCCTCGGGCACACCACCTACTTCTGGCCGGGGAGGGCTTTCTTGTGTGGGCCCTGAGGGGTGGGCTTCACTCCCACTGCCAAGCTCCTGGGCCGGGGGCGCCGCGGAGGCACCTCGCACCCCACCTCGCCCGTTGCTCATCCTTCATCGTTTGGTGGGGCAGGATTGGCTCAGCCGGAGCCCATGTGGCAAGTCCGGTCAGGCCTCGCCTCTCTTCCTCCGGCCCGGCAGCCTCTGCAAAAGGCCTCTTAGATATTATGGGTCATTGTCCCCGTGAAGCAGATACCATCTCCCCCTTCCTGGTGGAGGACGAGCCTGTGAGATGTGTGCGCCAGGCCGCGTGGAAGGTGCCCGAGGTCACTGAGGCGACACCGAGGTCCCATCCCGCAGGCACCTCTCACCCGCTCCCGAGCTCACTGGAGCCTTTGTGACCCCGGTGGAGCTGTGCCCTGGGGAAGGGGACTTCTGCCCCGGTGGGAGTCGCCCTAGCTCGGCTGCTACATCCTGGCCCCGGTCAGGCTCGGAGGGAAGGCTGGGTGGGAGGCTCTCACTTCCTCCTCGTGCCTGTGACAACACGTTTCTCCCGGCTCGCGGGGAGCCTGCGTGTGGCCCAGGAGCCTGCTTCCCAATTTGTAAACACGGGGCGTGTGTCCCAGCAGCTGAGTGAGCGAGGGGGCGGCGAGCCGGCTGCACAGGTCCTGCGGCCTTAGGCCTCATTGCCCAACAGGCAGCTGGGGGCGGGCCGCGGCCGCTGATTAAAGGCCGCCTGGAGCAGCCTGTGTGGAGACAGGTGCCCAGCAGCCCAGGAAGCCGGCCAGCACCCGCCCAGGTAAGCCAGCAGCAGGGTGGGTGAGGACAGCTGCCGGGAGCCCGGACGCAGGTGGCCAGGTTGGGGAGAGCGCCTGTGTGCCGGGGAGGCCGGCGGAGGCCCGGCCGCGGAGGCTTGGCTGCCTGCTTCCCGACGCCGGCCCCAGGGCTGCAGGCCCAGGGTGCTGTGCCGCAGGCTCCCAGCCAAGGGGTGTCAGCGGAGCTCCCGTCCTGGGCTGCCACCTCCCCAGGTCCCCGGTGACACGGACCTGGCACACTTGGCCTCTCACGTCCCTGGAGGCGGGTGGCAGAGGCCTCCGGGCCGGGGTCTGGGCATGTGAGCGCTACCTTGTGCTGTTTCCTAGTTGGTAGTAGTGACAATGGCCGGGGAGAGACTGGGGCATAGGATGGAGAGGGTGCCTGGCCCTGGACAGAGGGCTTGGAGCGTCGGCCACGGGGGCATCCCCGTCACTTTGGCCTTCAGGTCTTGTGCCTCTTGCTCCGGCAGCTTTAGGCTTCGCTGTCCCTGTGAGCGCGTCACCATGTCCGAGGCGCCCCGGGCCGAGACTTTCGTCTTCCTGGATCTGGAAGCCACTGGGCTCCCCAATATAGATCCCGAGGTGGCCGAGATCTCCCTGTTTGCGGTGCACCGCTCGTCCCTGGAGAACCCGGACCGCGACGAGTCCGGGGCCCCCGTGGTGCCCCGGGTCCTGGACAAGCTGACGCTGTGCATGAGTCCGGAGCGCCCGTTCACCGCCAAGGCCAGCGAGATCACCGGCCTGAGCAGCGACAGCCTGGCGCGGTGCCGGAAGGCCGGCTTCGACCACGCCGTGGTGCGGACGCTGCAGGCCTTCCTGAGCCGCCAGGAGGGCCCCGTCTGCCTCGTGGCCCACAACGGCTTCGATTATGACTTCCCGCTGCTGTGCACGGAGCTGCGGCGCCTGGGCGCCCACCTGCCCCCGGACACCACGTGCCTCGATACGCTGCCCGCGCTGCGGAGCCTGGACCGCGCCCACAGCCACGGCACCCGGGCCCAGGGCTGCAAGGGCTACAGCCTGGGCAGCCTGTTCCGCCGCTACTTCCGGGCAGAGCCCAGTGCAGCCCACTCGGCCGAGGGCGACGTGCACACCCTGCTCATGGTCTTCCTGCACCGCGCCGCTGAGCTGCTGGGCTGGGCAGACGAGCGGGCCCGAAGCTGGGCCCACATCGAGCCCATGTACGTGCCACCTGATGGCCCGAGTGTTGAAGCCTGAGTGCCAGGGACTGGGTGATGCCACCACCCGGGGGGGGGGCGGGACGGGGGATGAAGCCCACTCCCAGCACCGTGGGCGGCCCCGGTTTGACCCTTCAGTCAGGCTCTGCGGTCCGGAGCTGGCACCGGACCAGTGCCCCGCGGCCCCTGCCCCTGCCCCCTTAGCCAGCTAGCCCCGGGCCCGTGCACCTGCTAGGCCTTCTCCTGGCCCTGGCCGTCTCACCTTGTAGCCCTAGAGCTTTCTCCCAGCTCCATCCCGGGACTGTGCTCTAGTGGTTTGCTGCTGCAAGCTTCCACCCTTCACTCGGCCTCACAATAAATTTATTATCAACGGCTACTCACCCGCTGAGTTTCCAATTGACCCGTCCACCCTGCCCAGAGGGGGCAGACAGGGAGCCAGGCCGGAGCGGAGCCCCTGGGGCTGTCCCCTTGTGACCTCTGCTGGCGGTGAGCCCGGTGGGTGGGTGAGTGGCCGTTGCTCACCAGCTGGGCCGAGGTGACAGGCAGGGGCTGTGGGTCCGAGCCTCGGCCCTCCTCCGTCACTGGTCTGCTGTAGCCTCGGTTATCGTACCCTCCCTGCGTTGTCATCCCAGAGGCCCCGAAAATTGGTGAGCAGGGCCTTAGGGACATCTCCCTGGACGCGGAATCACCTGGGAGGGAGTTGGAAGAGAGCCGCCAGGCAGCTCTGGCCTTTTCGGCTCGGAGTGCTGTGCGTTCAGAGCTGTCCGTCTGTCTAGGTGCACGGCCTGCCGACCCTGGGCCACTCCTTCCTCTCCTGAGCACCTGGCCCTGCTCTGCAAGGTGGCAACAGGCTGAAAGGAGACGGGCACGCAGTGCAGGACAGCTCCTGCCGTGCTCAGGGCGGTGGGGGATGTGGGTGCGTCCCCCTTCGCACACGGGCGCACACGGAAAGGGCCTCATGTGGGCCAGTCCTCGCCCAGGAGGAGCCACTAGTGCATGCGGGCTGGGGGTGCCTGGGGTGTGGGGCTGGCTCGGTGAGGAAGGACCTTGCGCCGGGCCCTGTGTCCCGTGTGGCTTGGCCTGAGGAGGGCCAGGAGGCTGCTGTGTGGGGAAGGCAGCTTCGCTGTCTCTGCTCGGCATTGGGGAGCCAGTAACCTGCCTCTGGGGCCCCGCCTGTGTCACCAAACAATGGGGCAAGGCAGGGCGGGATGTCTAGAAGACAGGGAGAGCAGGTGAGAAGGGGTGGGGTGGGTGGGGCGGCCACGCCCGAGAGTGACTCGCATGAGCACAGGCCTGAGCCTTGAGCCAGCCGGGCCCTCTCGGGGGACTAACTAGGTCAGAGTGACTAGAGCCGCGGCAATGTGCAACGTACAGGAATGGTGAGGTCGGAACGCAGGCAGTGGTCACCTCGGGCCACCCCCGCGGCCGGGGCGAGGGCTCTGGACTGACCCAGGGCGATGGGGAGCCACAGAGGGTCGTAGGCAGGAGAGGGGCAAGAAGTGATCTCTGTTTCTACGGGCCTCTCAGGCTGCTCTGCGGAGAACGGACTAAAGCCGGCCTGGGCGGGGGGGGGGGGGGGGGGGGACACAGGATGGCAGCGGCCGGAGAGAAGAGAGCGGGGTTGGGGTTGCCGTGTTGGAGGGGAGCCGCCGGCCTGGCTGAGGGCGCGCGGTTCGGGAAGGCCGTCTAGGGCGCCAGGTCGGGGTGCGGGGTGCTGTTGAGCTTCCGCAGCAAGGCTGCTTGGCCACCTGCCCCGCGACAGCACCCACCGGGAAGAGGGGCACAGGCCAGGCACGGCAGCCGTCAGCCCCGGAGCCCACACCAGGCAGGAGCTGGAAGGCCGGGGACCGCCACCCGGGGGGAGGCCGAGCCATACGGTGCCCGACGGGGCTGCGCCCCGGTTGTCTAGCCTCGGGGCTCTGGGCCGCCGCGTTGCTGATGCCAGGAGGGCCCCTTCTCACTCGGGGCCGGGGCGGGCCGCCAGCCTGAGCTGTGGTCTCCGGGCCCAGCGGTCTCTGGCCCCCAGCTCGGCCTCTCCTGGCCCCCCTCCCTGGGCCACACTGCTTTGGGCCCCACGCACGCAGCCGGGGGCTGCCCCACTGCTGCCTGGGAGCAGCGGCGTGCTGGGAGCGGGTGAGCCTATGGCTGTGTGTGCCTGTGTGCGCGTACCTCCCTCTCTGAGTGTGTGCGTATGTAAGCACACGAGTGTGGGTTCCGCATAGGTGTCAGTTGCTATTTTCTTTTACTGAGTAAGAGGAAGCGAAAGAACAAGATGTATGTGGGAAGCGCCCGTGTTCACTGTCACATGAGCCCGTTGGGTAAGAGTTTCCGAGATTGCACGAGCAGCCCCCCGCCCCCCGCCTTTTTCTGTTGCTACTCACGACAGTAGACTGTGGGCTCAGGGTCACACGATCGGCCAAGCGATAGTGGACTAAGGCCCGCAGGCCGCTTGCGCTGCCCCCTCGGTGTCAGGGAACGCCAGGCTGCAGAGACGTCCACGCAGGCGCGCTGCGGGGGGACCCCTCCCCGTGGGCATGAGACGGAGCCCGGACATGGATGGCAGTGGGCTGCTCAAATGCAAATGATGGGTTTGGGGAACTCCTCTGTGTTTTTGTTTGTTTGAAGATTTTATTTATTTATTCATGAGAGACACAGGCAGAGGGAGATTGGGGAGTCCGATGTGGGACTCGATCCCAGGGCCCTGGGATCATGACTTGAGCCAAAGGCGGACGCTCAACCGCTGAGCCACCCGGGTGCCACTGTCCTTTGTTTCTACGATTACTGGAAGTTTATATAATTTCATTTCTAATCATGGTGGCGGTCCATAATCTGCTCTTCAAATCCCTAAGCATTTACCATCTATCAGAACGGCTGCCATCGAAAAGACAGGCCACAGCAAGTGCTGGTGACCACGTGGAGGGACTGGGAGAAAAGTAAGATGACACAAGCACTGTGGCTGTGTCTTAAAATGTTCAACGTGCACCTGCCACGGTGACCCAGCAATTCCACTCCTCGGTCTTTACTTACCCAACAGAGGTGAGTTTATGGGTCCACACAAAGAGGCACACGTGACCGTTCACGGCACCTCCATTCATAACAGTCCGGGACTGTTGTCCCTCCGCAGGTGGCACAGGTCACAGCGCCTCCCTGTCCCGCCACGCGGCTGAGCAACGACGGGGCTCTTGACACCCAGCAGTGGGGGACACACTCAGGGTAATTATGCTGCACGGAAGGGGCCAGACCCACAGAAGCAGCCCCGCCGCTCCAGCCCACCCTGGCCAGCCACCTGCCTGTCGTCACATGTCACGGCCCGATAAGCCATGTCCACATCTGCCAATGGGGATGTGTCTGTGATCGGGAGCACACTGGGAGGACGTGGCACGCAAGCCAACCAAAACCAGAATTATTGTGGTAGAGGGACGAGACCCAAAGTAACAAGGCCGGGAGCCCTTCAGCTTGTCTTCGTGTAGGACATCATGGGATGACGACAAAGTCTGCACCAGGCCACGCACAGCCTCAGGCAGAAAGCTGGAGCCACGACCCAGGCCCGCCGTCCTGCCGTGCTTTCTTCGGGGACCCACTGGGCGTTGGCACTTCCCGCCCACGATGCCTGGCCTCGTACAGACTTCCTACACGGCAGACGAGTGTGTGCCACACTCACACAGCCCTCCCCATGCACCAGGTCACACGGGGTGCAGCCCCGCCGCCACAGGTGACCCCCCACATCCTTAGATGCACCTGGTTCACATGTGCGTGTATGATTCTGCATAAATGAAATTTAAAAAATATTTATTCAGGAGAGACCCAGAGAGAGAGGGAGAGACACAGGCATAGGGAGAGGCAGGCTCCACGCAGGGAGCCCGACGTGGGACTCGATCTCGGGACCCCAGGATCATGCCCTGGGCCGAAGGCGGACGCTCAACCGCTGAGCCACCCGGGCGCCCCTGACTCTGTATAAATGGTATCTTATTAGATGCCGCTTTTAAAAACTCCTAAGCACCCGTCCGTTGTTTCAGAGCCTCTACGGTCCGTCTCCTGGGGGTTCAGGTGCATCGCCAGGATTGTTGCTTCAGTGTGTGCTGCGCTATCCCCTGTCTCGTGCAGACATTTCCTTGGTCTTGGCAAAGGGACAAAACCCAGGATTTTGATTCACCCTTTCTTTCTTCCTCTCTTTTTTTCCCCCCATTTTCTGCTTCATTAATGTCAGCCCTTTATTTTATTTTTTTTTATAAATTTATTTTTTATTGGTGTTCAATTTGCCAACCTATAGCGTAACACCCAGTGCTCATCCCATCAGGTGCCCCCCTCAGTGCCCGTCACCCAGTCACCCCCACCCCCTGCCCACCTCCCCTCCCACCACCCCTAGTTCATTTCCCAGAGTTAGGAGTCTCTCGCGTTCTGTCTCCCTCCCTGATATTTCCCACTCATTTAATTCCATCTGTCTATGTCCTTTTGGGTTTAGTTTTTGTTCTTTTTCTCGAATTTCTTAAGAGGAGAAGTCAGTTCCTTGGTCATTGTCATCTTCCATCTTGAACAACTAAGGCCAAAGCCAAAAGTCTCCCCGAGAGAGCTCTCCTTCTTTGCTTTGCATCACAGTTGTTTCTTTTCTTTTTTATTTTATTTTATTTTTTATTGGAGTTTAATTTTTTTAATAATAAATTTATTTGTTATTGGTGTTCAATTTACCAACATAGAGCATAACACCCAGTGCTCATCCTGTCAAGTGCCCCCCTCAGTGCCCGTCATCCAGTCACCCCCACCCCCTGCCCTCCTCCCTTTCCACCTCCCCTTGTTCGTTTCCCAGAGTTCTCCTGAGGGTTTCTAATCCTGTTGGATAATGATGTGAGGATGTCTCGGGGGTGTATGAGTTTCCTAGGGCAGCCGTGCCAAAGCGCCGCACGCCGGGGCGCAAACTCGAGGAACCCCTTCTCCCGCAGACCAGGGGCCGGAAGCCTGAGAGCCAGGTGTGGGCAGGGTTGGCTCCTCCCGGCGACTCAGAGGGGACTGTCCTCTCCTTTCCGGTGGCTCCTGGCAATCCGTGGGGCTCCTGGGCTTGTGGAGGCGTCGCCTGGATCTCCGCCTTCAGCCCCCCCCCGTGGCCTTCCGCCGTGTGGCTGTCACTGTGTCCCGCTGTCCCCTTCTGATACAGACACGGTCCCGTTGGATTAGGGCCACCCCCCAATGACCTCGGGGCACCTTGATCACCGCTGGGCAGACCCTGTCTCCAAATAAGGCTGCATTCACGCAAACCGGGGGGGGGCAGGACCCCAACATCTCTTTCTGGGAGGGACACAGTTCAGCCCATAACAGAGGCCAAATCTGTCAAGAACTTGGAAAACATGTTCCACAGACTGAAAAAAAATGCATGTCCTTAAGTGTGCTCTTCTATATTTCTCCAGGAGCTGGTGTGACAGTCGTACTATGTGCTTCACGCTTTTGTCGACGACATCAATCCACTTCTGTGGCTTTATACGAAACGGTCCCATAATAACTGCCTTTTATTGACATGTGCCTGCGTGGGTAGTAGTTGTGCGTTCGTGCTTACGGCCTTATAACTGTCTAGCAGCCAGGATTCCCCTGAGAAACACAACCAGCACGATATATACACAAGACACGGGCTCACAGGGTCTGGGGGTGCCGCTCGGGTGCCAGGGCCCACCCACAGGAACGCAGGCTCAGCTGCTCGCCTCAGGCTCTACCGATTTCAGTGTTAGTGTCGCCTGAAAGATCCCTTCACGGCCACATTGACAGTGATGTGTGACCAAACCCTGGGGCCCCTAGCCTAGCCCAGCTGACACACAATGAACGGGCACCAGGCTGTTCTCTGGGCTTCTGCTGTCCCCCGAGGCAGCACTGCCCACTTTGCGTCCTGAGGCCCCTGCCCCGTTGGCTCTAGCAGCTTTTCCTTTACTAAACAGTCTGTGAGGGCAGCCCCGGTGGCCCAGCGGTTGAGCACCACCTTCGGCCCAGGGCGTGACCCTGGAGACCTGGGATCGAGTCCCGCGTCGGGCTCCCTGCGTGGAGCCTGCTTCTCCCTCTGCCTGTGTCTGCCTCTCTCTGTCTCTCATGAATAAATAAATAAATAAAATAAAATCTTAAAAAAAAGTCTGTGAGCTTTGCTGCCCCCCCTCCCCTGCTGGCTGAGCCACAGGCCGGGAGTGGGACCCCGGGGCCACTGTGCATCTGCCCTGCACGCATTTCTTCAGCTTCAGGCCTCCAGAGCTGCCCGGGGAGCCGGCCCGCTTCGATCCACTTCTCTGGCCGATTCCTTCTGTTTGGAGCTTCTAAGAGCTTCGAGGGTGTTCAGGAACGTTCACCGGGCAGTGCCCAGCTCGCTGGCAATCTGCTTGGGGGCCCGGCGAGCGCACGTGATGTGCAGCCGAGGGGCCTTTGTCTTCTCGAGGAGGTTTTCTCTTCTCAGCTGTTAGCCTCTTCCCTTCCTGATCCTGCTCCCTAATTCTTATCTTTTGGCTGCCATCCCAGGCAGCTCTCTTTTAATTTAAAATTTAATCGTATTTTTCTTCCAGCTTTATTGGGGGACAGTTAGCATACAAAACCTTGCATGCAAGCACCGTGCACACTGCTGAGTTTGGGGTCCCTGGAGTGGGGCGAAGTGCAACCGTCACTATAGTCCCAGCGAGGCCAGAGGGGGCGGGGAGGGCCACGGGCTCCTGCGGGGCCCGGATCGTCCCTGCCCCCGGAGCTGGGTGCATCAGTTGTGGCCCCAGGCCCCCTGCCTCTGCGCCCTGCCTGCGTGAGGAAAAACTCAAGGTCCTGCCCACCCACAGCCCTCTCCACAGGTGTGGAAAAGCAAGCAAACCATTTCACTGCCGCATAAGCATTAAGCAGACGTGGCCACCGAGCATGCGCACACTGCTCAAGATCATCCACCCAGGTTCGTGGCGAGTTCACCCGCTAATTGCGGTGGCCCCCTGGGCTGGGGAATTGCCTTCATCCTAAGGACAACGCAAGCTTGGTCTCCGTGGCGTGCAGGGGGCCAGAGCCCAGAGTGGGAGCTGACGGGCCTACCTGCCTCGACGGGTGCGTTTCAAAGAGGTGCCCCTGGGACCCTAAGAAGAAACTTCCTGGGCTCTAAGGCTGGCGGGAGGCTCGTTGGGGTTTCTCACGCAAGTGCTCTAGGGAAGGGACGAGACAAAGGTCTCCTTCTAGCAGGGAAAATTCTGCTGCTTTTGATCCGCAAATGCAGCAGATGCTGATGATGCATCCGCAAATGCGGCTGATGCTTCCAAGCTGGGCGAGGCGGGCGCCCAGGCCGAAGCTCACCAGGGCAGTTGCAGGCCCGAAGCGCGCTCAGGTGTCCTCCGAACTGCCTAGATTCTTCCTCGGACCGCTGTCTGCTGGGTGCAGCGGTCAGCGTCCTGGCACGCTCTGCGCCTGGCCTCCCAAATGCCTGACGTGGATTGTCCCTCCCCGGCGATCTCCCCTGCGATCTCTCTGCCTCTTCTCACCTCCACCAACCTGGCCAGACTAGGAGTCCTGGGAAGTTCTTGTTTTGCTGGCCTGGGCCTGCCCCACAGGCAAGGGAGGGAGGGCAGGCCGTGGGGGGCCAGCACACAGGGCGACGGATGATGGTGGCAGGGAAGGGCTGGTGGCCCGCCAGGAGGAGGCAGGCTGGCTGACAGAAGGCTGGGCGCAGACTTTGAGGCCGTTTCTCCTATTGGAGGCCAGAAATAGGAGGGTATGTGGAGTATGTGGAGCATCTTAGCTGCCCGCCAGGGCGTGTCAGGTTGGGAACCTGGAAATCCTACTCCTGGAGAAAGAGGAAAGAGAGCCAGGAGTCGTGGACCTTCCCCGCACACGTGTCTATTGGGCCCTGGCCCCGTGGGGACAGCGAGAAGACACCCAGCATGGGCTTTGCAGCCACAGAGCCTCAAACACACCATGCGTGTCCTGTCTGTAGGGGCCCGAGTGGAGGCCATCCAGAGGATCTGTAGGTACGGCCGCATTAAAGATCTGGAGATGAGACCGTCCAGGATTACCTGGGTAGGTCCGGAAGCCAATGACAAGTGTCCTCGTGAGAGGCAAGAGAAGAGACCCAGAGAAGCCCAGGTGACATTGGAGGCGAGGATGGGAATGATGTGGTCACGAGCCAGGGAGCTGGAAGAGGCGAGGCAGGACACTGAGGTGCCCAGGATTCAGTACGACCAGCTGCTCGCGATGGACGGAACTGCAAGGAATCAGCCCCAAAGGGGAAGGGTTGGGGAAATGACAAGACCAGCCCGGAGCCTGTAGTTTGGGCAACAGTCAGAGGGAAGTTAGCGCCAGGCCCGAGTCCCCTCCGCACACGCTGGCACTCTGCCAGGAGGCGACAGACTCGCACCCTACCCCAGGCTGACCTCATCTTTCCTAGTTCTATCTGCAAAGAACCTATTTGCAAATAAGGTCACATTCTGAAGTCACCGGGGGTTAGGACCTCGACATATCTTTTGGGGGGACATCATTCAATCCATCACATCACCCAATATCCACTCTAGCCCTCTTTGGGGACGAGACCCCCGTTCTGTTCAGAGCATCATTAGGCTCAGCCTCAGGCGACAGGTCCTCTCAGGACAATCCTGTCCCCAGGTTTCCCCAGCCTCTCTTCCAGCTAAGGGTGGCCATGTGATTCAGTTCTGACTGAGACTTACATGGAAATCTCCTGGGCCAGTTTCGGGAGAAATTGTTGTTTTCTTGATAAAAGGGGACAGATGCGGTTGTCCTAGTCCTTTCCCTTTTCTGTCCTTGAAAGCATATGTGATGGCAGGAGCTTCAGTGGCCATTTTGTGATCACGAGGCAAAGCTACACTAATTGCATACTGTGCCTTGCCAGGGCTCTGCTGCGGAACCGATGCCAACAAGCCACCCCTAGATTCCTCACATAAGAAAATCAAATCTCTATTTCATCACCACAGTCAGATTTTCTGTTCTGTTGACCCTTGAACAACATGGGAGTTAGAGGTGCTAATCCCCTGCAGAGCCGAAACTCTACGTGTCACTTTGAATCTCCCAAACCTTTACTAATAGCTGGGCATTACCTGGAAGCCTCATGAATAACAACAAACCCTAGTCACACCTATTTTGGATGTTGTAGGTATTATGTGCTTCATTCTCACGATACATCAGCTACAGAAAAGAGAATGTTCTTAAGAAAATCATAAGGAAAGTACACTTACGGTATCGTACTATACGTAACACGGAAAAAATCTGCACATAGGTGGATGCGTGCGGTTCAAATCCATGTGGTTCAAAAGTCACCTGTACTCATGGCTACTTTCCTGATAACCTGTGTGTGTTTCTACACCCCATCCCCTCGTCTGAGGAGATCACCGAGGTGTGTGCTACTTTCCTTGCCCCTTGTCTTTCTCTCCCCACCCTTTCTCTGCCTGCCTGGCTCATTCTCTGTCCACCTCCTTTCACCTTGTTCCCATCGAAGTAGCCAGAATATGGAAGAAAGCACGTTATATATTAAGCAAGGAATTTTTAAATAGGATTTATATGATTTTTAACATATATCACAAAAGACCAAAGATTAATTTGGTCAAGGCGGTTATCGAATACAAGCTGCACTACCCAAAGGCATCATAGGAACAAATGCATGCTCCTGATTCGGAAGGGAGGCAGAGAGTCATCCTCTCCTCCCAGCACCCGCTTAGATGTTACTGTATGTCTGTGGGATGAATGAGTGAGTGCACGCGAGTGCAGGGTCACCAGGGATGGTTGGAACAGCAACCCCGGAATCAACCAATGCTGACACGTGTGTAAGACTAGGACGTTGAAGTCACAAGCCGTTGCCGAGAGGAAGTAGGGAAGGCCCTCGAATGAAGAGCTATGTGATGTCCACACACTGGAGGGCTCGATCTTGTTTAGATGTCAGTCCTCCCGCAAATGATGTATGGATCCGATGCAATCCCACCCGAAATCCCAGCAGGCTTCTTTTTTCATATAAATTGACACCGTACTCTAAAACTCCTACAGAAATGAGACAAACCGAGCATAGACAAAAGAGGTTTGAAAAAGAACCACATCAGAGGATTCACGTTACCTGGTTTTGGAGACTTTTTATAAAGTCACAGTAATGAGGAGTACCACAGTGGCAGAAAGATAGACAAGCCCGATGACGGAGCGCCCTAAAGCGTGCGGAGGCAGACTTCCGCACAGCCAGTTGCTTTTCCACCAAGATATCAAGGCGGTTCAGTTGGGGAAAAGATCATCTTTTCCACAGACAGAGCTGGAGAAAGTGGATACCCAGATAGGAGAAAATTAAACTGTTACATCACCTCACACCACACGCAAACCTTCACTCCAAATGGGTCATAGATGTAAACGTGAGAGCGAAAGCCCTGCAACTTCGACAAGGAAACAGGATCCCATCGTAGTGGCCTGAGTTTTGCAAAGACGTCTTAACTGTGGTACAAATGTGCGAACCATAAAATGAAAAAAATCCATACACTGGGCTTCTTTGAAATAAAACAAATGCGTGTTCTTTAAAAAACGCTGTTAAAGGGATCCCTGGTGGCTCAGCGGTTTAGCACCGCCCTCGGCCTAGGGTGTGATCCTGGAGTCCCGGGATCGAGTCCCACGTCGGGCTCCCTGCCTGGAGCCTGCTTCTCCCTCTGCCTGGGTCTCTGCCTCTCTCTTTCTCTCTGTGTCTCTCATGAATAAATAAATAAAATCTTTAAAAAATATTAAAAAATTAAAAAACGCTGTTACGAACATAGAAAGGCAAGCCTCAGTCTGGAAGAAAATGTTTGCAAAACATGTGGGACAAAGGACTCGTATCTAGAACTTTACAACTTCATGAAAAGACAAACGAATCAATTATGATTTGGTGAAAGATTTGAACAGACACTTGGCCGAGGAAGATGTATGAGTGGCTCAGGACGCGAAAAGATGGTCACCGTCATTAGTCAGCGGGGAAATGCAAACGGAACCACCACCCGATGCCATTTCATACCGACCAGGGTGACTAGAATAAAGAGGATGGACACGCGGAGAAACCAGGACCTGCAAACACTGCTGCTAGGGACGCAAGACTTTGTCCCGAGTGGCCATAGAGCTCCCGGAGGACCCAGCACTTCCACTCCTCACTATACGCCTGGGATAAACGAACACATGTCCACGCAAACACCTGTACACGCGTGTTCGTAGCGGCTTTGTCTGTCATGGCCCCAAACCGGCAACAACCCAAGTGGGCATCCACAAGTATTCATTCGACAGGTCCTGTGGTCCAGCCACACAAGTGCTCAGCGACAGAAAGTGAAAGATTGGTAGGGGACACACACCAACCTGGATGCACCTCGAAATCATTCTAGAAATTGCAAGCTCATGTCTAGGGACAGGCACAGAGCAGGGGTCGTGGGCCTGGGAAGCAGGGAGGGGCAGGAAGGAGGGAGGGCTGGAGAGGGGCCCGGGAAGTTTTGGGGGTGCTGAGTGTCCATGTTCACCGTCTTCACTGTGTTGATGGCTTCGTGGGTGTATACGTGTGAAGGCTCATTTAATCGTGCACCTTAAACACGCACAGGTTCCTGTTGTGCCAGTGACACCGCTATGTAAGAAGGATGAAGCAGCCGTGACCTCACATCCTGGAGGGCCCCAGCACGCTCTAGCAGCCAGAATTCACGTCAACTCCCCCCCCGCCAATCTTAGAATGATCCTTTCATGTTCACAAGAAATTGTCCCTCATCGGGAGTCACATCCACACTTCATCTGGCCTCCCAGGCTTTCCTGCTCTCGGCTTCCCATGGCCGTGTACCCCACAACCATCCTCCAGAAACTCCTCTGCTCTCCCAGGCTCCTGCCCACACCCTGTGCTCCCCCTCCTTCCCTCCATCCTGCCTGAAGTCCCTTGACCCCTACTTGGTGTTGCAAGAGCTCCCCTGATACTTCCTCCTGCTCTGGCCTCAGGACACCGCTTGTCACCTCTGCCACCTAACGAGACGTGCACTCGGCACCCGTGCTGCCCTAATGGCCAAGCAGAACCAACCCCGGGGGGTGAGAGCAAACCGTTCCACAGACATTTAGAAGCTAAGGGTGTTGGGCAACAACGGCAATGGGAGCCTGAGCGCCCCCTTCCCAGGCCTGCTTTTCCCTCCCTTGGGGGCGAATCCGAGTCCCACGAACACGGCGTCGGCCTATGTGTTTGTTCAGAGCACCTGCCAGCTGCGCAAAACACAGCGAGTCTTGCAGGCTCTCTGAGCGAGGTTCTAGACACAGCCCATGCTTGCAAGGTGTAGAGCCCCAGCGTGGGTGCTGCCGTGAGCCGGGTGAGCACTGGGTGACCCACCCTTGCTTGCACTCAGACGTGGCCGCGCGCGCGGACAGGACAGCTGGGGCAACCAGGATCCAGAGCGGACGGGATCCGGTGGCTCAACGATTATACCGATAGGGGACAGAGGAGAGGACCAAGGGCCTTGGATGTGGCCGGGCGAGGAGGGGGACAGCTGGCAAGACCAGGAGAAGGGGCCTCCGGGCCCACAGGTGGATAGGCGTCCACACTGGAGCCCCTCCACGCAGGGAGGCCATGAAGCAAACCACAGAAGGGGGAAGGTGGAGCCGCCTTCCGCACACAGCCCCCCGGGGCCGGACAGGGCACCCACCCGAGGGCGGGGGTGCCGCCACGCACCCGGAACACACAGAAGCCACTGGAGCCAAGACACGGCAGTGTTTCTCAGGGCACTGCTGTGCCACTCTGCCCTTCCTGGCTTCCACGTCCCCGTGTCCCCTGGCCTCGGATGGCCGCCCCGCGTCCGAGGTGTCTCATCCTCCAGGGTTTCTGCTCTACCTTCACCCCGAACATCGTCCCCTGGCTTGGCCCCCGCAATTGCACACTGGTGCCTTTAACCCAACTGCTATCTGGTGACCCTAAACCACGAGGGTGCTCCTTTCAGGGCCAGCACTCCCACACCCTCCTTCGATCGCACCCAAAGTAAATGAATTCAGTCAGGACAATTTACTGGTTACACGGGGGTACCGCCACGGCATTTCTTTATTAATTTTTATTTGTTTTTTAAAGATCTTTATTAATTATAGAGCAAGAGGGAGAGAGAGCGCACGAGCGGGGGAGCAGAGGGAGAAGCAGACGCCCCGCTGAGCAGGGGACCCGACGCGGGGCTCCATCCCAGGACCCTGAGATCGCGACCTGAGCCGAAGGCACACGCTTCACCGGCGGAACCCCCCAGGCGCCCCCTGCCACGGCCTTTCCACAGCTCTTGAAAAGTTCACAGCTCTCCAAAGCTTCAGAGGGCAAGTGGTGCAGAGGCTCAGGCTGCGCGGACGCAGCGTCTCCCGGGGCCAAGTGTGAAGCGGGCGGCCCTCCAGAAGTGCAGGGGCGCTGGTGTCCAGGAAGGTTCTTGGGAAAGGTGCTTCCAGTACATTCCGAGGATCCCCAGAAAGCGAGTGTGGGCCATCACTGCTGTCCCCACACAGCCAGGGGTGGGAGCCCATTTTCCAAGCACTTTCGAAGGGAAAACACAGATGTCCACCCCCCGCCCCCCCGGCCCACTCTGACTTTGATTCCAGCCACCCCTGCCCAGCTCACCCTGCAAACCTGCTCACCAGTCAGGGGGGAAATGGTACTCCTGACTGCCTCGCACTGCAAATCTCAGGAAGACAAGCAAGAGCATAAGGACAACTGACAAAAAAGATGCATTGCTGTGCTATTACAAATGTCGCGTATCCGGGTAAGCGTTTGGGGACCGTGGGGCCTTATCAGGGCGCTCCAAAGCCAGGGCACGCGTGGCCAGCATCTCTCTTGGCAGATCCACTTTCTGCTGAGAACACCTGTCCATTGCCCCCCACCCTGTACTAGTCATCTGTGGACGTGAGTCCCATGAAAAAAAGAGCTCACGTTAATAGTCAAGTTGGCTTGTCCAGGAGAACCAATGGGCTGACACTAGACTGGCCTGCAGGAGTGACAAGGGTCACTTACCAGAGCGATGGAAATGGACATCAGAGCCCACGGATCTGGTTTCTTTCTGGTTCCCCTCACGTGGCACGTGTTGCCCCAGTCCGGGTCAGGCCACAGGTGACCCAGATGAGGCTGGAGTCCCAGTGCATGGCCTCCTGCCACTGTCCCTTGCTCTGCACAGGGACGGGTTTGCCAGCCCTGACGAAGATTGTGCGTCAGGAAAACACAGACTTCCCGATGACCCACGCGTGGGCTTCCAAGGCGCTTCCTGATACTCCTTTTTCCACTGGAAAACCCCACGTTGCAGGTCTGTCTGAGCAGAGCTGGAGGTAAGGTGCTAAGGGGGCCACAGCCACGCCAAGTTTATGATGCGCCAACAAGGACGAACGTGATGCAAAGAGCAGAAGACAATCAAAGGACAAGGGGATGCAAATCCAGTGAAAGGGAACATGAGAGAAAAGCAAGTTATAAGAAGGCTAGAACTTTCCAAAAGTTGTAAATGCCTGAAACTCATTTGAACAGGGCTATGTCAAACTTCTACGTCAAGGTCTTTGTTTCAATCGGTATCTCACTTCTGGAGCCGTCCTAGTGACTGGAGCTCCAAGAAGCGTGCTCGGAAGGAACTCTGCTTCCGGGTCTTCCCACGGGGTCCTGATGTCGCGGCCAGCCGCCCCTGGTGGCAGGGAAGGTGCACGCTCCTCGGAAGCCCAGCCCTGGGGCTGCCAGCACACGCTCACCGGCCAGAGATCCCGGCGGTGAGGACGGCTGGAAGGAGGTGGCAAGCCGATCAGGACGCTGGGTTGAGAATCCCCAGGGCAGAATCCCTGGGCCCAGCTGGGGGGGGCGGTAGGCAGTGTGGACGGAATAGGGGGAGCCTGTCCACCGCTCGCCACCCCCCGCCGCAGCCCGGGAGCCTGAGGTCAATGCCATTTAGAAGGGTGTGCCCTGTCTCCTCAGGGGTCTGCTTCTCCTGCCTGAGTGCACCTCACAGGGTGCGGGGGGGGGGGCGCGGGGGGCGGTGATTCTTATTTAAGGAGTGATTCACCAACACTCTCATATGGCAAAAATCTCCATCTTTAACTTACGTTACTCCTGAATGCAAAAATATCCAAAGCAGCCGAACCTGCAATATTATAAAAATGTCCTGTAAAAGGCAGATCGAACGAGAGAGCCGTTACGGGGCCCGCTCTGTGCAAAATCCGAACCCATCCTGTTTCTTTTCCGATCCGACGATCGGCAGCAGCCACGACGTGGGGGGGGGGGGCGGCTGCTTGAGGGGGAGCAGCTAAGTGTGAAGCTTCAGGCACTGAGGGTGGGAGGAGGGGCAGGGAGGCCGGGGTGGTCATTGCTGGGGGTCTGGGGGGGCAGAAGGCAGCGAGGAGGGTGAGCCTGGGGGGCAGGGGGGCAGCTGGTGCCCTGTCTTACCCGGAGCCCACACTGACGGGAGAGGCCGGAGGGTCCCCCGTCCCCCCGCCCTGGCCCAGGGCTCCGAGAAGAGGGGACCTGGGCGCTGCTTGGCCTCTAGAGGCAGCCGGGGGCGCCCATGGGAGGCAGTGTTCAGGCACAGGGACAGATGCTGTCCTGTTTCTGCCCACGGGGCAACAGGCTCAGAGGGGAGGCGTCACCTCCTGTGGCCTGACAACTGGGCACGAGCAGTCCATGAGTTTACTGGCCCGAGTCCAACCTCAGACCCTTTCGTGATGACTTTGAGGTGATGTCCCAGTCCGGCCACGGCCTCGTTCTAGAAGTCTCTCCAGTCCCCTCCATCTACAGGCTCCTAGAGGATTAAAGTGCTTTCAGTGCTTCTACCTGGAAACACTAACAAGTCTTGGTGTGAGGCGAACGGTCCCACAGGAGGAGACAGACTGCTCCCCCGGAGCCCCAGGCACCCGAGCCCACGGCCGGCTGTCCTCACACTTGCATGCGTAGCTGCGTGCATCTGCCCAGATGTCCGCTCTGCACGTGTGCCGGCACGCCGGTGCACGCCGCATCGTCACTGAGCACAGGGAGGGGAGCCGGGGGGCCCCGTGTCCTAATCCCAGGCCTGTCCTGGACCGGCGCCGTCACACCGTGCTGGGGGCGGCCGCACATCCCGGGTCTCCCTGGAGTCTCCGAGCCGTGGGGTGCCGCTCAGACGCGGCTCTTCGGAGGGCCAAGGACGCCAGCGCCTTTTTGCTGCCACTCTTCTCCGAGGGCTTCCCTGCACCACGGGTCTTCTGAGGACGGCCCGGCCACGATCTGCCCTCGAAGGCTTTGCCACACTCGCCACCCGTGGCGCCCTGGCCGCCTGCACAGGGCTCCTTGCCCTCCGGGACGCGCTGCTGTCCGGGCAGCTGGGCGCCGGGGCCACCCTCGCCGCCGGGCGCCAGCCGGTGCTCCCGCCGGTGCTCCAGGAGCACGAAGCCGCTCGGGAACGCCCGCCCACAGTCTCGGCGCCCGTGGGGCCTCTCCTGGCGGTGAGTGGCCTGGTGCTTGAAGAGGTTGGCCCGGCGGCCGAACGTCCGGCCGCACTCGCTGCACTCATAGGGCTTCTCGCCGCTGTGCACGCGCTGGTGCTGACTGAGCCCCGAGCATCCCCGGAAGGCCTTCCCGCACTCCTTGCACGCGAACGGCTTCTCCCCGCTGTGCACGCGCTGGTGGTGGATGAGCTGGGAGACGCCCTTGAAGGCCTTCAGGCACTGGCCGCACGCGTAGGGCTTGGCCCCGCCGTGGGTGCGCTGGTGCTCGATGAGGTTGGAGCTCCGGCCGAAGGCCTTGCCGCACTCGGGGCACGCGTACGGCCGCTCGCCGCTGTGCACACGCCGGTGCTCCAGGAGCGCGAAGCGGCGCCGGAAGGGCTTCCCGCACTCGGGGCACGCGAACGGCTTCTCGCCGCTGTGGATGACCTGGTGCTTGATGAGGTTGGAGCTGCGCGTGAACGTCTTCCCGCACTCGGGGCACGCGTACGGCTTCTCGCCGCTGTGGATGCGCCGGTGCTCCAGGAGCGCGAAGCTGCGCCCGAAGAGCTTCCCGCACTCGGGGCACGCGTACGGCTTCTCGCCGCTGTGCACCACCCGGTGCTTGATGAGGTTGGAGCTGCGCGTGAACGACCTGCCGCACTGCTGACACAGGTAGCGCCTCTCCGCGGCGGCCGAGCAGCGCGGCCCGAGGACCGGCCCCGGCCCGGCCCCCCGGCCACTGCCCTGCCTCGCCTCTCCTGCCTCGCCCGGGCAGCCGCTCTGGCCTTCGTCCCCGGGGCGGTCACCCCCGCTGCAGCCTGCCTCTGGAGAAGAAGCAGCTTTCCCTCTGTGCCCCGGTGTGTCCCCCGGTGGCCCGGCTCCCTGGCTCTTGTTATTACCGGCTGGAAGGTCGGTCCTTGGGAGTTCCTCTAAGCAATGTTTCGGCTTCGAAATCGATGTCCTGGTCTTGATCCTGTCGTCTAGAAAGACAGAGAATACCCACTAGTGTCACTCGCTCCCTGGAGCTTGATTTAGGGCTCGTTCTCCCTTCTTACTCCCACACCAGAGCCCAGGAGGGATGAATCCGGAGAGGAGGACCGGCGGGAAGGCGCAAGGTGATTGCCCGCACACAGGACAGGAAGGCGGGAGAACGTGGGAATGAGCTGGAAGCAGCAGAACTGTGGTGACCCCGCAGGAGGTGCTTCCTTCATCTGGAGCCTCAGCGGGAACTCCCTGTGACGTTTAGGTCTGCCACAAAAGCGAATTGCTCACCCAAAGTGGTGGCACTACCTCCTCTGACTGCTGCTGTTTGTGAGTGGTGCGGGTGAGGCGGCCCAGGGCCCCACACTCACCTGTCTGCATCCCTGCGGCGGCCGGTGTTCCACACATGTCTGCTCCCCAGGGCCCCTCTCCTTGTTCCAGCCAGGAGACCAGGTGAGGCTTGGAGGACAAAAAGCCTGTCCATGGAAATGAAGCAGATCAGTCACTCTGGAACCCAGCCCAGCCTTAGTATTTTCAGGAACAGAGAACAAAGAACTTTCTAGAGAGGGCCACTGGGAAGGTCCAGAGTAAGGACAGAGCCTCTGTAAGGAAGGAAAGGACTATGAATGTACATGGGCCAGGCGGGCATGGTGGCGGTGAGGGGGGCCAAGAGGATAATGATGTTACCATGTTGTCTGCAGAGAGGACCGGAGGCTCGTGGGAAATGGGGAATGTGAGTGGTGATCCCAAGGGACAAGGGGCTGGAGCAGGGACCCAGAGGGGGCAAGGCCCCATGGGAGTATTAGGAAGCAGACAGAGCTGAGGAACGCCTGTGCCCCAAAAGCCCCGTTTCCACCATTCAACGGAACAGATGTCTCAGTTCCTTAGGCCAAACTCAACCGGCGATTCCAGAACTCCCCTTGAGCCTTGGATCTGCGCAGAGGGTCAGAAAGAACCAAGGGGAAGAAACTAGCCTCCCTCTGTGTGGTGAGATTACAGAGATGAGATCTGTAGGGAAGAGATGCAGCAGGGGAGCGTGCCTAGCTCCTTTCTGGATTTCTCCAGGCTCAATACCAAGTGCCCGTCTTAGCCTCGATACAAGGAAAAGGAGCAGCTCCGCTCTATACCGTGAAATGAATGTACGAGTCAACCTTGAGAAGAATGAGTTAAGTCTACAACAGTGGATATAAATATTCAAGGATAATGTGCACCCATCTTTTGCATAGAAGAGGTGCATGTGACCCCTGAGTTCATATGCAAAGTAAGTTTGATCCCCCCACCCCCACCCCGCGCGCATTTACCACTTGCAAGTCAAAAGCATCTAGCTGCAAACCATTCTACAGACACAGAAGCCAAAAGCTGGGCTGCAGCAGATTACTGCTCCCATGCAAAAATGCATTTATTCTTGGGCCCACAGTCACCAACAAAGCAACTTAAAAATAAATTGAGTTTGGAGACAGAGTAGTGGGACCGGACACGTGTGTCACATCCTTACCCAGTGACTCCAAATGGCCATAGTTCTCCAGCATCACTCTCTTGTATAGGATCCTTTGTCGGAGGTCCAGAAGCTTCCATTCTGTCTTGGTGAAGTACACAGACACGTCTTCAAATGATACCAGCACCTAAAACGAGCCATTGCTATGGCTGAGGGGCATTCGCCCCCATGAGTTCCAGGATAAGAGGGCAGCAATTAAACATGGGGTGGGGGGACCCGAGAACCCAGCATTTAAGGGGGGACCGGGAGTTGCAGGAGCTGCAAGGTGGGGGGACACGTGGAGGCGGCAGACGGAGACAATCAGGGAGCCCCACTCACCTTGGGTCTGGCCTTCAAGAGGATGGCTGCCATCGCAGGGGTACAGACAAGCTATGGGGGTTGGAAAAGCCCAGTGTGAGATGAGGCGCACCCAACTCCACACGACCTCATCCAAGTCAGGTCCCATTCCCAGCAACTGGGGGACAGGACTTCGCCACATCCTTATGGGGGACCCAGTCCAACCAACTGACACTTTCCCAAACCGAGCTTCTGTCCTCGCTCGTCACCTGGGCAGTGGGCCATCAGACAGGGAGTCTTTCTTCCTCTTTTTTGCTTCCTTCTTGCCATGCAGGCAGCACCCCACCCCGACTTTCCAGCCACCCATAGAAGCTCCACTGCCACTACCCCTTTTCCTCTGAGTGCCGGGTTGCTCACAGGAAAACTGTAGCGCGCGCGCGCGCACGCGCACACACACACACACACACACACAGCACTCCACCCATAAACAGACTCACTCTCCAGGAAAAGAGAAAGATGAGAATAGCAAGACGCACTTTGGGGGGATCTGCAATAGCTGGAGGGGCGCTCTCGGAAGGGGTGAGCTGAAGGCTGAGAACTGAAGGCTGGGGGCAAGCACAGACAGTAGCAGGTAAGGGCATGGCCCATATCCAGGCCTCAGACAGGCCTGGGCTTAGGGGTCCTGGTGTTGAAACTGGGGGCGGGTGGGGAGTGCAGAGGGCGAAGCCATGTGGCTGCTCTGGGGACAGAATCAGATTTCGCTGGGTCAGTTCTCAATGCTGGAGAACAGTGAGGGCAAAAGGGACTTTGCTCTGAGGATGTTATCCCCACCAACTGGAGACCACAGTGTGGAACTTCCCGGTGGGGAAGCCGAAGAACCAGGTGGTGGCTGGTGGGGCAGTGGGTCCAGGGTGCTTAGGCTGCGTGGGTGACCGCAGCTTATTTCTGCTATAGGAGAGAGGGCGACATTTTTGATACCTGCATTCTGTCATTTGGGATATTATGCTGCTTGAAATTAGCATCTCTAGCAAGGAGAGAGAGGGTATTTTGTGTATGTGTGTGTTAAGGATTAAAAACGACTTTACAGTCGGAGAAGGACAAACATTATATGTTCTCATTCATTTGGGGAATATAAATAATAGTGAAAGGGAATAGAAGGGAAGGGAGAAGAAATGTGTGGGAAATATCAGAAAGGGAGACAGAACGTAAAGACTCCTAACTCTGGGAAACGAACTAGGGGTGGTAGAAGGGGAGGAGGGCGGGGGGTGGGAGTGAATGGGTGACGGGCACTGGGGGTTATTCTGTATGTTAGTAAATTGAACACCAATAAAAAATAAATTAAAAAAAAACGACTTTAACACAAACAGCAGACTTCCTTAGGGTTGAAGAAACCTTACTGAGAAACAACAAAATGGGAAAGTGTTATTTGGCTCCCTTATGACTTAGGAAATTCAAGCCTATATTGGCTTTATCAGGATGAAGCAGGCAAACCAAAAAGGCTGGAAAACACCCTCCACATGATTAGCCACGGATCTTCTAAAATTCTCAGAAAAGTAGTGAAGCAATGCCAGCTTATCTCATTCCAATAAGAGCTACCCTTAGAGTCAGGTCAAGGGCGGACTGTCCTGTGTGGTCGGTGGGCCCAGTGCCCAAGGGCAGGCTGTCTCGTGATGGGTGCAGCTTCCATCAAGTGCCTAGGATGGGAAGGACATACACAAATGAGACTTGAGAAATAAAAACTCCTCCTCCTTCAAAAAAAAAAAAAAAAAAAGAGAGGGCGAGGGGACAGGGTCCCAAGGCACTTAAATTCCTGCAAGGTCCCTCATTACCCAGGATCAGCTGTCAATCAACATTGGCCCAGAATAAGTAAACTCATATATCAGATGAAGAAATTTCTATTAATCAGAGAGGAAGACTCCTTTAAGGTGGGACGCACACTGAGACCACTAGGTGGAAGACCCAGGGAGAGGGGAAGGCCACATGATGTCAAAATGTCCTCCCCTGTGCACTGCTGGCCACGCGACAGAAAACCAGCCTGAGGGCTGGACGAAGGCAGCAAGGACCTGCTGTGAGGACAGACGCCACCCCAGGGGAGTGCCCAAGGCTCTTGCCAAAGCTCCACCCAATTCTCACCCAGCCTTGGGACCCCACACCCAGTTCATAGGGAAGAAGGAGCACTTCAACCTGCCCTGTGAGGAAGCAACCAGCACGTCTGTCTTCGGCTCTTGTCTTCAGCTCAGGTCGTGATCCCAGGGTCTTGGGATTGAGTCCCCGCAGGGAGCCTGCTTCTCCCTCTGCCTGTGTCTCTGCCTCTCTCTCTCTCTGGGTCTTTCATGAATAAATAAATAAAATCTTAAAAAAAAACGGCCAGTAGTCAAGTGCACCCTCCTGATGAGACGCTGGCGTGCAGGAAAGGGGAGTCAAAGGCACCGGGGACCCTGACAGGAGACTGCGGGGCGGCTCTCGGAGGACTGCGGGCGGGGGCCCAGTGGTGCTGCTCACAGTGGTGTTGGATGGATAATGGCCCTGGGTCATGGAAGGACATGTCCTTCTGGAAGCACTTAGGGAGAAAGCAGCGTGGGAACTTATTTTAAAATATTAGCCCTTAGAAACGACAAATACCCACCATTTGCTTCGACGTGGATGGACCTGGAGGGTATTATGCTGAGTGAAGTAAGTCAAGCGGAGAAGGACAAACATTATATGGCCTCATTCATTTGGGGAATATAAAAAATAGTGAAAGGGAATAAAGGGGAAAGGAGAGAAAATGAGTGGGAATTATCAGAAAGGGAGACAGAACATGAGAGACTCCTAACTCTGGGAAATGATCAAGGGGTAGTGGAAGGGGAGGTGGGCGGGGGGTGGGGGTGACTGGGTGACGGGCACTGAGGGGGGCACTTGGCGGGATGAGCACTGGGTGTTATGCTATGCTATATGTTGCCAAATTCAACTCCAATAAAAAAATCTAAAAAAAAAATATTTCAGCAAAAACAAAGGAAAGAGAAAAGGGGGGGAGGGAAGGGGAAACAAAGCGAGGAGCAAACATGAGGCAGGAGGGAGGCCTCTAAGCTGAACAGCTGCGCTCTATTAGGCTCCCCCCCCCCTCTCTCTCTGTTGGCTTAATGCACTCCCGCTCTGATCAAAAGGGAAAGTGGTCTGCTGCCGCCTCAGGACATCAACACAGCGACCACGTGACTCAGCACTTTCACTCCCAGGTGTATGTTCAAAAGACCTGGAAACAGGTGTTCACACGACACCGTCTGCAGCCAGGCTAACTGCAGCCTAGGACAGCAGCCGGAAGGCGGACACGACCCAAGGCGGTGCACAGACCAGATGTGGTCTGTACACACGACGGAATGTTCTGGCGCCATGAAGGGGAGTGAGGTGCTGATCCACGCTACAGGGTGGATGAACTTGGGAGCCGCCGCGCTCAGCGAAAAAAGCCAGACACGGATACAAAAGGCCTCACACAGGATGATTCCACGTATATGAGGAGACCTGATACTTCACAAGAGTTGTCTTGACCTAGTTTTGAGGTCAGGTGCGAAAATTGTCTTTTCTCTGCCCTTTGCGGGCACTTTGCTAAGCCCCCGCCCCAGTGATCTCCCTCATTGGGGCGCCTCCCTCTGGGACCACTAAGCACACACCCCCCATCTGGCTCCCACACTCCGGGGCCAGGTACCAGACAAGCAGGGACAGCTCCAGTGCCAGAGCCGGAGGATACCATCCCCACTCTGCACGGGGCTCCTGCAGGAACTACTGACCCCTACCCCAGGTGCCCCCCCACGTGGCCCCACGGGGCAGCCTCCTGTCTCTCGCAGCCCTAAGCAACACAGTTCTGCCTTTCATCACTCCGAATGTCACTGACCTGTGATTTGCCATCAAAAAAATCTTTGAGTCTTATAAAAGGGTGGCTCCTGCGGCACAGGGAAATCCCGAGGGTCAGAGAGCAGATGGGGAGGGCGTGGAGACCAATGGCTCCATGGAAGGGGCTTCTCCCTGGGGTGATAAAAAGGTTCTGGAACTAGAAAGAGGTGGTGCTTGCCCAACACCGTGAATGTATTTCATGCCCCTGAATTGTTGGCTCTATAGCCAACAATTTTATGTTCTGTGAAAATCATCTCAAAAATCAAAGGGGGAAGGCGGGACGCCTGGGTGGCTCAGTGGTTGAGCATCTGCCTTCGGCCCAGGGCGTGATCCCACGGTCCTGGGATCCAGTCCCACATCGGGCTCCCTACAGGGAGCCTGCTTCTTCCTCTGTCTGTGTCTCTGCCTCTCTCTGTGTGTCTCTTATGAATTAATAAAATCTTAAAAAAAAAAAGATTAAATGGGGAAGGTGTCACTGTCAAGTAATCCTTCTGATGTCCACAGGTTACATATGTTTTGAGAAATAGCACAAACTTCTTTGCCATGACTGTACTGCTAGGTCATGATCCATTTTGGAAAATCCACAAGTCGAAAGGAAGAAGTGTTATCCCTAGCCCCCCGCACCCCCAGCATGCTGGGCTCCCCTCTGAGCCCCCAAGAGAGAAGAGATGCTTGAGCTGTGACCTCCTGAGGGAAACACCATGCACAGGGGGAGCCAACGCTGAAGCTCAACGCCACGAGGCGCACCCAGGCGAGCCAGCCATGGGAAGCGGTCACACCCAAGTGTCCATCCCTGAGACCTAGGCCCCCAAAGGCAGCATACTTTCAAGTCTCGGAAAGAAAGATATGGCAAGCTCTCCTTATGGACCCTAATGCCAAGTAGGAAAGGGGGGACACTCCTGAGCACGCGCATAAGGAAGGACCAGGAAGGTGGGCTGCCTGAGCAAAGGAGAAGCTGAAGGATGATTGCAGGCCATGAAAACTCAGGTCTCCCCGAAACCCGAAACCCGACACTAAGCATACAGGGGAAGGGCCTCAGAGAGCAGTGCCTCAGGCAAGAAGCCAGGAAGGCCCCTCGGCCTGGTGAGCAGGTGCCCGGCATCCTCCAGGGCTGGCGCACCCCAAGGAGGGGAGCGGAGTCCCACCGTGCTCCGTGCTCGAGGCCTGGCCCAGGTGAAGCCGAGTGTGACCCCCGCCCCCGCCCCGGGGAAGGAGACCGGTGCTGCCAAGTGACATGCATCATGGCTCAGGGAAGGGAGAGGCAGCCCGTGGGCTTCGCTGCTGATGCCTCCAGGAGACCACGAGATGGGGCTATTTCCCCAGAAAAAGAAAACAGAAAACAAACAAACAAACAACGTGAAAGGCAGGCAGCACTGCCACCGGCCGATGAGGGAGACAGAACATAGACCCCTAACTCTGGGAAACGAACTAGGGGTGGTGGAAGGGGAGGAGGGCGGGGGTGGGGGTGACTGGGTGACGGGCACTGAGGGGGGCACTTGACGGGATGAGCACTGGGTGTTATTCTGTATGTTGGCAAATTGAACGCCAATAAAAAATAAATTCATTATTAAAAAAAATAAACTAGAAAAAAAAAGGAATTGGGGCTGTTTCATCTGCAAGGAGTGACGCAGGGCGGCTGCAGTCAGGCTCCTTCCTTCCTGGTGGAAGTTGCCCTGAGCTCCAGCAATTCAACACCCCAAGTCCCTCCTCCTGGTGCCGGGAGTCTTCCCTGGGGATCACAGCACTTGCTACCCACCTGGTGGAAGGGCCTGGGGCCCCAGGGAGGCCACAGGTCAGCCCAGGGTCTTCAGGGCTGCCCGACCTGGCAAAGCCCCCACCCATGACGATCATCCTTGCTACTGCTGTACCCCTGCCCTGGGGGACGGGGGGGGGGTGGGCAGAGGCCGAAGCGCACATAAAGAGAGCCATCTCCTAATGGGGTTCTGTCCTTCCCTGCTCAGCGGCCTCCCCGGGGTGCCCGCCTGACCCAGAGTAAACCCACCTGGCCCTTCCCCACCTCACCGTCCCCTCCTCCCACCCGCTTGCTCCCTGTGCTCCTGCCACACTGCCCTCTGAGCATTCCCTCCCGAGCACCATGCCACTCATACCTCAGGGCCTTTGCACTGGTTGTTCGTCGGTGTGGAACAGTGTCATCTCCTAGCCACACTACTTAAACTTGTAACCCAACTCCTCCCCAGCCTTCCTCTGCTCTCTTCCCTCCGGGGCACGCACCGCCATGGAACACAGCCTAATTCGGAGTTTACAATGTCTGTGCCCTGCCACTGGCACTGGACCCCCGGTGGGGCGACAGGTCTGCAGCGGCCTGGCCCACCCTGGCTGCCCCGATGATCTGCTGGGCCCGAGGGCTGCAAGAACTAGTTCCCCCGGCTCCGCTCGGCTCACTCCCTCTCCGGCTCTTGAGGGGCTTCCGTCCCACCAACGTTTGGCACCAGCAAGGGGCAGGCCCCTGAGGCGCGGGGACACGTGCGGGACCCTCACGGCCTGTGCCCGCGGAGCGGAGTGCGGGACCTCGCACCGCCAGCCACCCCGCGCTCCCCAGCACCGAGGCGCAAGAACCCACACTTACCCGGTGCCGGTGCTCTCTTCCAGCCCTGGGGGCAGGGGCAAAGCGCGGTCGCAGGAGACGACCTGGGACACACAGAGGCTGCCTTTCCCGGGGCGTCCCCTGGCCCCTCGCCCCTCGCCACCTGCCGGGCCGGCGTGCCGGGCTCCGCGGGCCCCCTCCCCGCCCAGGCTGTCCCCCGCCCCCCGCCCCCCGCAGGCCCGAGGCAAGGCTGCCGCCTCCGAGAAGCCCTCCGGGACAACGGCCCCGGGAGACGGCCGGATTCCCTGCCGGGTGTCGTCCCGGCGCCGCTGCGGGGAGGCGCGTTCTGCGGGGCCGCCGTCCGTCCAGCGGACCAGCGCCGAGCGGCCCGGGGCGCGGGCGGGGAGCAGGCGGGGCCGGGGCGGCGCGGCGTGGGAACCCGGCGCGGGGGGTGGGGGGCATGGAGCATGCGCGGCGCGGCGGGAGCGCAGCCCGGCCTCGCGAGTCCCCGCGCGCCCCACGGGGGTCCTGGCCCGACTCCCCGCGCGCGCCCCGGCACCTCTGCTTCCCATCCGGGCGGCTTCCAGGACTTGGGGCGCAGCGGTCCGCCCGCCGCGGTGCCCCCAGGGGACAGGGGAGGGGCGGCATTGGCCCAACACCTCCCATGGGACAGAACCGGGGCCTTTCCGTCCGGCCTGTCGTCTGTGCAGCGGTTCCGGATCCATGAGACCCTGCAGGGCACCCAGGAAGACACGGGCGCCCTTAAGCCAGGAGGGCAAAGCTGAGAAAATGGGGTGCCCTGAGCAGGCACTGGGGAGGGGCCCCGCCCGTGCAGACACGGAGGGAAAGAGAGTAGTGAGAAGAGCTGCATCCGTCTCCCCTCTGCCGCCCCCCCCACCCCCCGCCCCACCTTCTGCACGGTGAGCCCTTGGGGTATCCGTTTTCCAACAGGTCACCATTCAGGTGGCAGAACCAGGATTGAAATGCACGGCCTACCCGGGACGCGCCACCCCCCCACCCCGCCCCAGAATGAATTCCTGGAGATCAGGACTGTGAGAAAGGAGGTCAAAGAAAAGCAACAGGAAGACGCAGCTTACTGTGGGGCTCCCCCTTGTTTCACCCAGTCCCAGGGTGGGGGTCGGGGTGGTGGGAATTGAGCACAAGGTGGGCACCCCCTCTGCCTCTGAGCTGTACCCCTTCTTACAAAACCAGAGCTCAGGCACTTCTTTCTTCCCAATGGCCCTAAGCCCTGGTCGGGACAGCCTTGGTTTTTAGTGAGAGCTCTTCAGCATGCCCGTGCTTTCGGGAGGGCAGCCGCTTGCCCCCCGCTTTAGCGGGAGAGCTAGGACAACCACTTAGGGTGCTTCTGGCTGCAGGGAGCAGGCCTCATAGGAAGCCAAGGGCAGCACAGCTTTGGGGACCCTTCCTCGGAACTGAGGCAGAGAGGTCGCCTGTGGTCCCTCTCTCTGAGCTCTGATGCTCAATCTTGTCCTCTCACCTGGTGACTGGCTGAGCCGGCCTGGGTCTGGGCTCTTGAGGTACAACTGGGTGAACAGTGGTCCCTCAAAAGATGTGTCATGTCCTAATTCGTGGAACCTGTGACTGACCTTTTCAGGAAAAAGTATCTTTCTTCGCAGATGTGATGGAGGTAAGAATCTTGAAATCATCTTGGGTTCTCCAAATGTGCCCTAAATCTGATGACCAGGATCCTTATTTTTTTAATAGTATTTATTTATTTGAGAGAGAGAGAGAGAGAGAGAGCACGTAGAAGCACGGGTTGCAGGACGGAGGGAAAAGTAGGCTCCCCACTGAGCAGGGAGCCTGTTGTGGGGCTCTATCCCAGGACCCTGGGACCATGATCTGAGCCGAAGGCAGATGCTTCACTGACTGAGCCCCCCAGGCGCCCCGACAAGGGTCATTATAAGAGACAGAAGATACACATGAAGAGAAGTCCACATGCTGACAAAGACAGAGGCTGGGGTGGTGCAGCCCCAAAGCCAGGAATGCTTAGAGCCCCATGAAACTGGACAAGGCAAGGAAGACGTCTCCGCTCCCTGACTTTGGAAGGAGTGCAACCCTGCCCACACCTCTATTTTGGGCTCTGGCCTCCAGAACCATGAGATAATACATTCTTACTGTTTCAAGCTACCTGGTTTGTGGGAATTTGTTGCAGCAGCCCCAGAAAACTCATACACAAGGGAGGGGCCTGGTCATGAGCCAGCAAGGGAAGGGGCTGCGCCTCTATGCCCCCCATCAGCTAGGAGTAATGGGAGGGGGCAACTGTGGATAAGGTAGCCCCTTTGGCCTTGGGTATTCAACCCTTACAGGAGGGAGGAAGCAAGAGCCTGAGGCCACAGGGAAGGTGCTAGAAGTGCATTCCAGCATCCACTGCAGCGTGCAATGGCTGTAACAGGGCTATACAAATAGAGAAAAGAGAGACAATGCACAATTGTGTTCCACGGTTTTGGGTTACCATTAACTAAAGTTAGTTGGAGGGTATTCTGCTGAGTGAAATAAGCCAATCGGAGAAGGACAAACATTATATGGTCTCATTCATTTGGGGAATATAAAAAATAGTGAAAGGGAATAAAGGGGAAAGGAGAGAAAATGAGTGGGAAATATCAGAGAGGGAGACAGATCATGAGAGACTCCTAACTCTGGGAAACGAACTAGGGGTGGTGGAAGGGGAGGAGGGTCGGGGGTGGGGGTGACTGGGTGATGGGCACTGAGGGGGGCACTTGGCTGGATGAGCACTGGGTGTTATTCTATACGTTGGCAAATTGAACACCAATAAAAAATAAATTTATAAAATAAAAAAATAAAGTTAGTCTGGAGAGCATCAGGATGCCTGAAGCAAAAGAAATGGATAAACCAGGACATCTGGGGGACTCAGTGGTTGAGCGTTTGCCTTGGGCTCAGGGTGTGACCCCGGAGTCCCAGGATCAAGTCCCGCATCAGGCTCCCCACAGGGAGCCTGCTTTTCCCCTCTATGTTCCTGCCTCTCTTTCTGTGTCTCTCATGAATAAATAAATAAAATATTTTATGGTCTCATTCATTTGGGGAATATAAAAAATAGTGAAAGGGAATAAAGGGAAAGGAGAGAAAATGAAAATATCAGTGAGGGAGACAAAACATGAGAGACACCTAACTCTGGGAAACGAACAAGGGGTAGTGGAAAGGGAGGTGGGCGGGGGTGGGGGTGACTGGGTGACGGGCACTGAGGGGGGCACTTGGTGGGATGAGCACTGGGTGTTATGCTATATGTTGGCAAATTGAACACCAATAAAAAATAAAAAATAATAAGTTAAACATTTTTTTCTTAAAAAAAAAAGAAATTGATAAGCCCATAATTGTTATCAGGGGGAAAATTTTCCTTCTAGATTTTTTCTATTTTTTTTTTCTTATGAGGAGTTTCAAACACACACCAAGCCTAGAGTAATGAAACGAAAGCCCGCGGCACAGTGGCCAGCTCCAACAGTGACTTGCACACGGCCATCCTGCTCCATCCCTCCTCCCACCTCCTTCCCTTATTGTGGAGGGAGGCCCAGCCTTCCTTGAGAGAGGCTGCCCCACCCCACCCCCCACCCCAGCCAGGGAACGGTGCCCTGAGCGCCACAAGCCCAGATTTGGCCACTCTGCAACAGGTCCCAGGGACCTCAGAGGGGAAAGGGACTGAGGAGGAGTCCAGGGGAATCTCAAATTGTCAGTGGGAAGTGAGGGAGCCTCTTGCTGGGGAGGAAGGGGCCTGTGCCAGGGGTGGGAAGGCCAGGCCTAAGGAGGCCATGGGACAAATTTGCAGGGGGCGGCCTCTGGGGTGGTGCCTGCAAAGGATACCCCCCACCCCCCTCCGCTGTGTGCTGTGGCTGACTTGCTCTGCCAGCCCATTCATGGAGGGGGCGGTCTGGGGCACCCGCAGAGCCTGGAGTGGTGTCCTCTAGGCCCCAGACACTAGCTGAGGTTGACAGAGCCCAGGCCTGACTACAACATGTGAGGTGAGCTTGTTTGTGAACAGATGTACAAGACAAGCTGTTTCTTTTCTTTTTTCTTTTTCTTTTTCTTTATTCATTCATGAGAGACGCAGAGACACAGGTAGAGGGAGAAGCAGGCTGCCAGTGGGGAGTCCGGTGGGGGACTCGATCCCAGATCCCAGAACCCCAGGGGTCTTGACCTGAGCCGAAGGCGGACGCTCAACTGCTGAGCCTCCCAGGCACCCCAAGACAAGCTGTTTCTATGCAGGTCCCCTCACCTCTGCATGGATGGAGTGTGGAGGGGCGTCCAAACCGTAGCCCTGGGAGACAGGGGCCCTGGGGCGCGCTGTAGCTGGGGACGCACATGGTAGTCGGTGCTCCAGGTCACATGGTCAGAACACCAAGTGGCTCGTGGCTCATGTGGTGGGGGATGTCCTGTCACACGCGGGGCCAGTCCTCATACCCTTGGGGCCCTCAGAGCCAGGCTGGTGGGGGCAGCGATGCTGGGATTGGGTGCCAGGAGGGAGCAAAGCCCTCCCTTCTAAACAGGCCACTTTGGCATTTGTGGGTCAGAAGCTCAGCTGGAGCCGGAGGTCTTCTGATGACTGCAGTTGTTGCTCCGGGCCCTGAATGTCCCAGAGGGCAGCCACCACGGTCCCTTTGCCGTGTCTCCTCACTGTGGCCACCACTGTCCCCCACCGTGTGTCCCTAGGTGCCACGCTGCCCCAAGACCCCGCCTCTTTCTAGTGTCAAGTCTTGGCTCTGGCATCCGGCTGCTCTGTGGGTCGGGGAAGGCCTGTCGGTAGCAATCGGGACCCGCGCTTCCTCGATCCCGCCCAGAGAGAGAGAAGCCCTCCTCAGACAGAATGTGGATTCTTCCCTTCCTCTCCGTGGGCCATCTGGGTGATGGGCTGCCCAGATCACTAATAGTCGCCCTAGGAATGCCATGCGCCGCTGGCCTTGGACCACTCAGGTGTCCCTCTGGGTTTGAGGATGGGGGGTTACCATCCCTTGAGCTGCACGGGGGAGGGACAGACACACGTAGCAAAGATGAAAGGGGAAATGGCTTCTGGGCGGGCAGCCAGCAGTGTCCTGTCTCCAGGCATTCCTTTGGGCGACAGGGACTGTGGCCAGAAGGAACACCAGCTTTTCCAAGATGTCCTGGTGGAGGGGAGGGTAACTTTGCAGGAGCCCAGGACAGTTGCTCAGCCCGAGGCCGACCTGCCACCAGCTGTACCTCGCTCTCCAGTGACCATTCTCACTAGCGGCCCATCCCCTGGCCCATGCCTACACTTGGGAGGTGGGGGCAGGTAAGGCATGTCTGTATGTGGATTTGTCCTTGGGCCGCCTGGAATTTTCCATGACGCCCCACTTCTGTCCCAAGCCCAGACGTGTCCTCAGAGTCCCTACCCCTTATATCCAGCTGCATTCTAGACATCTGCACTTGGATGCTTCCAACTCACATGTCCAAAATGGAACTCATGATTTTCTACCCAGGCTGGTGCTTTTCCCGAGCCCCCAGCCACAGCGAGTGGAATCCCCGTACACTCACGCCAAAGGCCAGAAATTGAGGCTGTACCCCTTGCTCACCTTCCCCATCCAATTATTCCTAGTGTTTGGTTAGGTCTCCACGTGTTTTAGGTCTGTTAAATCTGCCCCATCAGTTCCATGCCACTGCCACTGCTGTTGCTCAGGCCACTGCCATCTATCATGGGACAGCCCCCGGTGCCTCTCAATAGGCTTTCTGCCTCCACTTCGTCCCCCCCTATCATTCTTCCAAAAGAAAGCCAGATGAAGGATCTGGAAATAGAATGTGATCATGTCACACGCACACAAGTGAGTGCACTTGCACCGCTGACTTCGAACTTTTCAAGGTGTTCCCAACTCTTTTAGGTAAAGACCAGCCTCTCCTTGAGGCCCATGAAAACTGCCCGGTCTGTTCTCTCTAGCCTCAGTGCATGACACTCGCCTCTGCTCCTGCCACACTGGTCTTCTTTCAGTCTGATGCTCACCAGGTTTCTTTCAGCCCCAGGACCTTTGCACAGGCAGTTCCGTCAACTGATGTGTAGCCCACCTCCCCAAAGAAGAGCAGAAAATGCCAGGTCTGCATGCTCTCAGCTTCCCTTGGCTAATGCATGGTTTCACGACCCTGGCCCCATCAGTCAGAAGCACCTGCTGCCAACTGAATCCAGAGCTGGGAAGAAGCAGGGGCCACACATATTCCACTAGAGTGGGTGGGTGACAGCAGGGGCAGTTAAGACCTGTTTGCTGGGGAGTGGCTGCAGCCGTGGTTCTCGTGACAGCGCGCGCATCTTACATTGCTGGTGCAAACCAGTGTCTGTGCCCAGTTGTGGGAGGGGGCTTCCGAGGTGCCTTCACTAGCCCAGAGCAGCAGTGGGATTCAGACCCTCGCTCCTCTCTGCAAAGCCTCCAAGGAGGGCACTTGATGGGATGAGCGCTGGGTGTTATCTGTTGGCAAAATCGAACTTAAATAAAAACAAATTAAAACAAATAAAAAAAAAGCCTCCAAGCCTGGCCCTCCAGCCCTCTGCAAATGCCTGTGGGACACCCGCCATCCTTCAGCTTATTCCCTTTGTGCTTCCAGCAACCAGTCTGCTTCTGTCATGTGCAACTAAGAACTACGGTGGACTAAGGTTCTGCAGAGGCTGTGTGATCTCCCACTGCGTTAGGTAGTCCCTGCCCCGGGCTCAGGGGGGCTGTGGGCTCTTGGAGCTTGGCAGGTCTTTATGCAATCCTTTATCGGCTCTTCTTACTCCAGCCTTCTTTTAACATTGCTGTTTGTTAATAGTTATGAATATTTAGAGGCTTCATATTACTTGTTGGAAACCAGATTGAGAGAAAGGATATGTTTTGAGAAACTGAGAGGAAAAAAGATCTAAAGAAAGAAAGAAAACAACGGAACAGAACCCCAGTGATCTGTGGAACAGTATGACCAAAGGCTTAATGTGTGTATTTGGGATCCTAAGAGAGAAGAGAGAGAATGGGAGGAAAAACTGCTTAAAGAAAAAGTGACATTTTCAAAATTGGGAGCTAGACACAATTTGCAGATTCAACAAGTTCTGTGAGCCCCAAGGAAGAGAAATAAAGAAAAGTCACATGTAGTCGCATCCTGGTCAGAATAATAAATAAAGAGAAAATCTGGAAAACAGTCAGAAAGCAGTACCTTTAGCTAACCTTTAACAAGAACCCCACTGAGTTCTCATCAGAAACAATGGGCATCAAGAGTCAATTGGACTGCATTTTAAAGGGCTGAACAGGGCACTTGGGTGGCTCAGGGTGTGATCCCGGGGTCCTGGGATTGAGTCCCACATCAGGCTTCCCGCAGGGAGCCTGCTCCTCCCTCTGCCTGTGTCTCTGCCTCTCTTTGTGTGTCTCTCATGAATAAATAAATAAAATATTTAAAAAATATATAAAGTGTCATACAACAACAAAAGACAGCTTTCAACTCAGAACTCTCTATCTCTGGGGAAAAGATTATTCAGAAATGAAGTTGAAATAAGGACCTTTTCAGAGAAATGAAAGCCAAGAGAATTCCTCAATAGACCTGTGCTAATAGAAATGATAAAGGAGGTCTTTCAATCTAAGGAAACACGATAGTGGAAGGAAAATTTGATTTTGGGGTAGAGATGACGAACACCAGAAATGGTAAACACGTAGGCAAATATTAAAAAAAAAACCCACATACTTGCTTTTGCTTTGTTTTTAATACATATGACTATTTATTTATTTTTAAGATTTTATTTATTTATTTATTTATTTATTTATTTATTTATGTATGTATGTATGTATGATAGACATAGAGAGAGAGAGAGAGAGAGAGGCAGAGACACAGGAGGAGGGAGAAGCAGGCTCCACGCCGGGAGCCCAATGCGGAACTCGATCCCGGGACTCCAGGATCGCGCCCTGAGTCAAAGGCAGGCGCCAAAGTAGGGATGAGCCTGGCTGAGCCACCCAGGGATCCCACATACTATTATTTAAAGTAAATATTATAATTGCATATTGCAGGTTTAAAAAAATTTTTTTTTATATTGCAGGGTTTATACTACAGGTAGACCTAATACACATGGCAACTACAGCATAAGGACTGAGGTAGGCGGGGAATGAATCTATCTGGTGGAAATCTTTTACTTATCTAAAGTAGTACAGTATTGATCACAAGTAGACAAGTGAACAGTTAAGGATATATATATAGTCTCTAGAGCAACCACAACAAATCAATGCAAAGTGATAATTTCTTTAAAAAGCAATAGACAGGAGGTGCCCGGGTGGCTCAGTCAGTGAAGCGGCTGCCTTCGGCTCACGTCATGATCCCGGGGTCTTGGGATCCAGCCCTGCGGGCTTTCTGCTCGGCGGGGAGCCTGCTTCTCCTTCTCCCTCTGCCGCTCTATTGCCTTCTCTCAAATAAATAAAACAAATCCTGAACAAAAACAATGGACAAGTGAAAATGGAATTTAAAATAATCATCTCAGGCAGGAAAAGGGGAACATAGGAACAAAGATAGACTAAACATTTGTGTCCTTACCAAAATTCACACATCACATCCTCAGGCCCAATGAACTAGGAGGTAAGGACTGGGAGGTGATTAGGTCATAGGGAGGAGTCTTTTTTTTTAAATTTTTTTAATTTATTTTTTATTGGTGTTCAATTTACTAACATACAGAATAACCCCCAGTGCCCGTCACCCATTCACTCCCACCCCCCGCCCTCCACCCCTTCTACCACCCCTAGTTCGTTTCCCAGAGTTAGCAGTCTTTACGTTCTGTCTCCCTTTCTGATATTTCCCACACATTTCTTCTCCCTTCCCTTCTATTCCCTTTCACTATTATTTATATTCCCCAAATGAATGAGAACATATAATGTTTGTCCTTCTCCGACTGACTTACTTCACTCAGCATAATACCCTCCAGTTCCATCCACGTCGAAGCAAATGGTGGGTATTTGCCATTTCTAATGGCTGAGGAATATTCCATCGTATACATAGACCACATCTTCTTTATCCATTCATCTTTCGTTGGACACCGAGGCTCCTTCCACAGTTTGGCTATCGTGGCCATTGCTGCTATAAACATCGGGGTGCAGGTGTCCCGGTGTTTCATTGCATTTGTATCTTTGGGGTAAATCCCCAACAGTGCAATTGCTGGGTTGTAGGGCAGGTATATTTTTAACTCTTTGAGGAACCTCCACACAGTTTTCCAGAGTGGCTGCACCAGTTCACATTCCCACCAACAGTGCAGGAGGGTTCCCCTTTCTCCGCATCCTCTCCAACATGTGTTGTTTCCTGCCTTGTTAATTTGCCCCATTCTCACTGGTGTGAGGTGGGATCTCATTGTGGTTTTGATTTGTATTTCCCTGATGGCAAGTGATGCAGAGCAGTAGGGAGGAGTCTTTGAATGGGATTAGTGCCCTTGTAAGGGAGACTCCAGAGAGGTTCCTCATGCCCTTCGGCCATGTGATGATATGAGAGATGATGAAGAGAAGGTGAGAAGATGGCTGTGTGTTACCTGGGAAGTGGGCTCTCTTCAGATATAGAACGTACCAGAACCTTAATCTTGGATTTCCCAGCCTCCAAAAGTGTGACAAATAAAGGTTTGTTGTTTGTAGGAACCGCAATCTATAGTATTTTGTTATAGCAGCCTGATGAGCCGACAAAGACAGTAAAAGCATATACGTAAAAAAACCCAAAAAACAAAAAAACAAAAAGAAAAAAATAAAAGCATATACATAATTCCTACTATTCAAAAATCATACTCAGTGTTAGTGGGCTACACAGTCGGATTTAAAGGCAGATATTGTCAGAAGAAAGAGCAAGGATTTTGCTATTTCCAAGGGACACAACTTAAAAATGAAGATTCAGATAAGGACGCCTGGGTGGCTCAGTGGTTTAGCATCTGCCTTTGGCTTAGGGGTGATCCTAGGGTCCCTGGGATCGAGTCCCACATCGGGTTCCCTGCAGGGAGCCTGCTTCTCCCTCTGCTTGTCTCTCATGAATAAATGAATAAAATCTTAAAAAATAAAAGAGAGTAAGATATGTTAACGGTAAGAGAATCCCAAATTATATACGATGCAAAGAGTGAGCCTAAGAAAGTGGGAATGGCTATATGAATATCAGACAGAAGGCGCTTAAGGTACTTTGACTGTTACCTGACATGAAAGGTAGTGATGATGTAAGGGTCAATCAGCCAGGAACACGTAGAATCGATCAACAGGCTTGCACCCAACAACAGAGCTTCGAAACACATGACAGAGAAGTCGACAGAATAAAGACAGAAACAGGGTCTTGCATAATTATTGGTGGCGATTTTAATATTTCCGCCACAGGGATTGACACCGCCCCATAAGATCTCAATAAAAATATAGAACATTTTGAGGACGTTACCAACCACAGTGGAAAGGCGACTTCAAAAGAAGGAGCCTCGGTGTCCATAGACAGATGAAGGGATCGAGAAGCTGTGGTCTGTGTATAGATGGAATGTTCCTCAGCCATTAGGAACGACAAATACCCACCATTTGCTTCGACGTGGAGGGACCTGGAGGGTATGATGCTGAGTGAAGTGAGTCAATCGGAGAAGGACGATCATCAAATGGTCTCATTCATTTGGGGAATATAAATAATAGTGAAAGGGAATAGGAGGGAAGGGAGAAGAAATGTGTGGGAAATATCAGAAAGGGAGACAGAACAGGAGAGACTCCTAACTCTGGGAAACGAACTAGGGGTGGTGGAAGGGGAGGAGGGCGGGGGTGGGGGTGAATGGGTGACGGGCACTGAGGGGGACACTTGACGGGATGAGCACTGGGTGTTATGCTATATGTTGGCAAATTGAACAGCAATAAAAAAACAATGAAAAAAAAAGGAAATGGGAGCCACGGCCCAGCGGGGCGCAAGGCCTGCCCTCCAGGCCCGGCCGTGGCCTCCTCCCCGACGGCAGGTGCCCGCCCCCCGCTCTCCGCCCCTTCGGGGAGCCTCCGGGCCTCGCTCGGCTCCGGGCAGGTGGATACAGTAACACTTGCCGCGTCACGTGCCCGCCCGAGCCAATCATCTGCCGGCTCCACCGACGCCCCGAGAACTTTCTCTCGTGTGCGCCTGGGGGCTTCTGGGAGCTTCCGGAAGCCCTCGAGGCCTTAACGTCGCGCGCGGCGGAGGCTCGGCCTCTCGGTTCCCGGCTGCGCAGCTGAGGCGACCTCTTCAGCGCTTGGCTTCGGCGCGGGCCTGTGGAGCTGTCCAGGACCCGGAGGAAGTAAGCGGCCCCCGGGGCTCGCGTGGGCCCCGCGCTAGGGGGGGGCGGCTGGGGGGCGGGGGGGCCCGCTGAGGGCCGGTGTAGGGCCGCTGTGGGGGGCGATGTAGGGCCGCTATGGGGCCCGCCGGGGGTGGGGGCCGCTGTGGGCCACGCGGCGGGGTGGGGGCCCGCGGGGGGTGGGGGACGCTGTGGGGGCCGCGTGGCGGGGTGGGGGACGCTGTGGGGGCCGCGCGGCGGGGTGGGGGCCCGCGGGGGGTGGGGGACGCTGTGGGGGCCGCGCGGCGGGGTGGGGGCCCGCGGGGGTGGGGGACGCTGTGGGGGCGGCGGGGTGGGGCCCGCGGGGGTGGGGGACGCTGTGGGGGCGGCGGGGTGGGGCCCACGGGGGTGGGGGACGCTGTGGGGGCCGCGTGGCGGGGTGGGGGACGCTGTGGGGGCCGCGCGGCGGGGTGGGGGCCCGCGGGGGGTGGGGGACGCTGTGGGGGCCGCATGGCGGGGTGGGGGCCCGCGGGGGTGGGGGACGCTGTGGGGGCGGCGGGGTGGGGGCCCGCGGGGGGTGGGGGACGCTGTGGGGGCGGCGGGGTGGGGGCCCGCGGGGGGTGGGGGACGCTGTGGGGGCGGCGGGGTGGGGGCCCGCGGGGGGTGGGGGACGCTGTGGGGGCCGCGCGGCGGGGTGGGGGCCCACGGGGGGTGGGGGACGCTGTGGGGGCCGCGTGGCGGGGTGGGGGACGCTGTGGGGGCCGCGCGGCGGGGTGGGGGCCCGCGGGGGTGGGGGACGCTGTGGGGGCGGCGGGGTGGGGGCCCGCGGGGGGTGGGGGACGCTGTGGGGGCCGCGTGGCGGGTGGGGGACGCTGTGGGGGCCGCGCGGCGGGGTGGGGCCCGCGGGGGGTGGGGGACGCTGTGGGGGCCGCGTGGCGGGGTGGGGGCCCGCCAGGGATGAGGGAGCCATAGCGGCCTGGGGGCCCGCGGGGGGTGGGGACGCTGTGGGGGCCGCGTGGCGGGGTGGGGGCCCGCGGGGGTGGGGGACGCTGTGGGGGCCGCGCGGCGGGGTGGGGGCCGGCCGGGGATGAGGGAACCATAGCGGCCTGGGGGCCCGCCGGGGTGGGGGACGCTGTGGGGGCCGCGTGGCGGGGTGGGGGCCTACTGATGGCGGGGCCGCTTGGCGGCATGGGGGACGCTACGGGGGCCGCGTGGCGGCGTGGGGGCTCACTGGGAGTGGGGGCTGCGTGGCGGTGTGAGGGTCCTCCGGGTATGAGCGAGCCATGGCGGCGTGGGCGCCTGCCGGAGGTGGGGGACGCTGTGGGGGCCCGCCGGTAGTGGGGGACACTGGGGGGTGCCGCGTGGCGGCGTGGAGGCCCCCCGGGGTGGGGGACGTGTGGCGGCGTGGGGGACCCTACGGGGGCCGTCTGGCAGTGTGGGGGCTCGCTGGCGGTGGGGACCGCAGGGCGCCTGGTGGCCCGCTGGGGGGTGGGGGACGCTGCGAGGGCCATGTGGCGCCGTGGGGGTCTGCCGGGGATGAGGGACCCATGGCGGCGTGGGGGCCTGCTGGGACTGGGGGCCGCCTGGTGGCGTGGGGGCCCGCCGGGAGTTGGGGAGGCTAGGGGTCTGAGTAGCGGCGTGGGGGCTACCCGGGAGTGGGGGACGTTATGGGGGCCGCGTGGCGGCGTGGGGGCCACTATGGGGGCCAGTGTGGGAGCAGAGGGCTCTGGACGGTAGGAAGGGTTGCTGAGAGAAGGTGGGGGCCAAGGGAACGGCACCCCAGTGTTGGGGGCCCGGAGGCGACCTGCTGGCTGTGAGCGGTCTGGTGCGGGACATTCAGGTGGGGGGGGCCCTGGGGGTGCTGCGGGAAGGCGGCAGGGCACGATGGCCTAGTGGGGTGCTGAGAGCACGTGAGGGTAGCTTTGGGGCGCTGGGGAGGAAGGCTCCTGAGCGCCGGGGAGGCGGGGGAGCGCTGAGGTGTCCTGGGGGGGACGGGCGGGGGAGGGCCCCCGCTGAGGTGGCCGCAGTGGAGCGGCTCTGGGACCCCGGAGGCGGGAGGGGAGCTGCGGGGCCTGAGTGGGAAGGCAGGCGGCCTCGGGCCTCTGGCGGGAGGGGGGGCTGCCGGCGGGGCGGGGCGGAGGGCACGGCTGGGGACACAGCCGCTGCAGGCGATGGCGCAAGGCGCGCACGGGGCGAGGCACGCGGCTTCTGGGGGCCACGGAGAGGGGGATGGGCCGCGGGCGGGAACCGTGGGAGGGGAGAGCTCCCCGCGGTGAGGCTGCAGGGGAAGGCTAAGGTCTCGGCCGAGGGGGCGCCCCGCTTCCAGGACGCTAGCGGGCTCCGCCTGCGGGGGGCGCGGGCCGCAGGACGCTCGCTCCTCCGCGGTGGCGCAAACAGGACAGAGCTCGCTGGGGGCGGGGGGGGGGGGGGGCGCCTCCGGGGTTCCGGAGGGGCTCTGGGACCCCGCACCCGGAATCCGACGGGCCCGGGTGGCTTCCGTGGGAGATGGCAGAGGGATTTTGGCAGCAGGAGGGGCGAAACCTTGTTCTCGACAGAAACTAGAGTTACGGAACAAGAGTGCTTCGCACCCATATAACACCATATGCTGGGTCGTAAAAAAGTCCGTAAATTTAAAGGATTGTGCTTTTACGTACTAACTTCTCTGGTCTCGGGGTATTTTATTTAAAATTAAAGATAGGGGCACCTTGCTGGTTCAGTTGGTTAAGCGCTTCACCCTGGCTCAGATCATGAACTCTCGAGTCCTGGGATCGCCCCGCCTCCGGGTCCCCGCTTAGCCTCACTCCTGGCCCCCTCCCCGGCTTGTGCTCACGTGCTCGCTCTCTCAAAGAAATAAAATCTTAAAAATAAAATGAATCATGATAGGATAGCTTGAAATATTTGGAAACCCATGGCTCAGAGAAGAAAACACGAAGGAACTTAGAAAATATTTCAAACTGAATAATAATAATAAAAAAATACCACTTACCCAATTTACTGAGGCAGCTAAAGAAGCAATGAGAACAAAATGCATTACTCGAAGTACATATATTAGAAAAGAAAAAGGGCATAAAGTTAGTGACCTAATGGTTCATTTAAACAAACTATAAAAAAGGTAAAATAATGCAAAATGAGTTGGCTGAAGAGATACTATACCTAACAGAAGAAATCAGTAATGTAAACCAAATTGGAGGCTTTTAACAAAGCTATATGTTGGGTTTTTATTTTATTGATTTTATTTTTATTTTTATTTTAAAGGTTTTATTTATTCATGAGAGACAGAGGCAGAGACACAGGCAGAAGGAGAAACAGGCTCTCTGCGGGGAGCCCAATGTGGGACTCGATCCCAGGATTCTGGGATCATGACCTGAGCCAAAGGCAGATGCTCAACCACTGAGCCACCCAGGCATCCCCCCTTTTTTTTTAATTAAAGAGAAACAAAACTGCTGAAACCCTAGCGAGTTTAATAAAGAAAAAAAAAAAAGCCACTTAACTGCCAACACCAGGAATGAAAGAGTGCTATCACTACACATCAGACATTAAAAAGAAAATGCAGTGAATATAATGGGAAAGTGTATGCCAAAAATGTGAAAACTGGACATAGTTCTTGGGGTGAAGTAAGCAACTTCCTAAAAGTAATGCTTGGAGCAATAGGAAATATGACTACTTCTATACGTCCTAAATCAGTGTATTATCAGAAAGGTTTTCTAAAATCAAACAGAATGGAGAGTGGATGCACCACAGGCCACCACCATGAGGGACATGGGGCTTTGGCTATGTGGTAGGAGGTGGGCTGTGTGGTATGAACGTGACTCTCACCCCACTGCACCCACAGACTGAGGCTCACACGGTGACAGTCTGTGTGCACCTGTCCAGTCATTTCTCTCCATTCTCAGGTTTTCAGCAATGGCAGTGCCACTGGCAATACTGCATGACTGGTGCAGGTGGATGGGCGTGAATGCACACCGTTCCTTGCTCATCCTGGGCATCCCAGATGACTGTGAGGAAGAGGAATTCCAGGATGCCGTGAAGGCTGCCCTGTGGCCCCTGGGCAGATACCGAGTGCTGGGCAAAGCATTCAGAAAGGAGCTCGGATCCAGGGTCGCCTTAGTGGAGTTTGCTCAGTATTTAAACCGAAGTTTGATCCCCCGACAAATAGCAGGCAAAGGAGGACCCTGGCCTGTGGTCTTTCTGCCCCAGGCTCCTGATTCAGACTCACAGGATAGACCCGATTTCCCTGCGCAGCCCCAGATGGAAGCAAGGGCCGGCCAGGCAGGTGAGGCAGGAGCTGTAGGTAAAGAAAGGGCTGCAGGTGTCACAGGAGCTGCAAGTGAGGACAGGCGTGAAGGAGAGGAAGGAGCTACAGGTGAGGCAGGAGCTGCAGGTGTGGCAGGAGGTGCAAGTAAGGAAGGGCGTGGAGGTGAGGAAGCTGCAGGTGAGGCAGGAGCAGCAGGTGAGGCAGGAGCTGCAGGTGAGGAAGAAGCCATAGGTGAAGTGGGAGCTGCAAGTGAGGCAGGAGCAGCAGGTGAGGTGGTAGCCGCAGGTGATAAAGGATGTGAAAGTAAGGAAGAAGCTGTAGGTGTGGAAGGAGCTGTAGGTGAGGCAGGAGCTGTAGGTGAGGCAGGAACTGAAGATGAAGGGATAGTGTTAGATGAGGGAGCTGAAGATGCAGGAGCTGTGAGTTTGGTAGGAGAAGATGGAGGAGTACTCGGTGAAGAGGGAGCTGCAGGTGTGGCAGGAACAGGAGGTGAGGCAGGAGCTGCCGGTGAGGCAGGAGTTGCCGGTGAGGCAGGAGCTGCAGGTGTGGCAGGAGCTGTAGGTGAGGCAGGAGTTGCCGGTGAGGCAGGAGCTGCCGGTGTGGCAGAAGATGAAGGGGCAGTGTCTGATGAGGAGGGAGCCGCAGGTGACACAGGAATTGCAGGTGTGCTGGGATCTGTGAGTATGGCAGGAGCAGCAGGGGAGGCGGGCACTGCAGGGGAGGAAGGAGCTGCAGGAGCCGTAGATGAGGGAGGATCCTGGATCCAGCAGTGGGGCCAGGCTTGGCAGCCTGTGCCAGAAGACGCGGCCTACGGGGAATTGAGAACCTTCTCCGGGATGGAAGATCCAGACCAAGAGTCCTTTGAGGTCTGGCTGGAGCACGCCAACGACATGCTGTTCGTGTGGCGCCACGTGCCAGAAGGGGAGAGGAGGCGGTGGCTGATGGAAAGCTTGGGGGGCCTCGCGCTCGAGTTCATGTGCGGCCTCCTGGCAGAAAATCCCAACATGCTTGCGCAGGATTGCCTGGCCGCAATGGTCCAGGTGTTCGGAGACAAGGATCCCTGCGTGACCGCACGGCTGAAGTTCCTGACGTGCGCCCAGCGGCCCCAGGAGACTCTGTTTGCCTACGTGATGCGCCTGGAAGGCCTGCTGCAGTCGGCCGTGGAGAAGGGGGCCATCCATCCCACCATCGCGGACCAGGTTCGCGCCAGGCAGGTGCTGATGCGGGCTCGCTCCAACGAGATGCTCCAGAGCAAGCTGAAGAGGATGCGGCTGGAGAGGAGACCACCCGGCTTCCTGGGGATGCTGCGGCTCATCCGCGAGGCCGAGGCGTGGGAGGCCGCCCCAGCTACGGGTGAGCAGTTCCAAGTGGAAGAAGGGCCCCCCGCGTATGTCAGGGTCCTGGCTGTTGTGCCGGCTGCCGCCGCCAGGCAAGAGCTTGCCGAAGCCTCCCCAGCCAACGAAGATGCTTCCCAGGCGGCCCCGGCTCGTCAAGTCCTCACGGAGGGCGCCCCTGCCGGGGCAGGTGAAACCAAGGCCTCCCCAGCCAATGAAGATCGCGCCGAGCCTGCTCCCGCCGACGTAGAGGCCGATGAGGCCGTTCCCGGCACTGCCGAAGCTGGTGGAGCTGCTCCTGAGCCCCACGATGGTGCCAAGGCCACCCCTGCCCCTGGGGAGGCCTCCAAGGTCTTCCCTGCCACTCGGGAAGATGAAGATGCTCCCGCCTCTGCAGGCCTAGGTCAGGGAAGATCCTCAGAGGCCCCTGGGGGCCCCACCCCTGCCCAGATGGGCGCTGCTTCCAGGGTGGGCCCAGGAGGTCCTGGCTGTGGGCCAGAGGGCCTCGCCCAGGCAGGAGACCGGGAGGCTGGGGATCCCCTTGAGGAGGGGCTCAAGCCCATCCCAGACGAGCCAGGAAACGAGGATGGGGCTGGGGGGACGGGCCTCCCCAAGTCCTCCTCAGGCAAATAGGCTCAGAAGGCCCAGGGGCCCCCTCTCCTCTCAGGCTGCCAAGTTCTGGAGGCAGGGGGAGGCCAAGCCAGGGCAGCAGCCTTGCCCCACATGAGGAGCAGGGCTGAGCAAAGGGCCCACCCGGCCCAAACAAATTCCCACGACCCCACCTTCCCAAGGCACCCTAGCCACCACCATTAGCCCTTCCAAGTGACCCAGATGGCCATGCTTGACACCAAATGGGGCGTGGAGAGCTGCCCCCTCCCATGGCAGTACCACCCCAGCCCCAGCCCCAATGCCTGTCAGCTGAGGCAGCCAGCCTGGGAAGCCCCCCAGTGTGGCTCCTGGTCTAGGTGAGGGGCACTTGAAGCCATCTTCCACCCACACTGCACTAGGAGATGTTAGAGGCCGTCTCAAAAGTGCCAGCCTCTTGGGCCTCCCAAGAGGGACACCCTCATTCACTGAACCCCGGGGCACGTTGCCCCATGTTCTGGGAAGCCCACTTGTGTTTCTGTGGGCTCTTCAGTGATTCACATGTCCAGTTACTCCCCCCCCACTAGTTATCATTTCCATGCAGAACCTTGAGGTGTGCAGGAACCCGCCGTGGGTGTCCTGGCCTCCGGGGCACCCACCTGTCAGCACGGGTGCCGTGAGCTTGTGTCCACCAAGGCTCTGCTCGCTCTCCTTCACTGTGGTGAGCTCAACCTCCGCTTTCTCGGTGTAGATTTAGGCCGAATGCTGCTTGTTCTTGTGGAGACGTGTGTGTGTGTTCTTAACTGAGCAGCTGCCCCCACCCCACCCCGGAGACCCTGACCCAGTTCCAGGAGACGGCGGGACGGACGGAGGAGGGCACGGCTGGTGCTCATCCCTCGTGACCTCCAGAAGGAAGAACTGGCCCAACGACAGAAGTGGCCTGCGGCTGTCTCCACGGGAACTGTGCTATGATGTGCCACCTGTTGTCACTTGTGACTCAGTTTCCTTGGCTTGGCCGAGGGTCCCCTGCTGCCTTTTCCAGCGTCCTGGGACTGTCCCGTGCCGGCCATAGGGCAGGACCAGGCCCCAGCATGTCTGCCAGAGGGGGGGGTGTCCTGGCGTGAGGGGACATGGCCAGCGTCCATCATCCTGGCCAGAGGTTGATCGTGGGGCCCTGGGGAAGGGAGACTGGCAGGAGGGCCATGGGAGGGGGGGACGCGGAGGTCCCTGAGAGGAGGAGGGCCGTGACCTATGGGCTCTAGTGACGGTTAGACATTCCTCTCTCAGTTGTCATTCCCGGTCTTCAATGGTTGCAATATGTTTTCTTTTCAATAAATTTCATTGAATGTTTCAGCCATGTCTCGCCTCTGCTCTGGGCTATGGAGGGAACAACGGTCTACTGGGGCTGGAGGAGGGATCCAGAAAAAGGATTGTCTAGTACCCATGGGAGACTTTTGCAGTGAGAGGGTAGGTGAGGCACTTGGATGAGGAGACTAGGGTATGATCAGGCCTGCCTTCTATTTTATAGGTGAATCTTAAAATTTTGGGGGTTGCATTGGTCCTCATTTTAGGATGGTGTCCCCTTTTCCCTTTCAAAATTGGGAATAATCATGGTTTTCTTTACTAAGCTATTGGGGCCACTGACATCCTGGGACTGAGGATTGCTTAAGGCGTGCACTGCATGGAGTGGGATCATGCAACAAAGAGCTGTGATGCTTCTAACGCCCATAGCATCCTTGGTGAGAAAGGCAGCATTAAAATGTGATAGGGTTTTTAAAGGATGCCAAGTGTGTTTTAACTTGAGTTGTCCTAAATGTGAAGATCTCACCATGGAACAACATTAACAACACTTGGTGAGCAACTGAGAAAATCTGGACACTTGTGGGGTTTCTAGGAGAATGGGCACCAACATTTTCATAGCACCTCCACTTGCAAACAGACTTGCTGTCAGGAAGAAGAACCAGACCAAGCTACTGAGCTGCACAAGGCCGGTGGACCCACAGTGGCTGGGGGGGTGTTGCTCTCTGAAGGGGTGGTGTTTAGGGATGGGGGTATGACTGGGTTTCACAGTAAGGGCAGCAGGAAGCTGTTGGACCATGTAGGTGAGCCCCATGGGCACTGCTCATGTCTTCTGTCCTAGAAAATTGCTTGATGAGGCTGAGCTCTGCTCACAAGAGGAGCAGAAAATGCCAGGTTGGCGCTCTTCCTGCCTGCCTCGAAGCAAGGGCCTGGGCGTGTGGCGGATGAATCTGGGGCCACGTAGGTTGCACTCGGGTGGGCTGGTGCCAGCAGGGGCAGCGAGGCTTGTGTCCTGGGGAGTGGGCCGGGTCTGTGAGAGGAGCCATAGGAGTGCTTTCACCTGCCCAGCGCAGCAGTGGGATTCAGAGCCTGGCCCTCCAGCCCTCCCCAGGTACCCTGTGACACCTGCCATGCTTCAGCCAACTTTCTCTGGCTTCTGTCAGCTGCGGGGAGATGCGATTGACCAAGACTGCGTGGTACAAGAGCCTCCGAATGACACCTGCTGGAAGAGCACCGGCCGTGGGCACAGGAGAGGATGCTGGTACTGCGCAGCTCCTGCTGGGTGGCTGGGAGCTGGGAAGGCCAGGTGGGAGCCACCGGTGGCGGGCTGCGGGAAAGCAGGTGAGGGGAGCTTAAGGTCTTGGCCCCGGGGTATGGGTCAGTGTGGGTGGGCCTCTGCTTCCTGTTCCGTGGAACGGAGTGCTACCGCTGAAGTCAGGGGGCGTCAGTCGGGGCTGAGCAGCAGGTCACCTGCCTGAGAGCCCCTCTCAGGCCCAGGTGAGGCTTGCGTGGGAATTGGAGGAGGAACACACTGGCTGAGCAGACTGCTGGGGGAGCTCCTGTCCCTAGTTCCTCAGAGCCTCTGGTGCCGTACTTGCATCCCAGAGGAGGCGGTCACAGACGTCCCCGCAGGCCTCGATACCCCTGTCCACATTGCCTTCTCATCTCCTTCCGGCGCCATCTGCCTGGCCCACAGTGCAAGTCCACGTCTGTCTAGCCCTGTCCTGTTGCGGCCTGTACCCTGGGGCAGCTGGTAGAGCCCCGAGGAGTGGAGAGCCGCTGTACCCCCCCAGCCACCCCATTTCCAATGGGCAGGGGACAGGTGCATGGCTGATGGCTAAGGGGCAGACGCTGAGGGAGAGCACTGCCTTCCTTGCAGACCAGTGCAGATGCTGCTGACATCCGACCTGGCCCCAGGCCTATCCGGGTCCCAGCCCATCTCCTGTCTGTAGAGGGGGTGACTGTTCAGCAAAAAGCCACTAGGACTCCACTATGGAATGCCCTGAACCATGAAAAAGAGAGAAGCCTATTGGTTGCTTGAGTGGGGGGTGCAGCTTTTTGCTTGCCCTTGGAGGGCACCCAGGAACGGGCCTCAAGCAGCTCAACAGGGGCTCCGTGAGGGGGCCTGAGTCTTGTTCTGCAGACTTATCTGATGGCCTCACTGGGCTTCAGGGGACAAATCCACTGGAGCATGGCTCAATAGATTCTTCTAGAACCCAGGTCCCCAGGGAGCCAACTTACTTCTTCTGGGTAAGTGGGGATCCTGGCTCAGGGTGGCCTTGAGGGAGAGCTTGGTGAGCCCGTGCTCCAGGGACCACCCTCTGGGCCCCAGAGCTCAGTCTTTTCCAGGTTTAGGGCTGGAGAGGCAGTGCAAGCCCGTTCCCATGATGGCCCACTTCCGTCATTGTCGTGTTAAGTCGCTGCTCTTGCCATCTGGTGCGTTCCAGATGTGCTGGGATCCTGGTGGACTTGGGGAGCTGGCCCAGAGGGCTGCACCAGGAACTTGTGCTTGAGCTGGCTCCGGCGCTGCTGCGGGGCCGGTGCTCCCTGGCCGTGCTCCCTGCGTGGCTGGGCCGGGGCAGTTTCCCCTCCGTGATCCTCTCTCCCAGCCCCGCCCACCAGCACCCACAGAGACAAATGCCCACTGGGCTGTGGGGGGCTGAGGGAGCCTCAGGCACATGTGCTTCTGAAACACAAATGGATGTCCGCTCCCCAGGGTAGACGGGGGATGGAGAGGGGCAGAGGAAGCAGGGAGGCACCCCCAGATATGGGCTAAGCTGCAACTAGTTCTCCCAGAATTCCCTGCTCTTTATGGTCTCGAGTTAGCGCTGGCCACAGGAGAAATTTGCACAAAAATTGGAAGGGAGACATGAAACAAAGGTCACTTACAAATATGCTCAGAACGTCCAGGTAGCACAGTGTTGTTGACCTGATGCTGCCACCAAATCGCCTCCTACCCCTTCCCCGAGTGCTGGGTCATGGGTGAGTGTGGCTCCGTGGGGCCAGGCACTCACCTCCTGCAGGTCACCTGCCTCGTCTCGGTGTGAGGTGGTGGCACGCAGATGTGGCTCCCACTTTGTTCTCACCCCACCCCTGGGCCTCTCACCATCTCCGTCTCCCTGGTGCCAGCTCTGCTGAAATCAGCTCCCAAAGGAACAGTTCCCCTAACTGAGAGGGGGTGATCCCCGTGGTACATCACCTGCACCCCTTAGGAAGTGAGGCCTGATCTCGAAGGAGCCTTGGCAGCCCACAGCGTGGGCTCGTACCAGGCCGTCGGCCACCCACCCTGCCCACAGAGACCTCCGTGCCCGGGGCCGCCTTGCCCGGGCCGCCCCCCAGCCCGCGGCTGCTGGCTCCTCGTTGCCCCCCGCTGCGCTCTGTCCTCCTGGCAGCCAGGGCCCGCCGTCGTGCCTTGTGGTCCTTACTGCCGTTGCCTTTTGGAGGCCACTTCAGGCCACGTGCTCTTTAACTTCTTCCCAGGTGAGTGAGAAGCTCCAGTCTCACGCCCTGCTGGGTGCGGGATTAAGAGCAGCTCGGACTCGGGACTGCCCAGGAAGCCGTACCGCGCCCGTCCAGGGGGCCAGAGCCAGGCCAGGAGGCCCTAGTGAGCAGCTCAGCCAGAGGCGGGTGGCGCTGGGGTGCTCCGTGCTCCGGCCGGACTGCCGGCTGCTCGGGCTGGGAAGGACTCTGACTTAATAAAGGAGATCCCTTTGTAGATTGCTGCTCTGAACACTGGGGTGCAGGTCTCCCGGCGTTTCAGTGCATCTGCATCTTTGGGGTAAATCCCCAGCAGTGCAATTGCTGGGTCTAGGGCAGGTCTATTTTTAACTGTTTGAGGAACCTCCACACAGTTTCCCAGAGTGGCTGCACCAGGGCACATTCCCACCAACAGTGCAGGAGGGTTCCCCTTTCCCCACATCCTCTCCAGCATTTGTGGTTTCCTGTCTTGTTAATTTTCCCCATTCTCACTGGGGTGAGGTGGGATCTCATTGTGGTCGTGATTTATATTTCCCTGATGCCAAGGGATGCGGAGCATTTTTTCATGTGCTTGTTGGCCATGTGTAGGTCCTCTTTGGAAAATTTTCTGTCCATGTCTTCTGCGCATTTCATGATTGGAGTTTTTGTTTATTGGGTGTTGATTTTGATAAGTTCTTTTTCTTAAGGGTTTTTAAAAAAAGATTTTATTTATTTATTCATGAGAGAGAGAGGGGCAGAGACACAGGCAGAGGGAGAAGCAGGCTCCCTGCAGGGAGCCCGATGCGGGACTTGATCCCAGGACCCCGGGGTCATGTCCTGAGCCAAAGGGAGGTGCTCAACTGCTGAGCCACCCAGGGGTCCCAATTTTGATAAGTTCTAGATAGATCTTGGATACTAGCCCTTTATCTGGTAGGTCATTTGCAGATATCTTCTCTCGTTCTATAGGTTGTCCTTTAGTTTTGTTGACTGTTTCCTTTGCTGTACAGAAGCTTTTTATCCTGATTAAGTCCCAATAGTTCATTTTTGCTTTTGTTTCTCTTGCCTTCATGGATGTATCTTGCAAGAAGTTGCTGTGGCCAAGTTCAAAAAGGGTGTTGCCTGTGTTCTCCTCTAGGATTCTGATGGATTCTTATCTCACATTCAGATCTTTCAACCATTTTGAGCTCATCTGTGTGTCTGGTGTAAGAGAGTGGTCTAGTTTCCTTCTTCTGCACGTGGATGTCCAATTTTCCCAGCACCATTGATTGAAGAGACTTTTTTTTTCCAGTGGATAGTCTTTCCTGCTTTGTCGAATATTAGTTGACCATAGAGTTGAGGGCCCATTTCTGGATTCTCTATTCTGTTCCATGGATCTGTGTGTGTCTGTTTTTGTGCCAGTACCACACTGTCTTGATGATCACAGCTTTGTAATACAGCCTGAAATCTGGCATTGCGATGCCCCCAGCTTTGGTTTTCTTTTTTAATATTCCTCTGGTTATTCAGGGTCTTTTCTGGTTCCATACAAATCTTAAGATTATTTGTTCCAACTCTGTGAAGAAAGTCCATGGTATTTTGCAATGGAATAAACTCAGCCATCAGAACGGATGAATACCCACCATTTGCTTTGACGTGGATGGAACTGGAGGGGGTTATGCTGAGTGAAATAAGTCAATTGGAGAAGGACAATCATCATATGGTTTCACTCATACGTGGAATATAAAAAATAGTGAAGGAATTATAAGGGAAAGGAGGGGAACTGAGTGGGAAAAAGTAGAGAGGTAGACAAATCGTGAGAGACTCCTAACTCTGGGAAACAAAGGGTTACAGAGGGGGAGGTAGGTGGGGGATGGGGTAACTGGGTGACGGGCACTGAAGAGGGCACTTGATGGGATGAGCACTGGGTGTTATCCTATAAGTTGGCAAATTGAATCCAAATTTTAAAAAGTAAAAATAAATAAAACTTAAAAAAATAAAATCCCTTGGCATTTCCTGTGCTGAAGCAAAAAAAAAAAAAAAAAAAAAAAGATTCCTTCAAGGCCTTGGGCTCTTTTCCTCTGTAGTCGGAGGGGAGAACGATGGGCGGGCTTTGCTTCAAAGACAGCTTCAAAGAGAGAAAACGGCATTGGGAACTGTAACAACCCCAAACCACAGATTAGGACACTCTCCAGCCAAACATTGCCATGTCTGGCCGGGGGTGGGGAGCCAGCTGGGTCAGCCAGGGCTCCCTGGGAATGGAACGAGACTCAGACTGTTCCAAAGTCAAGGAGCACAGTCTGGAAAGTCATAAAAAAAAAAATAAAAGAAATAGCAAACAAATCTCTGGTTAGACGAATGAAACTTAAGGTCAGGCCTCAGGAGCAGTGGGACATCACTGTGGAGACCCAGTCAGGTACCGTGGGGGCCAGAGACCACGTGGACATGTGGGCAAAATCAAGCACATCCCCAACACACCGTGGGGCCTCTCCATGAACTGGCAACAGCAACAATTGCACAAACAAGAGGATGAAAGGAGCAGGAGTAAACGTTAGCCGAAAGCACACCGCAAGGGAACGTGACACCCAAAGTACAGGAAGAGTCTGGACAACAACCAAAGCGAACCAAAATGCCACAAAGCCTTCCACTGATGTACAGCGATTCCAAAAAACGTGAGTTCTCAAGAGAAAGGTGGATTTAAAGAAGAGATGGGAAATCTCTTGCCATCAGGGAAATACAAATCAAAACCACAATGAGATCCCACCTCACCCTAGTGAGAATGGGGAACATTAACAAGGCAGGAAACCACAAATGTTGGAGAGGATGTGGAGAAAAGGGAACCCTCTTACACTGTTGGTGGGAATGTGACCTGGTGCAGCCACTCTGGAAAACTGTGTGGAGGTTCCTCAGAGAGTTAAAAATAGACCTGCCCTACGACCCAGCAATTGCACTGCTGGGGATTTACCCCAAAGATACAGATGCAGTGAAACGCAGGGACACCTGCACCCCGATGTTTATAGCAGCAATGGCCACGATAGCCCAACTGTGGAAGGAGCCTCGGTGTCCATGACAGATGATGGATAAAGAAGCTGTGGTCTATGTATACAATGGAATATTCCTCAGCCATTAGAAATGGCAAATACCCACCTTTTGCTTCGACATGGAGGGAACTGGAGGGTATTATGCGGAGTGAAGTAAGTCAGTCGGAGAAGAACAAACATTATATGGTCTCATTCATTTGGGGAATACAAAAAATAGTGGAAGGGAATAAAGGGGAAAGGAGAAAAAATGAGTGGGAATTATCAGAAAGGGAGACAGAGTATGAAGACCTAACTCTGGGAAACGAACTAGGGGTGGTAGAAAGGGAGGTGGGCGGGGGGTGGGGGTGAATGGGTGACGGGCACTGGGGGTTATTCTGTATGTTAGTAAATTGAACACCAATACAAAATAAATTTATAAAAAGAAAAAAAAGAAAGCCGGAGTGCAAAAAATAAATAAAGAAATAAAGAAATAAAGAAGAGATGGTGAGAAAGCAGAAGGAAGAGAAAGGAAGAAGTCGGAAAAGAATTGGAAGAGAGGAATACAAAGAGCACTGAGATGTGAAAGCCATCCCAGAGCAGTTCGCACTTGGAGGGAAGGTGACCGCGGGGACCACGTGCACCCTGGTCTCCCGGGGACGTGTCTATAAGTCCTGGACACAATTCGAGAGGGCAGAGGGCCGGAGGGAAGGTGGAAAAGGAAATTCTCCACGTGGATGCGAAAGCGCTGTTCCCGAGAGAGAGCGCAAGGGAAGAGCAAGTTCCATCAACCTTGTGCAGGTCGAAAAGCGGAGTCAAAATGACCATCGGACGATGAAGAGCAATTTAATTAAACAAAGAGCACACAAGCCAAAGAACAAACCCTGGATCCGCGTACGTGCAGGCCTCATATTCCACAAGTGCTGGTTCTGCACGCACACCCGGCCTGCTCTAGGGCACAATGCAAATCTTAGAAACCTTGAGAACGCAGAAGTCCCAACATAACACGAAGCCGGGGTGGAAACCCGAGGGGTGGGACGACGGGCACGGGACAACCTCTTCGTGTGTCAGAGCGGTCACTGGATACCGTGTTGGAACATGAAATTAAGCATAATGTCTCGGGTATTTAAAACCGCTTAGCCTTTTTCATAGTTCCGTTCCTTCACTTTTGTGGGATCTTTTAGGAACTAAGACTTCTAGAGAAACATTTATTACGATTTCAGCAGTTCTTTTCATTTTCTGTTTTTTTCCCCCTTTGTTCACGAATACAAGGAGTGTGATATTTTAGATTCGACATCAGGCATATGCCATGACCCTATTTTTACTGAGATATGATACACATGCCCTTTTTGTGTTCGAGTCCGTGCATTTGGTACTGTATACTCACAAAGTCATGCGGCTGTCATGACCGTCGGCTCCCGGGACTTTTCCGTCCCTCCCAAAGGGGACCCAGTGCCCATTAGCAAGCATCCCCCCATTCCCTGCTCCCCCAGCCCCTGACACCTACTGATCCGTTTGTGTTGCTTATGGATTGGCCTGTTCTGGACATTTCATATCAATGGAATCATACACTCTGCGGCTTTTTGAGTCTGGCTTCTCCTGCTAAGTATACTGGACGATCGTTTGGGGGAATAGTTCTGACTCACCTGCCTGTCCCTGCATCTGTCCACATTTTCCATCATTGCACACCCGGGGCAATGTAAATTGGTGGGGATTTCTGGTTGCTGGGATTTGGGCTGGATTCGATCTCATCTCTGGACTTTTCTGGAACACTTGACTTGTTCCGCCATGCACGTGTCCTCTTGCATTGTCTCCTCGCTGGTTGCCTCATGGTAATCTCTGTCTCCTGCTTATTTATTTAGGAAGTGTTTAGCGTATCCCTTCCATATGCAGTTGGCAAATAGTGAGGACGGGGCCTGGGACACAGTAAGCACCGGGCGGAGTGGACAGGGTCGGTGGCAGGACTGGCAGCAGCAGTCCCTGATGGGTTGGCGGAGGGTGCGAGCTTGTGGTCGAGGAAGAGAGTGGAGTCAAGGACGTGCTTGCTCCTAATCTGGGCTGTTCTCAGGTGGTGAGACGGAAGGGCCCTGGGCTAGTGGGACCAGGAAGCCATTGGACCAGAAGTCATACAATGCCTTACTCAGTGTCCTCTGCTGGAAGTGCCCTCTGCCACTGCAGTGGCATCTACGGCCACAGGCTCCCAGGAGGTCAAGGTGGCTTTCGTGGCTGGCCTGAGGGCACACATGGTTTATATGGGGAAAGAAACAGACTGGAGTCTCAGGAAGCTACTCTTGTATCAGTCTGCCCTTGGGGTGTGTGTATGTTGTGTGTGTGTGTGTGTGTGTGTGTGAGAGAGAGAGAGAGAGAGAGAGAGAGAGAATGGGAGAGAGAGAGAGAGCGAGAGAGAGAGCGAGAGAGAGCGCTGCCTATAGATGGATTCAGGCGCTCTCTATGGGAAAGCAACACCTTCCAGCGCCCAGTGGGGCCCTCCCATGGTACCACACCTCCTCAGCTCTGGAACTGCGTTGGGCGACAGGGAACAGGCAGGAGGCCAGAGTTACTGCTCCCTTCCCCAGTAGCCTCCCAGTAAGAGATGGGAGAGGGCACTGCAAGCCCTGTCTGCTTCCAAGCAACAACTGCAGAAGCTTGTCTTGGCTTGAAGCTTCCCAATGTGTGCAGAGCGACGCTAGCACTCTCTCCCTTTTTGTGTCTGTGTCTGTCCCTGTCCCTGTCTCACACACACACACACACACACACACACACACATACACACACAGACACACACACACACACACAAAGCCTACGGGCCCCCGAGGAAGGCTGAGACCCCACTGGGTACAAGGTAACTCTGTGTGGCTTCCGCTCGAAGCCAAGAATGATCTAGCCCTTCCTGTTCAGTTTCCTAGACAACGTGTTTTGTGTAATCACGGTCAAGGCAACGTACGTTTCTGCTGAGAATCAAGGTCGCAGCATAACACGAATTCACCACGGCAACGGCAGACTACTCATCTGACACGGGTGATGGGATTTGCAAGGAAACCACTCCCGGAGTGCTCGTTCCCAGCCTAGCGGTGGAGCCTGCTGGCATGGCCTTTCTGCCCCACAGAATAGGCTCTACCCTAGTGGAATCTGGAATCCACATCCTTAAAAGGCACAGAATCCCTTATAAGTTCAACAGAAGCAATTTGCCATCCCGAGCCAGCGGGGCACATGGTGCCATTGATAACCAACGTGTCACAACAGGAGCCTTCCCTCCTGACCTGGCTTTTTTTTTTTTTTTTTTTTTGCAAACAAATCCCTTTATTGTATAAGCCAGATAGAGCTGGGTTTCTCTTGTCAAGGAAAGCATCCTAACCGTGATCCAAAAACCATAAGTAAAATGCCTTTAGAGCTAACACATTGGAATGTATAGGGAAAGAGTAGGAAAAGTTTTGAAGCCAAGACCAGGTACAACAGAAGCACATTTGGAGGCAGTATGGCTTGATGGTCAGAAAAGAAGGCAGTGAGCATAACTCATGTTCTGTCGCTAGTGTTGGCTGTGAGCTTGGGTAATCCGGGTGACTCTTGTCCTTGGTCCCTATCAACAGAGTAAGACTTGTACTAGATGACTGTTTCCCAGCTCTTTCACCATCAGTAGTTTTTATTATTGGTCCCTCTTGGAGATTTTGGATTTTTAAACATTTCCTGACCTGGCTTTAGCATTTAGGGCCGTCCACAAATTCGCCCGCGTCCCGTTGCCCTTGCGTTTGATGAATGCTGCCACGGGCTCCTCGTGGGCCTACCGGCACCTGCCCCTCGCGGGCCTCAGGTGAATGAGCTCTGACAGACAGTGGTTCTAGAACGAAACTTGTAGTTTAAGATTCAATCCGTTTCCCTGGTGCCCCGAAGCACGACTGTTTCTCGCAACTGCTCTCCCTGCAGCCGGAGTGAGACGCGGAGGGCCTCAGCGTCCAAGAGAGCGGGGCTGTGAGGGCTGTATGTCGGGGCTCTTGGGGCCCTGGGTCGGGCCTCAGGCCTTGAAGGTCAGTTTCAAGTTCCCCTCCCAGGCGAGGGGGGCATCTGGGGGACCTTTGGGGGCATGGCAGTAGTGAGACCCATGGCTCCCTGTTTGTGTCCCCAAGTGCCCCAGCTGGCAAGAAGGTGGCCCACAGGCGGTGGCAGGCATAGTTTGTCAAAAGAATCACAGCCCAGCAGGCCGGCAGCCTCGCTGGCCACCGGGGCCCTTGCCTCCTCAGGCTGGGTCATCTCCTCACATTTGGGACCCCTTCTGCCACAGGCACCTTCCCCCAGGGTCTCCTGCCTTGCCTCTGCTACTGCCTGTGACCTCATAGGCCACCTCTGTCTCACCCACAGGCCTGAGCCTCCCTTGGAGAGGGAGCTCCCTCTGAGGAGCCCAGCTGATCTCTTTTCTACTCGAGGGCACCATTTCCAGGAGCCCTGCCTTGGTGGTTTCTTTTCTTTCTTTCTTTCTTTCTTTCTTTCTTTCTTTCTTTCTTTCTTTCTTTCTTTCTTTCTTTCTTTCTTCTTTCTTTCTTCTTTTCTTTCTTTCTTTCTTCTTTTCTTTCTTTCTTTCTTTCTTTCTTTCTTTCTTTCTTTCTTTCTTTCTTTCTTTCTTTCTGATTTTATTTATTTACTCATGAGAGACACACAGAGAGAGGCAGAGACACAGGCAGAGGGAGAGAGAGGCTCCCTGTGGGGAACCCAATGCAGGACTCGATCCCAGGACCCTGGGATCACACCCTGAGCTGAAGGCAGGTGCTAAACCGCTGAGCCAGCCAGTCAACCCGGTGGTTTCTATTTCAGAACCCCGAGGCCTCCAGGTTGAGAAGTGGCCCTCAGTCAGGAACCATAGTTCCCAGGGTAGGGGACAGGGTGGGGGGTGGCCAGCGGTGACAAGATGTGTCTGGGGTCAGCAGCTCAGCTGATGGAAACCTGTGTTCTTACCTGGGGAGTCCCGTGACTCAGGCTGGGGTGGCCCAGGGAGGGCCCCAGGCAGCTTCTACGGCCACGTGGTCAGGTGATTGAAGCCTCCCTGCTGGGAAAAGCTCTGGAGTCCCCTGCTTTGGTCACCGACTTTCTGAAAGTCACATTCCGTTCAGATCTCAGTGTTCAAGGAAATACCAGAAGCGCCTCGCAGCGCTCTTCCACACTTTAGCCTCAGTTCGCCGTTACCAGCCGTGATAGAGAGGACCAAAGCGTGGACTATGTTAGGGAAACTGAGGCTCGCATTGGTGAGCGGCGTGCCCGAGATGGCTCGGCCAGAGAGTGGCTCCGCTGTGTGGGGTCTCGTGACAGAGTCCTGCTCTGCTCGGAGCTCCTGTCGCCAGCATGGTCACTTCCTGACCCCACTTCTCTCCTGGAGAGACGCCCCTTCCCCTTTTGTGCCCACAAGCTCTGTGAGGGCCGGAAGGCTTGGCGCCCCGAGGCACCCCCAGCTCTGAGCCTTTGCGTCCTCAGGCCGGGTCACCTGGGAGGTGGGCCTGCAAGGACACCGACACTCACGGAACACCCACTCTGGCCCCCCTGGGCTCGGGGTTTGGGGCACACACCTGGTGCTCGGGGTTTGGGGAGGGACCAGGGAAGCCCCCTGCAGGCCTGGGCCCTGTGCGTGGGCTGCCAGTGACCGTGGAGGAGGTCCCTTGCAAATCGTGGCCGCAGCTGCCTGCCCCAGACTCACGCCCTGCGCGGGGCGGGTGGGCACCAAGTGCTGGGCATCCGTCCTCTCCCCACTCCCTCCCTCATCCTCCCCGGACCTTCCACCGGGCCTGTCACCCTTGCGCCTGGAACCTCTTACCTCCGCCTCCTGCCTCAGAAGGGCTGCCACTGCACTCCTTCCCTTGCCCCACATACCACGGGGACAAAAAAGGGGACCGGCACCCTCTTTGCCCTACAGCGTTAACTTCCTGTAGCTGTACTTCTCCCCGTGTGCATAGAACCCGGCCCTTTTAGGCTCATGTCACCTAGTTGGATCCCGGATCCCTCTCGAGTGTCCCTGTTGTTTGTGTCCACCCCCTCCTCCCACGGCTGCCTTGGTTCCCAGCTGTCCAGGCACACCCTGGGCCTGCTGCCGTCGCCCACTCCACCTCTCCCCGCCCCCAGGTGCCTTCTCTGGGCCCACACCTCCTCCTTCCGATCCCCCACCCACCTCTGCTCCTCTGAGACCCCTTGACCTTGATGGGAGACAGTGCCAGTCCCTGCCTCCACCCACCTTTGCCCAGCCTCTTCCAGGCTTCCTTTCTTTGCCACCGGGGATTCCAGGGCTGCCCTCTGACTGCCTCCTCAGCATCCCCGCCTCCCACGTGCCCGCCTATTCATCCCAATTATTGAGCACCAACTGTGTGCCAGGTACTCTGCTAGGTGCTAGTCTATAGCTGGGACATGATGGGCTCCCCACTCTCTGGGATTGAATAGTAGGCTCACAGTTACACGCACGGTTACAAATAGAACTGCCATGTAGGCAAATGTAGCCAGGGAGGAGAGGGGGCAAAGAAACGATCCTGGAGGGGTGACCCTGGTGCTACAGTCTGCGGGAAGAGGAGGACAAGGGTCCTCATCTTTAGCCTGCTGGAGCCATGTGCTCAGCCCTCTCTAGCCAGGGGCCAAATCATGACTGCTAAGTGTACGCGTTAGCTATCGCTGCATAGCAAATTACCACGAACTTAATGGCCTTTAACCAGCACCCATTTATCAGCTCATAGTTCTGTTGATTGAAAGTTCCAGGCAGGACATGGGTGGGTCCTTTTCTCAGGGTCTCAAGGGCTGTAAGTCAAGGTGTTGCCAGGTTGCCTTTTAGTCTGAAGGCTCATGAAAGTCATTGGCCATGTTTGCCTGTTTGTGGCTCTAGGAATGAGGTTCCTGGTTCTTGTAGCCAGTCAGCCAGGGGCTGCGCTTAGCTTCCAAGTGCCATCTGCTTTCTTTCTTTTTTTTTAAGGTTTTATTTATTTATTCATGAAAAAACAGAGAGACAGAGAGGCAGAGATACAGGGAGAGGGAGAGGAGAAGCAGGCTCCATGCAGGGAGCCTGATGTGGGACTCGACCCCGGGTCTCCAGGATCACGCCCTGGGCGGAAGCTGGCGCTAAACCGCTGAGCCACTTGGGCTGCCCTGCCATCTGCTTTCATAGTCATGTGGCCTTCTCCATCTTCAAAGCCAGCAGGAGAATCTTCCTCTCCTTGAATCCCTTTCACGACTTGAGTCTCTGGCTTCCCTGTCTCTGGCTTCTGGATCCAGATTCAAAGGGCTCCTGGGATTAGGTGGTGGGCCTGGCTGCCTATTCAATTTGCAGGCTGGAGCATCACATATGGGGTATAAACCAGGGGGCAGGGAACTTGGGGGAGGTCAAAGAAAATCAAAGCTGAGGGGCACCTGGGTGGCTCAGCGGTTGAGCATCTGCCTTTAGTTCAGGACGTGATCCCAGGGTCCTGGGATCGAGTCCTGCATCAGGCTCCCTGCAGGGAGCCTGTTCCTCCCTCTGCCTGTGTCTCTGTCTCTCTCTCTATGTCTCTCATGAATAAATATATAAAAAATTTTAAAATAATAAAGAAAATAAAAGCTGGACCCTAAAGAGACAAGGATAGACTTTAATTAATAATATGGTACCACAATAGGGAAAAGAGCCCAGTGTAAACTCAACAGAGTTTTGATTCATAGGAGGTGAGTGTGGATTTTCAAGGATGAAGGAAGGAGCAGGGAGGGCAGTTAGTGGGCTCAGTAGAGTAAGGGGAGTAAAAATCACAAAGAGCAAGAAGGGGTGGTGAGCCATATGAAGCCTGTCTCAGTTTGCTAACTGGTGCTTCTGGAAGTTAGGCTCCTGACGTCCTACCAAGACTGAGAGCCCCAGGTCTTATCTTCAGATATTGGCTGCAACAAAATGGAAATTCTTTTGGCCACCATGAATTTTATCAGCACGTTAAGGGGGAGTAGGCTCATCCTAGGGACACAGATTTGAGCTGTTTAAAATATGTTAGTGTTTTGTTTAAGTCTTTATAGGCCAAGGGTGAGGCCTGGTCAGGAAGAGGACAATGAGGAGCCTGCCTAGACTTTTACCAAGGCGGGTCTTTGTCAAGGTCATTTAGGAATGTTGCTGACCCGGTGAACCACTCACGGGGGTCTCATTCTGTTTATCAGTGGCTGGTTTAGGCATGGGCATGAATGGATCTGGGTTTGGGGGGCTTATGCAATTTGGAGGACCTTTTTTAAGAAAAAGGAGGTAAAATTATAACTACAAAATTGCTAGGCATCATCTCAGGACCCGAGAAGGAGCCTGTGTAGGTGGGGGCCCTGGAGCTTATACAGTCAGCGGCGGGGGTAAGGGGGTTCATTGTCACTGGGCCAAGGTCAAGGTGTTGGCATGGCCATGTTCCCTCTGGAGGCTCCAGGGGAAGAATCCATTTTCTGGTCTTTTCCAGCTTCTGGGGCTGCATTCCTTGGCTCGTGGCTCCTTCCTCCCTCATCAAAGCCAGCAGCAGAGCATCTTCAAATCTCTCTGTTTCCATCACACTGCCTTCTTACTTGTCTTTCAAATCATCCTCTTCTAAGATGATACGCATGGTGGCCCACCCGGATGATCTAGGATCACCTCTCCATCTCAAGTCCTTAATCACCTCGGCAGTGCCTTTTGCCATATAAGGTCGTGTTCACAGGTTCCAGGGATTAGAATGTGAACATTTTGGGGGGCCACCACATGTCTCCTGGCCTTGGTCAAATGGGCCCTGAGCAGTTCAGGGAGGGACGGAAGCCTGGGAGCTCAGCCAGGGCAGAGCCGGCCCTCTCTGGAAAATTCTGCTCCCTGCCAGGATTTCTAGCACAATTCAAAAGGAATGTAGGGATTGGGGAACAGGTCGAAAATATTTAATCCCTGCAACAGCTGAGTCCTGTGTACCTAGGAGTTGATTATGCTTATTTGGGAACATGGAAAGATTGGGAAGGCCCTGGCCCAGCTGGAATCCAATGACCTCAGAATCATAGCCCGTGGAGGGAAAGGCCATGGCAGTCACCTGACTGGGATGAAGTTGGTGAATTGATCAGTCTACTGGAGACTGCCTGGGGCTCAGACAGGCTTGTGGGGTGGCCTCTCATAACTGACTTGTTTCCCATTTTAGCTGCTTTTCCTGCTTCTTCAGGTTAGTAAGCATTAAGCAACGTCTCCTTTGGTACAAAAATTGAGGCCCGTCTTTGGCCTCAGAAGTGCTCTGCGCACACTGTACATCTTGTCCCTCCTGTCAGCTTCGGGTTCTCTGTCACCCTAGTTCAAGGCCCGAGAGTCATTTCTCCCACCTCCTTTTATCTTGCCATTTGGCCGATTCAGTTTTCCCACATGTCACCTTCTCCATTCACTTTGCTCACATGTCTCCCCTCTCTCCTCCAGACCATTGTGATGGCCTCCTCTGGCTTGCCCGGCCTCCAGGTTGGTCTCCTTCAAGCCCTTTGCCACCCAGAAGCAGAGAGATCCTTGACAAGTGTAAGTTGCTTCTTGCCTCATGCTTAAAGCTGCTCAGTAGCCCCTTGCTGCCCCCAGGGAAGAGGCCACAACTGGCAGTAGCACTAGCCCCAACTTCCCAGCTCTGGAGGCCAGAAGTCTGAGATGGACATGTGGGTGGGGTTGGTTCCTTCTAAGAACTCCAGGGACAGTCTGCTTCTCCATCTTCAGGTAGCAGCAATCCTAAGCATTCTTTGGTTTGTGGCCGTTTCACTCCACTCTCTGCCCTCATGTTCACATGGTTTTCTCTTCTGTTTCTGTCTTTCTTGTCTTCTGTACCTTATGTGGACACTGGTCATGGGGTTTAGGGCCCATCCTAATCCAGGATGATCACATATTGAGATCCTTCACTTAATTGTGCCTATAAAGACCCTTTTCTCAAATAGCTAACATTCCCATCTTTCACGTGGACATGTCTTTTGGGGGACCACCAATCAACTCTTTACAAGAGGTGTATTTGTTTTCTATTGCTGCATAACAAATGACCAAAAACTTAGTGGCTTAAAATGGCACACATTTATTATCTCCTAGTTGCGGAGGTAGGAAAGTGGGCTCAGCTGGTGCTCTGCTCAGGATCCCACCAGGCTGCCATCCAACTGTTGGCTGGCTGTTAATGATGGATTAGAGGAAGTCCAAAAAAAAAATCACCATTAAAGAATTTAAAGCAGTATTAAAAAATTTCCCAGAAAGGGACGTCTGGGTGGCTCAGTGGTTGAATGTCTGCCTTTGGCTCAGGTTGGGATCCTGGGATCCTGGGATCGAGTCCCGCATCGGGCTCCCCACAGGGAGCCTTCTTCTTCCTTTGCCTGTGTCTCTGCCTCTCTCTCTGTGTCTCTCATGAATAAGTAAATAAAATCTTTTAAAAAAATTCCCAGAAAAAAATAGGCTCCAAGCACTTAAAAAAACTTTTCTTTTACCAAGATTTCAAGGATTTCCTAATTTATACAAACTATATCAGCTATAAGAAAATGAAGAGAATCTACCAAAATTTATTTTTATAAATCCTGTATAGCATAAAAATGGACAGGTATAGGAAGTTACAGCTATAAAATCCTAAAGAGAATATTTACAAATAGAATTCAATAACTAAAGCCTCTGGTTTGTACATTTTAAAAGGGTGACTTTTGTGGTGTATAAATTATATCTCGGGATCCCTGGGTGGCGCAGCGGTTTAGTGCCTACCTTTGGCCCAGGGCGCGATCCTGGAGACCTGGGATCGAATCCCACGTCGGGCTCCTGGTGCATGGAGCCTGCTTCTCCCTCTGCCTGTGTCTCTGCCCCTCTCTCTCTCACTGTGTGCCTATCATAAATAAATAAAAAATTTAAAAAAAATTATATCTCAATAAAGTTGTTATGAAAACACTGAATCTGGGACCCCTGGGTGGTTCAGCAGTTGAGCATTTGCCTTCGGCTCAGGATGTGACCCCGGGGTCCTGGGATCGAGTCCTGCACCGGGCTCCCTGCAGGAGCCTGCTTCTCCCTCTGCCTGTGTCTCTGCCTCTCTCTCTGTGTCTCTCATGAATAAATAAATACAATCTTTTAAAAAATCTTAAAAAAAAGAAAACACTGAATCCCACTGTATATTAAGCCACACACATATTACAACTAAGTAAGATATTTCCCAGGAACACTAGGGTAGTTCAGCATCAGAAAAATGTATCATTGTTATTCAATGCATATCTAACTAAAGGAGAAAAATCATACTGCTGTCTCAATAGGTCCAGAAAAGGCATTAGACATAAATAAATACTTGTACCTGATGAAAATCCTTCTCAAACTGAGAATAGAGACAACTTCCTTAACCTAATAAAGATTAGCTACCAATACACCTACAGCAGCCATCATAGTTGTTGGAGAATAAATTCCCTCTGCCTGCTACCACCGCCACTGTTTACCTTTGCATTGGAGGCACTAGCCAATGCAATGAGAAAAAGAAATGGGCAGGATGGGGATTTTTAAAAAGGAGACTAAATTATCAGTATTTGAAGATTATTGAATTGTGGATTTTGTATTACAAAAAAGAGAGAAGAGAATCAATGAGCAACTTAATAAAATCAATAAAAACCACACCAAGGTAGCTAGAGGATCAGCAGGTATAAATCATTAATATTCTTAGACACTATTAGTCACTAAGTAGAAAATGAGACAGAGACAAAGGATATACAATTCACAAGAGCAATACCCATGAAAAGGTATCTGTGAGTAAACCTAACAGAAACTGTGTAACACTTTTATGGAGATAATTATCAAACTTATGTGAAGAATGTAAAAGACTGCCTAAGGAGATATTTGAAGAGATATACTATACTCATGAATGAGAAGGCGTGGCATTGCAAATATGACAATTCTTACCCAAATTAAGCTCTGAATTAAATATAAATTCCATATATTTGTGGGAACCTGACAAGCAGATCCTAAACTTTATATGGATGCGTAAAGTGATAAAGATTGTATAGAATAGTTTTCAAAAGAATGAAGAAGAGTACTTGCCTTACCAGATCTTGAGAAAATTTTCAGCATTTGTAATTAAAGCATCCTGATGTAGGCTCAGAAATAGGAGGAGACCCTTATATATCTAGTATATGACAAAAAAGGTGTCATGAACAAGTAGTAAAGAAGAATGTCTTCTGTAAACAGTGATGGGACAATTCAGTGCTCCACATGGACAAAAAGAAAATAAGTTCTTATCTTACTCTCACTTCCAGGGGAGTTAAATATATAAATGTGAAACAGCGAAATTGAAATACCATTAAAATAAATTCCAAGACAAATGGTCTTGTAGTAAGAATTTTCTGAAACATTCTTAAATAAGACATAAAAAGCACAAAGGCAAAGAGCCTACATCCAAGTTAAAAACTGGATTGATGAAAGTCACCATTAACATGGCTTATAACCAAATGACAGACTGGAAGACGATATTACCAGTGTATAAAATAGACAAAGAATTCATTTCGAGACTTTAGAAAGAACTCCTACAGATTAGGAGGAAAATGGCGAATCATACAACAGAAAAATAGGCTGAGATCTAAGCAGAAAATTCATTGAAGAAGAAATAAAAATGACCAACACATCTATAAAAAGATACTAGCTATGATTAGATATCAGGGTAATATAAGGTAAAATATCAGCAAGTTACCATTTCTATTCACCAAATTGACCAAAGAAATTTCAAATGCTGGCAGGGTGCAGAGAAAATGGTATTTATTCTCTTACATTTCTAAGAGGGCTGTAACTTGATGGAGCCGTTCTGTTCTACGAAACAGTTTGACAATAGAAAGTAAAATAAGTGTGAAATCTGTGTGATCCATGCTTGGGCAGCTCTTGTCCACGTAAGCAGGGAGACATACACATGGATTTTCCCTGAGACATTATTTAAATAATAGGGCAAAATTGGAAACAATCCAAATATCCATCAGGAGGAAAATAGAGAAATAAGACATTGTGATTATGTGATGAAATGCTGCACAGCAATCCATTCATTCAACTATATTCCAGTCAGTGAGAAGTCTTGTGTCCTCATGAAACATACACTCTAAAGAGAAGAGGCTGACAATAAACGTGTATGTATAGATTATCAGATGGTGGTAATTGAGAAGAGCTAAGATAAAGCAGGTGTGGGAGGTAGTGTATGAGGGAGGGAACAGTAACAAGCAGGAATATATATATATATATATGTCATATATAAGATTAAAAATATATATATATATGTCATATATATGTCAAGTTTATCCTTCAAAGCAGCAATCCCACTTCTAGGAATCTACTCTCAAGATATGCTTTTTAGCAAGATGAAAATGCATATACACAGTGTTATTTATTGCAGCTTTATTTGTACTTGAAAAATATTGGAAACTACCCAGATGTCTAAACATAGAAGAGTGATTGAACAGACTATGGTATATACACACAACAGAGGATTGCACAACTGTAAACAATGAAGAAGCTCTCTGTGAACTGATACCGGGTGGTTTACAGGGGTTCTTGTTGAGTGGAGAAAGTGAAGTGGAAAGTTAATAAACAGTGTGGTGTCTCAGTTAATAAACAGTGTGGTGTCTTTTGTGTAATAAAGAAGGGAAAGGCATCTGCTAAGTGTTACAAAAAGAAACACGAAAAGGATAACCCAGAAAACAAAGAAGTTGTTTATCTACAAGGGGTGGGGGAAAGGGAGCAGAGGGAGTATGGGAAGGAGCTGTATTTCTCTGACTATGCCTTTTTGATAAGTTTTGACTTTTGTGATCATGTTAATGTTCTTCATATTCAGAAAGAAAAAGCAGTAAGAATGGGAGAGGGGAAAAAAACTGAGAGCAAACGAACCTGTGTATCAACTGTATACTATAGCCACATTGAAAGGGAAAGAGAACACCACGTAGCTCATAAACACTATTTTTGAAGATTCTTTTGAAAGCTTATTTGACTCTCTACTCTCAGTCTTGGGCAAAGTTGCAGAGGCAAGGGGGATTGCCAAGAAATCCCAAGCTCTTAGTAAGTTTGCTTTTGGTAGTGGGAAGTTGGAAGCAATTCTGAAACTACCTCTGATGTCTCATAGGACTGGGTAAAGGCGTAAACGTGTCATTGTTGGGAATGGGGTTTTCACTGTGGAAGGAGGGAGATACACACAGGAAATGGAGGAAGACAAAAAAGCAGCCTGTGGGGATGGGTGTGGGATGAAGACGCATGCATGTGTGTATGTACACAAACGTATATATGCACATTCCATATATATGGAAATACGTCTATGTGTATACGTTAATTAATTTATTATTTATTTATTTTTATATTTTTAAAGACTTATTTATTTTAGAGGGAGACAGTGAGTGAGCAAGTAGAGGGGAGGGGCAGAGAGAGAGGGAGAGAGAAAATCCCAAGCAGACTCCACGCTGAGCATGGAGCTCAACTTGGGGCTTGATCCCAGGACCCTGAGATCATGACCTGAGCTGAAACTGAGTAGGTCGCTTAACCAACTGAGCCACCCAGGCGCCCCTGCATGTGTGTATACATTTAAGGACATGAGTATAGTTCTAAGCTCCTTCCACTGAAAAAGCCCAGTAGCAACAAGCACACCCAACCATCAGATGTTGCTCCCTGTTACCATTTCTCACTGAAAGAAACCGGGGCTCCTCAGAAAAATGGCTAATCTCAGAACTGGAGCAGTCCTTCCTTGAGTGGTGTGTCAAAAGGACACTGGAGCTAGCCTCAATGAGCTTACACTGGCTAAATCTGGGGCACCTTGAGCACCAAATAAGTAAGGAAAGTAACAAACCATAAACCATTAAAAAATGGAAACTTGTGATTACAAACCAATGACAAAATAAGAGATAAATGAATAAATGAATGTTTGTTTTTGCTTTTGCTGCCCTTGCCTCGGGAGATATATCTCAAAAAATGTTGCTACAGTCAATGTCAGAGAAATTACTCCCTGTGCTCTCTTTAAGGATTTTTATGGATTCAGGTCTCACATTTAGGTCTTTCACCCATTTTGAGTTTATTTTTGTGCCTGGTGAAAGAAAGTGGTCCAGTTTCATCCTTCTTCATTGTGGTTGTCCAGTTTTCCCAATACCATTTGTTGAAGGGACTGTCTTTTTCTCATTGCATATTTTTGTCTCCTTTGTTACAGATTGATTGGCCATATAATCGTGGGCTCATCTCTGAGCTCCCTATTCTGTTCCATCGATCTATGTGTCTATTTTTGTGCCAGTATCATATTTTTTTATTACAGCTTTGTAATATATTTTGAAGTCTGAGACCGTGATCTCTCCAGCTCTGCTCTTCTTTTTTAAAATTGCTTTGTGTGTTTGGGGTCTTTTGTGGTTTCATATACATTTTAGGACAGTTTGTTCTGGTTCTGTGAAAAATGTTTGGGTAACATAGCAATTTTAACAATATTTGCTCTGATCATGCATTATCTTTCCATTACGTTGTGTTGTCTTCAGTTTCTTTCATCAGTGTTTTATACTTTTCAGAGTACAGGTCTTCCACCTCCTTGGTTAAGTTTATTTCCGTGACCGGGGCACTAGGGTGGCTCAGCGGTTGAGCATCTGCCTCCGGTTCAGGTCGTGATCCTGGAGTCCCGAGGTCGAGTCCCGCATCGGGCGATCTGCAGGGAGCCTGCTTCTCCCTCTGCCTGTGTCTCTGCCTCTCTCTCTGTCTCTCATGAATAAATAAATAAAATCTTTTTAAAAAGTTTATTCCCAGGTATTTTATTATGTTTGGTACAGTTGTAAATTGATTGCTTTTTAATTTCTTTTATTAGTGTACAAAAATGCGACAGATTTCTGTATACTGATTTTGTATCCTGTGTATTGTCACATTTGTTGTCTTTCTACCTTGTTTGTTTGAATCAGGAACCAATTGGCATCCATATACCGAAGGATATGTTTTTAGGTTTCTTTTCACCTGCAGGTTCTCCCTCTAGCTCTATTTTTTTCTTGTGATTTATTTGTTGAGAAAACTATATTGTTTCTACCCATGGCCTGGATGTTGATGATTGCATCTCTGTGGGGGTAGTTCAAGGAGTTCTTCTGAACCTGAGATAGTTCCTGTAAATTAGTAGTGGGAATCAGTGGGCTGATCAGATCCAGGTCCAGTTTTTTTTTTGCAAGACTAATTCATATATGGAGTGGGGAGACTTTAACAAACCTCTCTCAGTAATTGGCAGATCAAGCACACAAAATATCAGTAAGGATATGAATTTGAATCACTGGCAGCTTAATCTAACTAACAAGTACAGAACATTGCACATTCTTTTGGGCACACATGGAAACTTCACAAAAAACCTGACCATATCCTGGAACCTAAAGCAAGTCTTAACATGTTTCAAAGGATCAAAATTATTCAGAGCATGATCTCCGACCACAGTGTAATTAAGCTAGAAACACGTGAGAAAGGGGGGAGAAAGAACAAAACAGCAGCTTCTGACATTTGCACACTGGCCTGGCACTCACAGCTAGGCCATGTTGTTCTCTTACTGGATATAAACAATCTCACAGAACACCAAACCTCAAACAAGGTTATTCTGAGACCGTGATAAAAAGAGATGAAGCAAGGCTACTTCATGAATTTTTCTAAGCACAGATAAAGCCAAGGTCAATGTGCAACCCACAAATACCAAACATCTCCCTCTTGTTTGGCTAATATGTTTTCCTAATCACAGCTTTAGCCTTGCTATAGTCTGTTCTCCCTATAAAGGAGATTTATTGAGATATTTAATCACAGAATTGCCCTTGCTTTCTGACAGCATCTAGAACAAACCCTTACCTCCCTGGACTCTCCCCAAGAACACATAAAGCCCAGATGTCATTCTTCCTTATACACTCTTTCTGAGACACCCCACGGCTCCACATGGTGTGGTCTCCCTCAGTGCAAAGAGTAATAGGCCCAACTTGTTCACCTATATATGGGTTCCTGGGTGTCTTTGGCATCAGGGAGTTGACACTTCTAACAAAAAGATAATTAGAAAAATTCCCACATGTTTAGAAATGAACACATGCACACTAAAGGGGTGCCTGGATGGCTTGGTGGGTTAAGTGCCTGACTCTTGATTGCGGCTCAGGTCATGATCTCAGGGTCCTGGTATTGAGCCTTGCATTGAGTTCCGTGCTCAGCAGGGAGTCTGCCTCTGTCTCTCCCTCCTTCTCTTTCTGCTCCCCCACACTGGCACATGGTCGCTCACTTTCTAGATTAAATAGTTTAATCTTTTTTAAATAAGAGAAATATACATTTAAATAACCTATGGTTCAAAGACAATAACATGATGGAAATTGGGAAATATTTTATTGAATGATTAAAAAATACTACACATCTGAATCAGTAAGTGGTCTGACAGGAAATGGATGGCATATGCAAACTAAGTAATTTGAGGAGAGTTACTTAAAGGGATTGAGGAAGCTCTGTAATGTGTCAACTTGGCTAGCCTGAACTACATTTCCCAGAATTCCCTTTCTTTTAGGTTTCAGTTCAGGTGGTCCTTATGAGACTTATTTATTTATTTATTTATTTATTTATTTATTTATTTGATGGAGTTCAATTTGCCAACATATAACACCCAGTGCTCATCCCACCAAGTGCCCCCCTCAGTGCCCGTCACCCAGTCACCCCAACCCCCCACCCACCTCCCTTTCCACTACCCCTTGTTCGTTTCCCAGAGTTAGGTGTCTCTCATGTTTTGTCACCCCTTGTGAGAGATTCTGATGGAAGATTTGGAGAAGAGAAGGGAGACACAGGTAACTGAGAACATTCTCATAAATAGAAGATAGAAGGAACGAAATAACAAGAAAAATGCAGATAATGCAATAGAACAAATGGATCAAAGGGTTGGACAGACTTTTTTATAGTAGAAGAAGCCTAAATGGCCTATAAATATATGAATGGTACTCAACTTCATTTGCCATTACAGAATTAATAGTACCACGAGATAGTACACACCCACCCACCCACTTTTTGGTGGAAACCAAATAGTCTGAGGATTCTAGGAGTTGGCAAGGCCGTAGAGCAATGGAAACTTTCACATACTGCTGATGGGAGTATGTGTTGGAAAACTGGTTGGTACTTTGTAGAAAAATTAAAGGCATGCTTCCTCTATAAGCTAGCATTTCACTGCCAAGTGTACACATTCTGGAGAAACTTGAGTACATTGGCAGCAGGAAACAGTGTAAATAGTTGTGATGGGTTCAACAGTGGCCCCCCAAAAGATATGTGCATGACACTTCAACTCCCAGACCCTGTTAATGTGACCTCATTTAGAAAAAGGGTCTTTGCGGTTGTGATTAAGTTAAGGCTCTTGATATGGGTGAGATTCTCCTGCGATATCTCGGTAAGCCTTAAATTCAGTGACAAGTATCCTTATATGAGAAAGGCAGAGGGATATTTGAGATAGACAAAGAGGAGGCCATGTGATCAGAGGCAGAGATTGAAGTGATGTGGTCATAAGCCAAGGACTGACTCCTGTAGCCACCAGAAACTGAAAAAGGCAAGGACGGATTTTCTCCTAGATCTTTCAGAGGGAGCAGAGCCTCACTGACACTTTGATCTTGGACTTCTGGCCTCTAGAACTGAGACAGTGAATTTCTGTTGTTGTAAGCCACCAAGTTCGTGCTGCTTTGTTATGGCAGCCACAGGAAACTAATACAAAGGTTTGCCACCGCATTTGTGTGCTGAAAACAGCCCAAATATCCAGCAGGGAGAGAGTGAGTAAATATACTATGGTAAAGTTATACTGTGGAATACTCTATCAGAATAAAAAGGAATGAATTCTCTATATACTACAGCATGGATACATTTTAAAGGCATAGTGTTGAGTGAAAGAAGCAAGATACGGAATACACATATTAGAATTGCATTTATATAAATTTAAAAGCAGGCAAAATTAAACCATGTTATTTATGAATAGATGTACGTGTAGGTGGCAAAACTCTGATGATTACCCCAGAAGTTAGGGAATTGATTGTGGGGAGACATGCTGGGGGTGGAGAGTGGGGCTCTAGCTCTTGATCTGGGGGGTGTTACACAAGTATGTTCTTTCATATAAGATGCAGGAAATGCATGTAAAACATATGATTTACACGTTTTTCTGCATCTGTGCTGTGCTTCACAATTTGAAAAGTTTAACATTAAAAAGCAGAGTTAAAATGATGGCTATTTGTGATGATATGCCTCCTGTGTCTGGAAAATCCAAGAGAATCTACTCTTAAAAAATGTTACCAAGGGGCACCTTGGTGGCTCAGTGGTTGAGCGTCTGCCTTTGGCTCAGGTCGTGATCCTGGGGTCCTGGGATCGAGTCCTGCATCAAGCTCCCTCCTCAGCGGGGAGTCTGCTTCTCCCTCTCCCTCAGCTACTCCCCGATTGAGCATATGCATCCTCTCTCTCTCTCTGTTAAATAAATAAATAAAATCTTTAAAAAAAGGGTTACATGGAGTAAGGGGAATACAGTAAGTGGGCTGGTACAAAATCATTCAGATGAATGACAAGTTAGAAGACATAATCAGGGATCCCTGGGTGGCGCAGCGGTTTAGCGCCTGCCTTTGGCTCAGGGCGCGATCCTGGAGACCCGGGATCGAATCCCACGTCGGGCTCCCAGTGCATGGAGCCTGCTTCTCCCTCTGCCTATGTCTCTGCCTCTCTATCTCTCTCTCTCTCTGTGTGACTATCATAAAAATAAATAAAAAAAATTAAAAAAAAGACATAATCGAAGAAAAGCCTCCCTTTAACAAAAAAAGAAATAAAATATGTAGAAATAAATGTAAGAAATATGCAAGATCTATGTAAAGAAATTTTATTTTATTTTTTGTAAAGAAATTTTAAGGGATCCCTGGGTGGCGCAGCGGTTTGGCGCCTGCCTTTGGCCCAGGGCGCGATCCTGGAGACCCGGGATCGAATCCCACGTCGGGCTCCCGGTGCATGGAGCCTGCTTCTCCCTCTGCCTGTGTCTCTGCCTCTCTCTCTCTGTGTAACTATCATAGATAAATAAAAAAATAAAATAAAATAAAAAATAAAATAAAACATACTAAAAGAACAGTAATTAAAAAACAGTGTGGTAGTAGTGTATAAATAGAATGACAGAACAGTAGAAAAAAATAGGTACTTAAAATACACCTAAGTCCAAACAGGAAATTAGTATATGATAAAAATGTTATTTCAGTTCACTGGGGAAAAATGGACACGTAGGTGGCCACCTGGGAAAAGTATAAAGTTGAAACCCTATTCACTAAATTTCAGATGGGCCAGACTTAAAGATTAAAAAAAATGAAATTCTAAAAATACTAGAAAACCTGTGTTAGATTTGAAATATGGGGATCCCTGGGTGGCGCAGCGGTTTGGCGCCTGCCTTTGGCCCAGGGCGCGATCCTGGAGTCCCGGGATCGAATCCCATGTCGGGCTCCCGGTGCATGGAGCCTGCTTCTCCCTCTGCCTGTGTCTCTGCCTCTCTCTCTCTCTGTGTGACTATCATAAATAAATTTAAAAAAAATTAAAAAAAAACTAACATTAAAAAAAAAGATTTGAAATATGATGTTGGAGGAGGAAAGACTTTTTAAACTTAGACCTTAGAGTTTAAACTCTAAGAGTTAAACTTAGACAACTTAGAACTTAGAGGCCAAAAAAACAAAGCTTGGTTCATTCAATACATAAAAAACAAGAAGTTTCCTTAATACAAAAATTACTGTTAAAAAGTCCAAGGGAAAAAAAAAAGTCCAAGGAAGATGATAAATCAGAATTATTTGCAACTCATATCAGAGACAAAGGGGCTATTTTTTCTATTATATAAATAGCTCCTACCAAATAGTAAGAAAAATGCCAATAACTCAATAGGGAAATGGGCAAAAGCTAGGAATACAGCTCACAGGAAAGAAATACAAATGACTTCTAAATAAGTGAAGTAAAAATCAAAACCATATTGAGATACCGTTTTTCATTTATCAGATGGGCAAAAGTAGAACAGTTTGCTAGCATACGTTATTGGCATGGATGTGGGCAAACAGGCACTCTCTTGCATTGCTCATTGGAGTCGGACCTGGCACAGCTTCTATAAAGCTTACTTTGGTGACATCTACCAAGGTTACAAATGCATATACCTTTTGCCCCAGCACCTCCACATCTAGGAATTTATTCTACAGATATAGCTGCACACATGTGAAATGATAAAGAAATACAGATAGACATTAAAGAGCATGAAGAAACTATGTGCTGATATGGAACCATCTCCACCATACATTGTTAGCTTTCAAAAGGAAGGCAATGGAGTACGTGAATAGTATGCTGGCATTTGTGTAAAACAAGAGCATATGTGTGTGCACGCGCATGTATATGCATAGAATATTGACGGACATTTGTTGAAGCTGGGTGATGGGTACATAGAAGTTAATTATACTATTTGCTTTTTTAATGTGTGTCTGAAGATTTAAATAATATAAAGTAAAAAAATGTACTTAGAATAACGAAAATAAAAAGAATATCTCTAGAGGAGTACACAAGAAACTACTAACCCTGGTTACCTGTGCAGGCACTAAAGCATAGGAACAGTGTTTGATGGAGTAACAGACATGCAACAATGGTTGCTTAAACACAAAGGTGTTTGAAAGGAGGCTGGTTTTGATTAGTTGCTCGAGGGTATCAAAAGAAAGGTCTTTATCATTTTCTTGCTATTTTTCCTTAATACACCAAGATAGTTGCTGAAGCTCCAGCCATCAAATATGTGTTCCAGGTTGGGAGAGAGTAAAAGGGGTAGAAGGGGATCAAAAGAGGGGAAGCGGGCAGCCTGGGTGGCTCAGCAGTTTAGCACCGCCTTCAGCCCAGGGCCTGATCCTGGAGACCCGGGATTGAGTCCCACGTCAGGCTCCCTGCATGGAGCCTGCTTATCCCTCTGCCTGTCTCTCTCTCTCTGTGTCTTTCATGAATAAATTAATAAAATCTTTAAAAAAAAGAGGGGAAGCTCCCAGTAACTCAGCTTCCTGTAAAAAACTTTCCAGAAGCCTTACCCAATAACTTCCACTCTCATTTCATTGGCCACCTTTATCTGCAAGGGAGGCTCGGAAATGTAGTTTTGAAACTTGGCACATTGTTATCCCCAACAAACTCAGAGTCTTGCTACAAAAGAAATCACGAGAAGGGTCAAATAAATGGATAAGAAAAATGCCAGGAAAATACTAACAGAAAAAAGGCGGGTAGAGCAATACTACTACCATGTAAAATAGAATCCAAAACCAAAAGCTTCCAACGAGACAAATATAAATATTCTTATATAAGATATAAGCCCAAAGAGGTTATGACAGGCATCAACTTTTGTGCCCAACATGGTTTCATAATATATGAAGCAAAAAAACCTGATAGAAGTTCAGAAGGAAATGGGCATAATCAGAGTAGAAGACACTGTACTCCTGTTAGGGATTGACAGGTCAAGGAGACAAAAGGTAAGTAATTTGAGTAACACGAGTCATGAGCTCCACTGACCAGATATGCAGCGTCTGTACAACTGCACCTTACAATCAGATGATACAGCTTCTTGTCAGATGTATATGGGACATTAGCCAGAGGTGGTTATGTATTTCATCACAAAGAAAATCCCAACAAGTTCAAAAGCAGAAATCATACTCATTGAGTCCAAAACATTAAAATTAAAAGTTACTAACCAAAGGAAAGCCCCTGACACTGAAATCAATGACTAATGAAATGAATAAAGACCAAAAAGCCCAGAATAATTGAATAACCAAAATTTAAAAATGCACAAACTCATGGTAATTTTGGTCAAGAGAAAAGAATGCGAAGAAATTAAAAAATATCGTAAGAAAAGGGTGGGTTATAATTTCAGATGCAGATACAATTTTTCTAAGAATTGTAAAAGAATACCAATTACGTACGACTTTGTATGAATGAATTGGAAAATGTAGATGAAATAGATAACTTTCTATGAAAATACAAACGCTAATAATTGGTCAAGAGGTGTTAAAATCAGAATAAACCAATATCCGTGACGTAAAGATAGTCAAAGATCTATCCTTCAAAAGTGCACCAGGCTCAGGTGGTTTTATGGTTAAATTCTACTAAACCTAAAAAGAAATAGGTAATCATATTGTCCAAACCCTTGTTTGCATTGGAAAATATGGAAAGCATTTGAACACATTTTTAAGGCTATTATGGCCCTGATTCCCAAATTAGGCTAAGATCGTAGAGTAAAAGCTCTGTGCAGACCAATCTTACAAAAAGACACTAAATCAGGGGCAACTTGGTGGCTCAGTGGTTGAGCATCTGCCTTCAGCTCAGGTTATGATCCCAGGGTTCTGGGATTGAGCCCCACACTGAGCCCCCCACATCCGGCTTCCTGCTCAGCGGGGAGTCTGCTTCTCCTTTGTCCTCCTACTTGTGCCTCTGTTTGTCCTCCTACTTGTGCTCTCTCGTTCTCTGTCACATAAATTTTTTAAAAAGACACTAAATCATATCCTTTATCATGCCCAAGTAGTGTTTTCCTCAGGGATGCAATGACAAATTAATATCCACAGTTATTAATGTAATTCACTTTATTACTAGTTAAAAAGGAAACATAAATGTATTATCTCAGTTGATGTAGGAACAGCATTTGCTAAAAATCAACACCAATTCATGCTATTCCTGCCACTCTTTTGTAAAGGATTCATCCAGAACAAGAAATACAAGATAAATATACTGGAAGAGGAAAAAAAAAAACCCTAATTATTCAGAGATCTTATGCTCATTTGTCTAGAGAATCTAAAAGAAGGGTCTGGCAAATCATTAGAGCTCGTATGAGAGCTTTTCACAAGCTCTCCCTTCTCAGCAATTAGCAATTAACTAATATGTCATATAAAAAAACCCCTCCTGGTCTGACATGCAACACAAACTATTGAATGCTTTGGACATAAAAGCAGGCCTGAATAAAAGATGAGATATATTATGTGTTTGGAGAAAAAGACTCAGCTTAGAAATATGTCGGTTCTGCTGAAATTGAGCTATAACTTTGATGTGATCCCAATAAAAATCCCAAGGAGATTTTAAAGGAAACTGATGAGCTGGTTTGTAAATTCATTCCAAAGAGAACTGCACAAGATAGGACAAAAAAGTTTCAAAAGAAAACCCACTAGATATCAGGACATATTATAATGTTATGGTGAATTGAAATAGCATTGATACCAGAATCAGCATACTATTTTTTTAATAATAAATTTATTTTTTATTGGTGTTCAATTTGCCAACATACAGAATAACACCCAGTGCTCATCCCGTCAAGTGCCAGAATCAGCATACTAATTGATAGAATGATAGAAATTCTAGAAACACACAGAAGAAAATTTGGCAATGTAGTATCCATCCATCCATCCATCCATCCATCCATCCATCTCTTCATTCACTTGACAAACAGTGACTGTCTACAATGCATCAGATCCTGTGGAGTGAATAAAACAAAGCCTCTGTTCTCATGGAAGTGTGGAGCTTGTGTTCTATAAATGAATTTGGCATTTCAGTTAGTAGGGGAAAGGATGGTGGGGACAATTGGCAGTCCACATAAGGAAAACAAAACAATAGATTCTAAACAGATATCATAGATGAAAAGAGATTCCTGGGCAGCCCAGGTGGCTCAGAGGTTTAGTACCGCCTTCAGCCCAGGGCGTGATCCTGGAGACCCGGGATCAAGTCCCACGTCGGGCTCCCTGCATGGAGCCTGCTTCTCCCTCTGCCTGTGTCTCTGCTTCTCTCTCGGTGTCTCTCATGAATAAACAAAAAAAAATCTTAAAAAAAAAAACTCCTACAAGTCAATAGGAAAAATGGCAAAGAATAACAACAAGCAGTTTGCAGAGGTGTCAATGCAAATCTATTGGGTGGGGGCTGTTGTGTCCGTCCAGGGCTCTTCTTCCTGGGTGCTGGGTGGCTCAGCTAGACTGTCTCCCAGCCTGCCTGGGGGATAGGTACGGTGGCCATGTGAATAAGAGTTCACAGATGGAATGCCGAGAGTGGGGGTGTGCCCAACTTCTGCCCGGGGTGCTTACCGTGCACGTGCACCATCCTCCTGCCTGCACTTGACAGGATCCAGGGCACAGAGGTGCCTGTGTGGGGAGCCCACCGTGCAGGCAAGGCAATGCCCTCGGGCTGAGCTCCTGGGCCGCCTGCAGTGGGCCAAGGTGAGGCTAGTGCAGATAGCAGGAAGGAGTGCTGTGACACTTTTATAACAATTCAACATCGCCATGGTATCTATTATCTTAAAGATTTACTTATTCACTTTAGAGAGAGAGAGAGAGCGAGGGCACTGTGGGCAGGCATGTGCCAGTGGGGAGAAGAGCAGAGGGAGAGGGAGAGAAGCCGACTCCCGGCTGAGCATGGATCCTGCCAGGGCGCTTGATCCCATGACCCTGAAATCATGACCTGAGCCGAAATCAAGGGTAGGTTGCTCAACCGACTGAGCCGCCTAGCACCCTCTGATCTCTTTATTGCATTCTGCAAAAGCCTTAGTCCAAAACGGGTGTAGGGAGGTGGTGTCAACTGGTCTTGCGGCACAAATGGGAGGAGAGACAAGATAAAAAGCTGGGGTCCCCAAGTGACTGTGTGCAAGGGAGCTAGCCCTTCAACCCGGACTGCTCAGCTCCCCTTCCGTGAGTAAGAATCCTCAGGCCTCTTTCTCTGAGCCGCTGGCTGCATGCTTGCCGGTCTCTGGCTGCAGCCATCCAGCGCCGCCACCTGACTCTGCGTTGTCCTCCAGCAATGCTCCTGGCTGTGTCCACGCGGCTTTGTTCCCCCGAGTGAAACCCTGCCAGACCTCGAGATGCGCGTCCAGGAGGGGAAGTGGGAGCACCCTGAGCTGTAATTCAAGCCTCTCTCACAGGCAGCTTCCTTGTGTGATGAGAGCAAGTTGCAGAATAAGCATAGAGTATGAGAAACCCTCCAGGGCGTATGTATACATCCGCATATAGACGTGCAAGACATGTCGGAAAGGCTCTCATTTTGCCAGAATGGAACGAAGCAGAACCTCCAGGGGGTCAGATCTCCAAAGCTGTTTACAACTGTTTCTTTGGTAAATCATCTCTGATCTTGAAATGAGAAAGAATGTGAACGCATGAAGGAAAGAACCAAGTCTTGGAGGAAAAATAAGGGTCTTAACATACATTTGATCTCAAGTAAACAGCCTTCAAACAACACTCTATAAAATGCTTTAGGGAGACAATTGCTGAAAATTTTAAAAGGAATCTTGGTCACAAGGACTGCGAAGGAACTAAACGTAAAGTGTTTTTTGAGATCTGACCAAATTGTCAGTCCTAGGTACGAAGTTCCTTCTGGAAAACACACTACGGAGACTTTTCTTCTGAAACCCGGTGGGCTGCTCGAAAAGCATCAGGCTGTCATGCACCCGCCGGGGTAGAGCGGGCAAGGACAGTGTGGGAACCCAAGGAGCGGGCTGTAGGCAACTGAAGCCACGGCTCCTATACCAGCAGGCGGACCCTGAAAGGTGGAGGGCAGAGTGGATGACAAAACTATAGCAACAGTTGCATCGGGAGAGAGATTTCAGAATTCTCATTGAATTTCAGAAGTTCATTCTCTGATAGTGAGATTTGGCCAAATACATCTCCATGCCTTTTCGTAGCCAGCTGGGTGCCATGAGGCTTCTTGAAGGTCATTCTCCAGGAACCTGCCAACTCCTGCCATCTCCAGCCAGGAGATCCTGCCACCACCCCCGAAGGTGCTGTCCTGCCACACGCAGAGGCCCAGAAGGCCTTGGATCTGGCCGGGTTTCCTGCTCTCTAAGGTGCCAGAGGCCCTTTACCAGGCTCCCCTGGGTCTCCACCTTTCCCAGGGTCTAGGCCGAGCTCTCCCCTCCCGCCGTGTCTCCCCATCTGTAAAGGGGGCCGTCAGGACCCAGCTGGGGGTGTGGGTGTGGGCACAGGAGGTGCCCCAGAGAGTGGGGACTGGGGTCACCCCGCTCCCCAGCTCCCAGGCCCCGTTCAGCAGGCAAGTGTCAGCCTCCTATCCACGCTCCCCCCCCCCGGCGTGCCCCCCACCTGGACATGCTGCAGGATCCTCTGGGCACACCAGTCCCCCAGCTCCGCGTAGGTTCCCGCCAGCTCCTCGTCCGCCTCCCCGAGCTGGTCCACCAGGTTGAGCAGCATCATGGGCACCGCCATGGACTCAGAGGCAGGGGCCCCCGGGAGACAGGGCCGGCCCAGCCCCGAGGGGGCCTCCCGCACCCAGTACACGATCTGATCCATCATCCCCACCGCTTCGTTCTGGGGGGGGAGAAGGGAGGCGAGGGGCGGCCCAGGCCGAGGCTTCGTCCCGTGCAGTGTGGTCCCTTGGGTCCTGACCTGGGCTGGGAGAGCCTCGTCCTCCCACCCATGCACAGGGAGACACCTCCACCAAGGGCCTACTCCGGGCCCGGCCCTGGGTTGGGTGCTGGCCCCCTCGCCCCCGAGGGGTTCTGCTCCACCCTGCCTTGGGCTCCCAGGCAGCGAGCCTGGAAAGCGGGGTGGGGGGGCTTCAGGGCAGAGGGAGCGCTCCCTTCCAGCCAGGGCCGGGTGTGGAGGTTGAGGTATAAAATCAACAGGACCTGCAGATGAGGGGTGGGCGGGTAATTTGCTAATATTGAGCTTGTGCCTTTAGCTTTGTCATTTTTCTAACTGAAGCGTAAGCTGCACCCACAAAAATGTACGAATCTTAGGAGCCCAGCTCGGTGAGTATAGGTCCCACTTATAACATTCTGGCTACTGTCTGGCCTTGAGGGTGAGGATTGTTTCAGCTGCTTTTGGAGTTTGGCACACTGCAGGTGCTCAATAAATGCTCGTTGCAGGAAGGTCAGAAGAGGGGTGAGGCAACGCCAGGATTTTCTGACCTGTCTTGCCTGCAAAGAAAAATTGGGGATCGTGTTTTTTTTTTATTATAGATTTTTAAAATCTTTTAATCAAAGCAATAATAGGACATGCTCAGTGGAAAGAAATTCAAACAGTTCACGGATGTATAAATCACACTGTAAGTGCATAAACCCAAGAGAAGCCCATGTACCCTCACCTCTGAATGTCTGTCCACTCCCCTGCCCCGCATTCATACATCAAAATCCTAACCCCTGATGTGATGGCATCAGGATGTGGGGCTTTTTAGGAGTGATTAGGTCATGAGGGCAGAGCCCCCATGGATGGGATTATTACCCTTAGAAAGAGGACAAACATTATATGGTCTCATTCATTTGGGGAATATAAAAAATAGTGAAAGGGAATAAAGGGGAGAGGAGAAAAAATGAGTGGGAGATATCAGAAAGGGAGACAGAACACGAGAGACTCCTAACTCTGGGAAATGAACTAGGGGTGGTGGAAGGGGAAGTGGGCAGGGGGTGGGGGTGACTGGGTGATGGGCACTGAGGTGGGCACCTGACGGGATGAGCACTGGGTGTTATTCTATATGTTGGCAAATTGAACACCAATAAAAAATAAATTTATAAAAATAAAAAATTAGAAAAAGAGACTGCAGACAGCTCTCTGACCCTTCCATCATGTGAGGACACAGCACAGTGACCGTCATCTAGGAATCAGGAGGCAGGTCCTCCATCAGACGCTGGCTTGGCTGGCGCCTTGGTCTTGGATTTCCCAGCCTCCAGAACCGCGGGCAGTCATTGTTAGGAAGCCACCTTTATGGCAGTTTTCTTATAGCAGCCTGAACACGCTAAGACAATGCCTCTGGCCCTTCCCAGCTGGGGAGTGAGCTGGATACAAGTGGGCTCGGCCCAAGGGCTGTGGGCAATGAGGGAGGCCCAGACGCTGGCCCATGAGGTGGGGGTCTGGGAACTCCCAGAAGAGCAAGACTTCTTGGGGGGTGTCTCAGAGTAGAGTGGTGCTGAAGCCGCTACGGGGCTCCAGAGGGCAGGGGCACTAAGAGAGGGGCAGAGGGGAACATTCTGAAACCCCTACTAGAAGCCTCCAAGGCCCCTAGAGAGAAGCCCCAGGCTGTCCCCTACCCTCTGGGCCCAGTATTAGATGTCCAAACGGACCTGTGGCCTTGAGTTTAGCACAACCAAAGCTTGCCTGAACAGAGCTTGCACACATTTTAAGAAAAAATAGGCGGACTTCTCAGTGGCAAGTACATCATGAATCCAGCAAAGCAGATGAATGCTTCTTTCCCAATAACCGGCACACGAGCAGAGATGGCTGGGTTGGCAGGGGGGTAAGGCAGTACCACAGCTCCTGCCCAGAAACTGCATTTGGGGTAGAAAAATGATTGACAGACCGATGAGGATGGGACCCTGGAGAAAAGATGACACAGGCCTTGCCTGGGAGCCTCCAGGAGACTGGGATGGTGGGCGAAAGCATGGTCCTTTCCAAAATCTTGCTCCTTGCTCTTGCAAGCACATCATGGCCCATGAGGTCCCAACCCAAGCACTCCTGGGGCCCCGTTTGTGCTTGTCCTTCTGGGGCCGGGCAGCTGACTCCATAGCTGAGCCTTGTTTGCATCTGGGAGGGCCAGGAAGCCAGGGGCCTGTCCTTGCTACCTGCCTTTTTTGAGGAAATGGTCATTGGAAAGAGGGCCAGCCACCAGCCAAGAGGCCTGACCTCGCCACTCCCACCCTCACCTAGCCCAGAGAGGCTGGCTGGTCCTCAAGTTCCAGAAGCCACTTGTGTCACTCTATCCCCCCTGGTCCCCACAGGAGGAGCTCAGGGTCCAGCTCGGTGTTCTGCTCCCACCTAGAATACAGACTCGAGGGAGAGCCCTAGCCAGGGTGGGAGAAGGTACCTGGCCGAGTGACAGGCCTCTTCTGCCAAGGGGCGGCTCACATTTCCAGGGAAGCCAGCCCTCTCCCATCAGGGCACCTCCTGTCTCCTCCAGGCATCCAGGAAGGGGTGGAGGGCACAAGATAACACCCGGACCCCAGGAAGGGGCAAGAACTTCAGAGCACGGGGGAAGGGGCAAGGGAAGAGCGGTTGACCTAAACTTTTGACAAAAGAAGTCAAGGAACACCAATGCCATTTAACATATATTTATTGAAATCTACTTGATGCAAGGCACTGTGCTAGATCTGGTAGGGGAATCAGACATAAAGGGTCACCCCTGTCTTATAAGAGCTCACAATCTAACGGGGGAGGGGTGGGTGGGGAGGGCAGGGAGGGCGAAGCTCTAGTGCAAGGCTGATTATAGTAAGTGCCGTAAAACAGACAAGTTAAGGAGACCAGGGAGGAATGAGAGAAGAGCGCCAACAACTGAAATATGGACTGGGGCGGGCCCAGCTACTGTTCTTAGATATGCAAAGAGCATTGAAGGCCAAGTTAAAAGAGACCATCTCTAGCTTGGAAAGTAAACACCTACACCGATACAATGATGAGAAGTACAGCACGTGAGTATACTAGTAATAGAGAAATTCCCAATTCCCCACTTTAACAGATTCTCCGGAAGTAGCGAGACTTCCAAAATGAACAACAGGGCGGGTGTTGACTGACACTCGTTTCACGGGACAAACAGGGGATCCGTACAGGCACGGTACCCGGACAGAAAGGCATTGGTCAAACTCGCTGAGAGTAAAAGGCATAGATTTTTACCCATCGGAGCGAACAGAACACAGGACCACATTTAAACAGGTGTTTGCGACCATCAGGTGGGGCTGGGGCCAGGAGCTCGAGCGGGGTGGACCATGAGGAAACCAGCCATGTGATTCTTCTCAGGAGGCGGCCAGGTGGTAAAAGGCCACTGACTCTTGACGGGTTGCAGAAAGCAGAGCCCCCCTCAAGCTGGCTTCGGTCAAGGGAGACTCTGGTGGGGAGACAAACGAACTGGTGAGGGCAACTGCCAGAGATCCAAGAACATAACGAGGCCAGGACTCCATCGGGGCGCGGGAGTTGAGGCAGCTCTCTGGAGTGCTGAGCAGGAGCCCGCAGATCTTCCAACTGGTGTCACCCACGGGGTCGACTCCTCTAAATACCGCGTGGCTCCCTCTGTCTTGTAACACCAACTAGAAACTTCTCTCCCGTGTCTCTTGTTTCCATTTTGCGACAAACAGAGGAACTGAACGGCCCAGCCTGTCGCCTCCAGCCAGCTCTGATGACCAGTTGCTGCCCGAGTCAAGCGTTCAGTTCTGGTTCAACTACTATGGCCTAAAAGTGGGGGGTGAGGGCTGCAGCCCCGAGCCCGTGGAATGCCAACACTGTGACTGGGTGGGGCTCACTGTGGAAATGCAGAAGAGGGTGTGACACAACTAATCAACACAGTTAATCTTAATAAGCAGCAACAATGGTAAACAACAACTTTCATTGAAAAAATGTCAGCAAGTATTCAAAACTGTAATAAAAGCAATGGAAGGTTTCTTTCGGAAAATAAGAAAAGGATCTATTTCTAATGAGAGTCGGCATTCTGTGTAACCCAACTGCTCTTCATTTCCCTTGCAAAAGGAATGTGTGTGATTAGAAAGAAAAAAAACGAAATGAGGTAGATACACAAATGCATAGACGAGCACACACAACAGGAAGCTTGATCACATTTTGCATCTGACGTAGCAGTACACCTACAGAATCCAAGGAATCCACCCCCAAGTTACCAGAGGCAAAAAACGAAACTTGGCACAACTACGGGACACACGTTAAAGCCACGCATGCTTGCGCGGGAGAGAGCACGGACTTCACCCGCAAACACAGTGGCAGAAAAGACGCGGTCTTTAGTGTTAACTCTAGAGGAGGGTTGGTTTTGGAGAAAACGACAGAACCGAGAACGGAAAAACCTCAAGGACGGCACGACTGCCAGGATGCCGTGTCCTGCCTGCTGGGGAGGAATGGAGCGGTGGCGACAACGCTAAGTTCTGAGTTAATACTGTATCTGGATCCTTCATGAAAGCTGGCAAAATGGCTAGTGAACAAGCAAGAAATGGCAGAGTACTTCCAGCGACAGTCGCCAGACTTGCCCCTCGTGAATGTCAGATTCCTTACCGGATGACAGCTGTGTCGAACATGTCCTGACAGCTTGAAAAGAGAAAACGGATGCAGAAGGAAGCAGTGATTTCAGACACAGTTTCACAACTACTGCAAGAACTGAAGCCACAGAGCAAAAGGAGCGGCTATGTAACAAGTGCTGTTGGCTTCTCTCCAGCCTGAGGGTCAGGGTGGAGACGTCACAGAGAGCCACCACTGTGGCCTGGGGGCCACTCCAGAGTACCTTCTGGCTAAGGTCACAGGGGTCACCGTGGGACCCTGCTTCCCAGGATGGGGGCCTGAGAAGCTCTTCCAGATGTGCCTGCCGGGAAGCTCTGCCTCAACCTGGGTGGGCCCATCAGAAGGGTACACTTCCTCCATGGGCCCTCTAGAGGCCCCAGGGGACAGCTGCTGGGAAGTCACACCACAGCCCCAGTGAGGCTGGCTTCCACCTGCAGGTTCTGCAGGTCACTGGGGGTCAGGTTTCTGGCCAGCCCTTGCTGCTGTTCCTCTCGAGGGAGGCTGTTGGAAGGAACAGCCTGACCCCGGGACGATCAGCTTCTATGTATATGCCACATGGGCCATCAGAAGGGCATCATTGCCCTCCAGACCCCTGTTTTATTGCCCCTCCTGGGCATGGCCGCTGAATGTCATAGCTGGGGCCTATTATTGGCCAGCTTCTATCACCGAGACACACACGGCATCAGAGGAGCACGGTTCCTCTCCGAGCCTTTGCTCTGTTGTTCCTCTTAGGTATAGCTGCAGGAGGTAACATCAGAACATGTGGGTGAATTTCCCCCTAGTTGCCCAAAGCAAAAGCCACCAAGCCGACCTCTTTCTGGTTCCAGAGTCACTCACTGAGAGGAGGATGCAATCCACACGACAGCATCAGTTAGGTGAGTCTTCTTATGTTCGAGGAGATGTGTCTTGGGGGGGGGATCTGCTGCTCAGGCACTGAATCCATGCTGGGCATGGCCAAAGCTCCCAGAAGCTTGAAGGACAGCCAGGTGCAGCCAAGACCACATTTGGACCACCCCCCGTTGATCTAGTGGAGGCCCAGCCCTGCTGCTGACAGGTAGGGCTATACTGAGGAACAGTCAGAATGTTCTGGCCAATCCGAGATGGAAGTTTCTCTTGCGTGTCTGCGTGGCCAGGTTGGAGAGTCAAGTACTGCCCACAGACATGCACAGAGTCTGCATCTTGGATGAGGAGAGAGCCTGCTTCTCTGGCCCATTCCCATCCAGCCTGCCCACCTGGTGCATCCACCTTCTGGTGGGGCAGGGCTTTCAGCTTTTCATTTGTAATTAAAATTCTAGAAGAAAACATCATCGTATCTAAGTACTGAAGCAATGAAAGTTACGGCTTAACGGACAACGGTGAGTGCTCGGATATGAAAACTTAAAATTTGCATGACAAAAATGTAATAAAACGGCTACAAAGGGCAAAAGCAATAAAACTGGAAAAAAGATAATCACAATCGATCTAGAAAGAACTGCTGTATAAAGTCAATATATCCAAAGGTAACTTGATAACTGGTCAAAGGAGATGAACGTACGATTTGCATGCAAGAAAACGGGAACACGATTTAAGTCATTGCATGAGAGAAAGAAGATGAGACTAGGAGTCAGGAGGCCTGGGTCCATCCCCAGTTCTGGTACTAATGAGCCATAGAATGACAGCAATAATTATGGTGGTGACGGCAGATGACCTTCACTGAGGGTGCACCTTCGGGCCAGGCGTGGCGTCGCGGTTCTCACGATAACCTTAGGAGGTAGTCCTGTGATCACCCCTGTTTTACAGAGCCCAAAACGGAGGGCTGGCTCCGTTTGCGGGGAGGCTCACATTCCTGAAAACGAGCCATCAGCTTATACTGGAGTCCTCGAGATGTCCCTGTTACGGGGATGCTCTCTCAACTACTTGAGTTTGAACCAAATAGTGCTGCTTGAGGACAAGACCTATTAGCCCGAAAACAGACCCCAATCGATGCTAGTTTTGGACGCACATGGAAGTCACCAGAATGAATTGGTTTCAGAAAAATGACTGCAAAAGAAATTTAACCCAGATTCAATACTTATTCCTAGGCATATGACCTCACGATGACAAGTTATAGATGCTTCAGAAAAGTCTTTTGAAGGTCATTTTCAGAAAGCAAAACACGTTAAGTGGTTACGTTGTAGAGCTACGGGATGAATTTAAGGAAAACAACAACAGTTGTCCTAATGTAATGTGACCGTGTACTTATGGCTTGGGAGGAAATTTCTAGAGAGGGCCTTGTGCAGGGATTGTCACAGTGCTACGTGGCACACAGCTTGGATGAACGGAAGCCACTGGATGTGCTTTGAAACTGTCGGGTGACTCCAGAGGGGCTACGATGGTGGTGAGGACGGTGAGGACGGTGGTGAGAAACGCACGTGAGGATTTAGAATACGATGGTCTTCGGGAGTGGCGTGAGGGAAAACGGGGGGTATTCTCTAAATTAATATATTATTCTATGCAATATGTGATTTACAGTATGTATGCAGAACTGAATTAATAAATTAAATATTATAAGACCTTTCTTTGAGTGTTCTATTTACATCCCTAAACATTTCTAAATTCAAGTAGGCCAAACGACTTTGGGGCTCTCTTGTCTTCAGGCAAGTTGGGGTCACATGATGTGGCGGCCGTCGCCGACGCGCTCTGCGTCTGGCTCCCGGAGGGGGTGGCTCGGAGAGGCGGGCCGCGAGCCCCCCTCCGCCCCGGCACACGCACGTTTCTCTTCTCTCCCTCTCCGTTTCCAGGCCCGTGGCTTTAAGTACCCTGCAGGGGCTGTAAGCGAGTCAAGCTAGTCAGAATAAATCAGAACGTCATCGAAGCTACTCTCGATAGGCAAAATGGGCAACACGGACAGTTAGAAATTGCTGGTGACGGTATAAATCGGTTCCGACCTCTCTGACGAGAAAATATAGAAGCGCTACAAAAGTGTTCATCTCCTTTGACTCTGCCCTGCCCCTCCCGGGCCTCGCCCCCCGCCCCCTCGCAGGAGGCCGCCGCCCGCCCCGGGGCCGCGTCTAGTCGCGGTGGCTCGGCTGGTGCTTCTGCAGCGCCGAGCGCCGCTTGAACACGCGGCCGCACTCGCTGCACTCGCAGCGCCTCGCTCCGCTGTGGGTCCTGCGGTGGCGACTGAGGCCGGAGCTCCTGCGGAAGGCCTTCCCGCACTTGTCGCACTCGTAGGGCTTCAGTCCGCTGTGGATGCGCCGGTGCTTGATGAGGTCGGACGGGCCGCGGAAGGCCTTGCCGCAGTCGCCGCAGCCGTACGGCCGCTCGCCCGTGTGGATGCGCTGGTGCTCCAGGAGGCTGGAGCTCTGGCGGAAGGCCTTGCCGCACTGGCCGCACTCGTACGGCTTCTCGCCCGTGTGGATGCGGCGGTGCTTGGTGAGCTCCGAGCTCCGGCGGAACAGCTTGCCGCAGTGCGGGCAGCCGTACGGCTTGGCCCCGCTGTGGATGCGCTGGTGCTCGGCCAGGCCGTTGACGCCGCGGAACGACTTGCCGCAGTCGTCGCAGTCGAAGGGCAGGTGGCCCGTGTGCGCGCGCTGGTGCTTGAGAAGCTCCTGGCGGTCCAGGAACTCCCGGGCGCACGCCTTGCAGGCGAACGGCTTTTCGGCCGTGTGCAGCTTCTGATGGCGAAACAGGTGCGTGCTCACTTTGAACGAGCGCCCGCACTCCTCACAGTCAAAGGGCTTCTCTCGGCTGTGCACGCGCAGGTGCTGGCTGAGGCCCGCGTTCTTCTTGAACCGCTTCCCGCACTCCTCGCACTCGAAGGGCTTCGCCTCCCTCTCCACCTGCTCCCTCTTCTCCAGGGCGGCCTCCGGGGCGCGGCTGGGGCCCGGCTGCGGCTCGGCGGCCGCGTGGCTCTTCCGGTGCTCGTTGAACTCGGACGCCCCCCGGAACACGCGCCCACAGTCCGCACACTCCCAGCCCTTGGCCTCGCTGTGAATCCTCTGGTGCTGGACGAGGAGGACCTTCAGCCGGAAGGCGTCCCCACACTCCTTACACGCGAAGTGGTGCTCCATGGGCAGCTCCTGCAGGCCGCCCGCCCGCCCCTCAGGGTCCCGGTTGGCTCTGACCTCAGGGCCGGGCTCGCCGGCCCGCGGGGAGCTCGTGGACGCCATCTCCTGCGGCTGAGCGTCCTCGCCCATCGTCCACCACCGGCTCAGGGCTCAGCCGCGCGCTCCGCTCGGACACCAGCACCGCAAGACGCCGCGCCCTGCAGAGGAGGAGGGACCGAAGTGGCGATCCTCTGTCAAGAATCGCATTCCTCCGGAGACGGCTGGTGACCCTGGGGCCCAAGCACGGCGGGGGTAAGGACGGGGTGCAGGGGACGTTGGGGTCGGGGGACAGCATGGCTGGTGCCCATCCGCCCAGAAGCAAGGACCACAGACGAAAGGGGCATCGACGTCCCTAGGGTCCCACACTCCCTGCCACCAAAGTAGCCCCGAGGAGCTCCCCGCCTTCTACGCTGAGAAGGAGCCACAGCCCTCCCCAAAGGCGCAGCGGGCTTTACCCCACGATGGGTTCACTTTTCCGGTTTCTTTCTCCCTCACTCACCAGAATGCTTCGCCCAATCTGCATTAAGGGATGGGCGGTTGCCGGCAGCAGGTGTCCTCACACCAGGGAGGATTCAAAACAGGAACTCCTGCACAGGGAAGAGGGCAGACGACCTTGCTGGGTCAACCTCACTCTTGACAATATGCTATAACAAATCGGCCGCGCAATTTTGGTGTCATTTGTGATTTAAAAAAATTTTTTTCTAAATGACAGTGTCCAGTTTGTTCTCATTTCTTTGCCAAGGAAGCACTGAGGGGGCTTCTTTGGATGCCATTAGGAAGTGGGAGGGAGCCCTGCTACTCTGAAATGTGGAAAAAAAGGTTGAGGGTGACAAAACCCTTTGGGTTTTCTTCCAGCCAATCCCCAACGTGGGGGGCATAGGCCCCCGGAAGGCAAGCTTGTGTAGGCCTACTCCAGGTGGCCCTCATCCCACACCCAGCCGTGGAGGACCATTCAGCTGTGAGAAGTGGTGAAGGGCTGGGGCATCCTTACCCAGAGGTTGCACTCCTGCAATATGCCAACATCCTCCTCTCACTGTCCAGTCTCAGCCACTCCTTTTGTGAGGTACTGTGCCACGTCATCAAATGTCACTGAATCCTGAAAGAATTCCCAGGGATAAGTAGTCCTTCTAACTACTCTAGAATGAGGCAGGGGCAGTACTAGTAAGAGCAGGGATAAGAGGCGAGGGTCTGCAGTGGTGTGTGTTTTGCTAGCATGGAGATTGAAGCATAAGCCTCGAGAAGTCCTGGAAAGAGAATCTGACCAAGCATCACAAGACCTGGGCCAGGGCCCGGGCCTCCCACTGTCTTCCCAAGGGACCTCGGCTCAATCGCTTTCCTGGACTGAAATGCAGCTCTCCACCCCCAGCTCAATGGGAATTACAACCCCAGCAGGCATCCATTTCTCTGTAGACTCTGAGGAAGAAAGCAGAGGGAGGGAAGGCAGAAGCTGGAGTTCTGGTCCTGTAGTATGTCATGCTGGGAAAACACATACAGGCCAAGGCCAGAATCAGGGAGCAGTGACAGATTCCTAACCAGGCAGAGAGAAGCACAGCTCACCTGGGCCTCAAGTATTTCAAGAGGGCCTGCCAGGACCTGGTTTCCAGGGGGTCCATCCTGGGAAAGGGCAAGACTCTGAGGGGCAGGCAGAGCTAAGGGAAGTGAAAAGAGCCATGAGTGACAGCTACCCTGCCTTTGAGCTCCCTAGGACAAGCCTAGTGGTTTCCTTTTCCCTGGTTTTAAAACTTATTCAGGCTTCGCTTGCACTGCAGCTGAGTGACAAGCCGGAGCATGAGTGTACCTAAGAAAACATACTCCAAACACTGGGGAGAATAGGCTGGCAAAGAATTAATACAGGCAGGCCAGAGAGAACCCAGAGAAGACAAACAAATGTTAGCCTAGAAACGGCCCAGAGAATATAGACACAGATGGATAGCCAATGGCAGCGAGACTGGCTCTCTGAGGCAGGCTGGCCACAGGCCTCTTAGCAGCCAGCCCCAAAGAGGTCAATGCTACCACTGCGCAGGAAGGAAGTGTCCCCAGAAGAGTATCAGAAGAAATAACTAAGTGACAAGTGAAAGATCTTTCCAACTTTGGAAGGGTGACAAAAAAAAACGGGGCCACTGAAAGGAAGATGGGCAACGAAAGAGCAGGATCCAGGTCTTGTTGGCCAGAGGCCAGGCCCTTTAAGGTTCACAGCCCACCCAACTGAAACAATCAAGTAGGTGACAGTGAGACAGGTGCACACAAGAGCATTTCTGCGAAATATATGCCAAAATGAAAAGTTAAACAAAACAGCTAGAAAAAGAAGCCTCAAAGATCTTCAAACACAAAGTTGCTGAATAAAAGATCTGAACAGTATGAACAATTTACCTTTTTCTTCCAGATTGCAAAATATGTGAAATGTTATAATTATATGACCACAAATGTATGTGCCTTATATAGGCCTCCTGTTTCGGCAAATTCAAAGAAACAGGAGGAACACAGTTTCTGTTCTGATGGCCGGTCAATTCAATTCCATTCATAACTAAGTGAAAAGGAGGCATTCTTATACTAGCTCACGGAGTAGAAAACCCAGACGCTCCAGAAAGACTTTTACACAAAATTAGATATTATATTAAAAGGGATAGACAGACACTTCTACTTCTGGCCATGATATTATAACAAGGAACAGACAATGTCCTGCCATAAACAAGTATAAAACTGGACAAAATGAATGTGAAACAAGTTTTCAGACACTGAACAGCAGGAAGTGCAGGATCACCATCTCTCGAGAGAAACAACTGAGGTGAGAGCCTTATCGTGGCCCTGGCTCTGCCTGGAGGCAATTTCCAGACTGAGTGCAGGGAAGGTGGACTCAAATAGAGCCTGGTGGCTTCATCAAGACACAGACTAGCATTAAGAGCAGCTGAGGCAGCTAGAAGTTGTAGAGCAGAGTTCCAGAAAGGAGGGAACTTCGCAGGAAAAAAAGAGCTCCAAAAAAAAAAAATCAGCATAAGGCTCCCCTTGAGCCTTTTCTGACTCCTAAGCCACACATACATAATAACACTCCCAAAGGCTAGGAAAAGAATGGCCAGGAAGCTTTAGGCTGAACAATCAGAGGACACACACAGGTAGGGAGATGTTCAGAGTCCAAGCAACCAGAGTAGGGAGTCCTCCAGGATCACCTGGGACATTCAGTTGGGAATCAGAGGAGCCATGCTTTAGCAGTAGGACTTATAATAGACTCCTGAAGCCACAGCTACCCTGAACCTGCTCTAGAAAAGCTTAAAAATAGGCCTCAATGTGATGAAGCTGTTCCACAAATAACTACTTTCCAAAACAAAGTCCAACACTCTTCAAAGAGAAACAACAGAATCTAGACACTCAATGATATAATCTCTATGATGCCCAACATCCAATAAAAAATTACTGAAATGTCAAGAACCAGGAAAATGTGACCCATGGCAAGGAAACTCAGGTCAACAGAAACACTCAAAAATGATTATTGGTAGAACTTACAGAGAAGGATAATGGCTAGTTTAACTACGCATGAATATTGAAAGAAAAACAAACATAATGAAAAAAATGGACAATATAAACAAGATCCAAATGGGACTTCTGGGGGTGAAAACTATAACAGTTAAAATGAAAATTTCACTGGGTGTGATTAACATCAGATTAGACACAATGACTCCCCCTCCCCCCAAAAAAGACTAGAGGATAGAAAATAGAGACTATACCAAATGAAGATCAAAAAGAAAAAAAGATATTTAAAAAAACAGTCTCAGTGACTTGGGCATAACAGAAAATTGTCTAACACACATATAACTGGAATCTGAAAAGATGAGGAAAAGAGGGAGATGATAAAAATATAGTTGAAGAAATAATAGTTGAAATTTTTTCCCCAAATTTGATGAAAACTAGATTCAAGAAATAGGCCCAACCAAACCCTATCAAGACTAAACAGATGACAAAACTAAAAAAACCACACACGTACACCAAAACACATCATAATGAAATTGCTGAAAACCAGTGATAAAGAGAAAAATCTTAGGGCAGCCAGGGGTGGGTGGGGGGAGGGGAGAGGAGGGGAACCCCGTGATAAACAAGAGGAGCAAAGATAAGAGTAACTGCAGACTTCTTATCAGAAAATGTCCAAGCCAGTAAACAATTGAATGACATTTTTAAAGTGCTAAAGGAAAAAAAGAACCCTGTCAACCTAGAATTCGATATTCAGAGAAAATACTCTTCAAAAATGAGGGCAAATAAAACTTTTTCAGACAAAAAGCTAAGAGAATTGGTCACCGGCAGACATGTACTATGAGACATATTAAAGTTCTTCAGGTGGGGCAGCCTGGGTGGCTCAATGGTTTAGCACTGCCTTTGGCCCAGGGCATGATCCTGGAGACCCAGGATCGAGTCCCACATTGGGCTCCCTGCATGGAGCCTGCTTCTCCCTCTGCCTGTGTCTCTGCCTCTCTCTCTCTCTCTCTGTGTGTGTGTCTCTCATGAATAAATAAATAAAATCTTTTAAAAAAAGTTCTTCAGGTGAAGGAAAATGATACCAGGTGGAAACTTGGATCAACACAAAGGAATGAAGAAGACCAGGAATGTAAAACACTTTTACCCCCTTTACTTTTAAATCTTTTAAAAAATAACTGACCATTAAAAGCAAAAATAATAATAAGGTACTATGGGGTTTATAACATACATATAAGTAAAACATGATTGTGTGTTTTAAGAAGCCCTCTGAGACTCTGGTGCATGCTAAGCCAGGAGTGGAAATAAAATACAACTCTAAAAAATAATCCAAAAGAAGAAAAGTAAAGAAACGAAGGAAAAAGAACAGATGGGACAAACAGAAACAAATATCAAGATGGCAAACTTAAATCCAACCACATGGATAATTAAGTTAAATGTAAATGGGCTAAACACTCCAAATGAAAGGGAGAGATTATTGGACTATATTAAAAAACAATACTCAGCTCTATGCTGTCTGTAAGAAACTTTTAGATGTAAAGACTTTACCTGTAAAGACATAGATAGGTGAAAAGTAAAAGGGTGGAAAACAATATACTATAGGTCTAAATAATCCCAATGTCAAAAATAAGAGGCGGGAGTGAATGATGAATGTGGCTCAGAGCTTTGGAGACCTTACTGAAGAGTCCTAGAACTTAGAGCAGGAGAAAACCGGAGTGCTTGAATATAAAATCAACAAGTGGTAGAAAACAAGAAAAAAAGAAAGAAAAATGAAAAAAAAATCAACAGGTGGCTAATACGGATGACACAGATAAAAAAATGCAAATCCTTCATAGAAGATACAGACAGACAGTAACTTTATTAAAAAAAAATCCAAAGTGAGTAGGGGAAGGGGAGAGAACAGCTAAATATATATTAACATTTTAGGAGAAAAAAGGAATAAACAGAGTGACTTGTAGCTAAAGTAAGCACACCTGTACTGTAATGTGCGCCATACTGGGGTAGAGTCTAGATTTAGCAAGGTCTTCTGCTTTCTGTTTCTGTACCTTGTGAATTTTTAGGAACCAAGCTGCGTTTCTTTAGTAATCAGAAAAGAATAAAAATTTACGAAGATTTGGGTAGGCTTTAGATAAGAAAGATTCTCAGCTTGGGAGAGAGCAGGGTTGAGGCCAAGGAGACAATGGGGAATGGGCCTCGAAGCTGAGCAACATCCTGAGGTACCCACATGGGAAGGGCAGACACAGAGGAGAGAGGCTGATAAGAATGTGTGGGCAGTCCCAGAAAGCTTAGAGATAGGACCCTGGGGAAGGGACTTCCTGGGCTCGTCTCCCCAGGCTCAGTGCCGCGGGTGAGTGTGAGCGGAAGGCCTCCTTTGGTCTCAACATCCACAGGAGCCCCACTCCCACCTTTAACCCAGTGCCCAGCACAGGTGCTTCACTGGTGTGAGTGAAGCCCCAGGTACCTAGCAGCCAAGGCCTCTGTGTCCCACTGTCACCTGGGGAGGGTCCCCTCTGAGCAGCTGGATTCTTCCCGGGATGAATGTGAAGTCTGCTTTGGCTTTGGCTTCCAGTACAAAACAAACTGGTCATCGATTACTTACACAATTCAAGAAAACTCACTTCGAGGGAATGGACAGAACAACTCACATTTACCTTCTGAAAAAGATGGCCTGTTATAAACTGGTCTCACCGTCCTCAAGCCAGAGCCTAAGACCCTGGCCCAGCCCACTGGACCCAAATCCTGCACCCCACATCTCAGTCATCCCTTCCAGACACTCTAGCATTTGTTCTGTCCTGAAGATGCCAAGGTGATGCCCCTCAGGGCTCTGAACACGCCACAGGTAGTTCTTTGCTAAGAATTCAGGCCTCATTCAAGTATCCCCTCCTCAAAGTGTCTTCAGTCTTGAGCCCGATCAAGGTTCATTTATAACACTTTTCACTACCTAAAAATCATCCTCTGAAATGAAATTGTCTTCACTGGGCTCCCCAGGAGAAATGTCACCTCCCACAGAAAAGAGGCCTTCTCTCTCTTGGTCATCCCTGGGTCCCCAGCATCTGCAGGAGCTCCTGGCACTGAGTGGACATGGGATAAACTGTAGGGGGAAGGCCTGTTAAATGGAGCAAACCTCTAGTTACAGAGCACCTATCACGTGTTTGGTACTGTGCTTCCCCCTTCACATAATTTAATTACTGCAACCTATAGTTATCACTACCTCCATTTTATACAGAAGGAAGTCATGGATCTAAGAGGTTAAGTAACTTGCCTAAGGTCCAGCTTCCAAGATCTAAGACTTTTCGAGCCACACCAAAGAAAAGAAATATGCAGCCCTCTAACACTAGGTCAGACCCAGAGAATAGGCAGTTCTTGAATGTCCTCATAGCCTAATGGTATATATGGGCTTTGGGGACTGGCTTTAAATCATCCGACTGATATACAGACCCTCACTGGGCAATAGTCACACATATCATTCTCTCTCTTACACACTCATACACAGTTCTTCAAGCCACCCATGTTTAATTGAGCACATCCTCCTGAAGTGTTCTAATTGAGCAGATCCTATTGAAGTGTTTTTGCTTAATTGGCATGATTAACTGCTGATATCCTGAAGCCACAACCCCCAAGTGAATGATTATCCTTTCCCTCGTAGCAACAGGAGTGGCCCTTCCTGTCCAAGGCTTGCCCAGGGGACCTAACCCAAGAGAACTTCAGATCACCACCCACAGTAACAGCACTCATGGATAGACAGGGATCATTTACAAAGTTCTCACAAAAAAGGAGGGAAAAAGTGAGCCCTGCTTTCAGAAAAGGAGCCAAATTCTGTATTATTAACCAAGTGTATTGGGTAAAACCTTTAGGAGACAGAAAGGAAAGGAAAGATCATTAAAAAAGATTAAATACACATTAACCCCCACTGTAGTTAACAGTAAAATGATCACCAATCCCGAAGATCATCCGATCACTTAGAAGCCATGCCATACAATCGCTCTACTTTGAAATGGTGGAACTGATCTGGAAAAGAAGCTGGATGCTGTGACAAAAGTGACAAATACAGATGTCCACCGCCTTCCAAGAGTGGACTTTCAGGGGTCAAGGGCAAAGCAATTCCAGGAAGAACAGGAAACCATAGTAATGCACCTGATGGGTACAGAGGGTGAGGCTGACCTTGACTGTAAGGCACTTTCATTCACCCAAGTCTCATAAGGGGCACTCCTACACCCACCCAGGAAATGGCAGTTTGGAGAAAGATTAAGGGAAAACAAATCTCTGCCTCTTAATATAAATATTATCTGCCTTCTTTAAGTGGGATCTGAAGTAGTCTAATGACTGTACACTTCCGGAGAGTAAAGGCCCTATCAAAGGTTGACTTCGGATTCCACCCCGGACTAAGCGAAGTGCCACAGACACTAGCTGTTCGAAGAACACAGTGAGATCCTCTCGACGCTAACCCACTGCCTGACAATCAAAAATCATGGACTCTACAACATGAGAGCTCATGTGAGCATAGAAATGTTTCCGATATGTGCTTTTGGTGGCAGTGTAAATTTTAATCAACTTCTTCAAATTGAATTTTCTGTCTAGAATCAGAAATGTTTAACAGAACCAAAATAACCATTCCACTTTGATATGAAAGAATAGAAATTAAGAGTTGGATTTGATGGAGACAAAAGCCAACTCATGTCAAAAGGAGTATGAACTGGGTGTCTTCTGGGTGCATTTGAGCTCAGAACCCCTCCTCAGAATGTACCAGCAAAGTTTGCATCTGAGCTTAAAAGAGCAGTATCTGATCAATTCCATGGCACAAACAGTCATGCAACTTCCCAGCAGGTGCCATTTTTGTCTGGGCAGTGGGACAGGGGAGAGGCAGCAAGGCTACCCAAAGTAGATCAATCTAGCAGCTTCCAGAAACTTCTAAGGGAGGCTGGAAATACCTAGATTCCCTGGAATATCTAAGTAAGGACCTGTAGTAGAATGTCCTTAGGCCCTGGAAGACAATAGGTAGCTTGTGGTGTTCAGTTCAGTTCTGGGCCAGAGCAAAAATGCCCTGGAAGGCGTCTTTATAGGTCAGACAAGAGACCTCAGTCTTCAGCATCTAATTCAGATGGGTGCCTACGGCTTTCTGTCCCAGACAAAGGATCACCTAGATCCCAAATTCTCCTTACTGGGTATCTGTTCTCTTCTGAGTCTTGTTGCTTAGACTGAGAACTGTCTCTGGGCAAAGACGGTTCAGTGACACCGGCATATATGAAAATATAAGTGCTTCCAGAAAGGGAAGGACATCTCGCATCATCTTGCATCCTCACCCATGGGGCCTCTGACAGCACGACCAGCTTTAAGGCCAGCAGATGTGGTCTGTAAACTCCCAGGCTTACCCAAAAGAGACGGTCAAGGATGGCTCATTGTGTCTCCAGACAATTCTGAGTGATAAGTCAGGCAGGTAAGTCCCCGCCTGTTGGACTGAAATAATTCGGGGGTGGGGGGGCAGAAGCAGAGTTGGGTGCACCTTCCAGGAACATGTCTTTGGGTCATGAGTGCTTGACCGAAGGACAGGCTGAGACAACACGCACTGCTGGGATCCCGATCCACTCCAGCCAGGCGAGGCCAGGATGCGGACCTGAGCCCCTGGGCTCGCGCTGAGGTCCCGATACAGGGCCCACCTGTGCTGTGTGCAAATGCACTGCGGCTATTAGTGACAGAATCCTAAAGGGCCAGGAGAGGGTGTTTCACCAGGAAAGTCTGTTTCTCTTGGGATGTTTGTGTCTGTGTGTGTCTTTTTCCATGTGCGTGGGTGGGAGGCATCTGTCTCCATCTTCCCCAGTTTTCCTCTCTCCCTTTGCCTGGGCACCTGTCCTTCTCTCTTTTAGGTTTCCGTTTTCCTTCCCTTCTATAAAAAGCCAGAAGGTAGACCAGAAGGGGATTTTGTAGTGTTTGTTGTCCTTAAACTGAGAAAAGGTTTATGTTCCCTCTTTCCCAAGAAGACGCATGGCATCTTTCTAAAAATCAAAATAAATGGGAAGTATGAGTTCGTTTAGGTTACACTGCCCTGGGTATGAGAGTCTACATGGGTATGAGGGATGCTCATTTGGGGAGCCCAGGCAAGTTAGGACCAGGCCTGGATCAAGTGCGCTGGAACCCTGTAAGAACTCAAGGGGCAGAGGAGCAGTGTGGGTAGGGCCAAGGAATCTGCATTTGCAAGCAACACTTTGTTTGGGGCCTGGGCTGTAGTACTGTGCCTTGTTAATACTGGCCTATCTAGAATCTGGAGTCTTTCTCACCACCAGAAGTCAGCAGACAGGATTCAGGCCTGTGAGCTTCCCGTGTGGGATCCCAGTGTTTGTGCTGCTGTCAGACTTCTGGGAAGAGAATTACTGCTTCCTAGTGATTTTCCAAGGGGTCTCTCCGGCAAAGAAGGCTGCAAATCACTGTTCCATAGGATTCTAAACATAGATCCAGGGACATTTGTGGGGAATGGACTGGACTGTGCCAGGCAGTGTGCAAGCTGCTTCTACTTAAAGGCTCAATGGGGGAGGGGAGGGGAGGATGGGAAATGGGGTGAGGCAGCATTAGTACCCAGAGGGGGTGCTGTTCTGGCAATCTCATCTGAAATCCTTTGGTAAAGGAAAAATGTCGGGTCTGAGGTTTAAGAGAAAATATTTCACTGACCAAGGAGAGTGGAGGGGGCTGGCAGCCAGGCTAGGCCAACGCTGGCTGGAGGGCGTCAGTTGGAACAGGGTGGGACCTCTGGGAAGAGGGCCAGCATTTGGGGGGGGGTTGTTTGAAAGGGGCCATGGGTCTGGGCGCAGGCAAGTGTGTATTTGTGGGGGTAGGATGGAAAAAGACATGTAATTAATCACCCAAATATAGACTAGAGGAGGCAGCACAGGAGTTGAGGGGGGAGGCACGGGAGCAGGAGATGGTGGCCCCCAGAAGGGCGACAGAACAAGCCCTGTTCAGACCTAGAGCCTTGAGCTCATCTTCACCCAGCAAGCGCAGCTCCCCAGCGCTCCCTCACAGCTCTTGGGCTCTGGACTATCCCCCCCATTCCTCCCCACCAACCTGAGGCTCAACCCCCACCCAAAAGGAAAGGAGGAACTCCATCAGCAGGAACTGTCCCCAGCTCGTCCACCCAGCACCCCTGACTGCGGCTCAGCCCCTCCCCCAGCAGTCTGGGAAAGCCCTTTAACCTAATCACCGCCCCCTCCCCCTCAGCCTCCTTGGGGCAAGGATCCCCTCCTTCCCATAATGACCAGTTCCTGCTTCCTAGTATCTCCCCCAAAGCAGCCTAGGCCTCGGCACATCCGCGATTCCCGCCCCTGACCGCCGCCCCCCACCCGCCGCCCGCCGCCCGCCGCCCGCCGCGACAAGGCCTTCGGGCCTCCTCGTACCCGCCATCTGGGACTCGTCCTTCACTTCGGATGGCCTCAGGGCCGAGCAGCTTCCCGCGGGCCCCGGGACGCCCCCCAAAGACGCTTGGCCTCCACCCCCCGCACACTCTGCGGAACCCTCGCCTCAGCCCCGCGCGCTCTCCCAGGCCGCCCCTGCGCATCCTCCCGTGGCCCAGTCCTGCACACCCTCCCGCAGCCTGGGCACACCGTCCCGTGGCCCCGCGCTCACCCGGGCCCCGTGGCGGCAGACGCGCGGCCCTCGGCGGAGCGGCGCTGGCGCGGCCCAGGCAGGCCCGGCGTGGCAGGAAACGCCACGGAGCCGCCCGCGCCCGGCTGAGCCCAGCAGCCCCACGGCGCGTTTCCGGAGCCGCGGGCGCCGCCGCGGGTAGTGGGGGAGCAAGGCCCCGCCCCGGCCCCGGCCCCGCCCGGCCAGCCGGTCCCAATTGGCCTGGAGAGGGGGCGGGGCGGGGCGGGGGCGGGGCCGAGGCCCGGGGGGAGGGCCAGGCGCGCCCGCGGGGGATCTGCGCGTGCGGCCCAGACGCCTGGGTGGAGGGGGGAGGCCTGGAATGAATGTACGAGTGAATGAATGAGCAAACGCACGAACGAGCGAACGAATGAATGAATGAGTGGATGAACCTACTAGCCCGTGAGGGAAGGAAGGAAGGAATGGAAAGAACCCTGCCCCCTCGGGAGCCTTCTGGAGGTGAGGGTCAGGAGTGGGAATGGCGAGCGAAGCCGAGCAAAGCCAGATCTCACGGGAGGGGTCAAAGCGCCTCACTGAGTCACGAAGGCTGTTGTGATCCCTTGTTGGGCCAGGCGGTAAGAACACGCCTGTGAGCAAAACCAGGCCGCATCCCTGCCCTCAAGGGACGCGCATTTGGCGCCCAAGAGCTCCCGCGAGTGTGTGTGTGTGTATGCGTGCACGTGTGTGGGAACGGGGGTAGAGGGGGAAGTATCTGACTTAATTTCAAGATAGGTCATACTATGAAAAAAAACCCAACAGGATTCTTCGATGCGAGGCGGGGGGGGGGGGGCGTTGCAAGTAGTGACAGCCAGTTCCGAAGCTGTCAATTCCGAAGAATTGGCTGCCAGGCATCAGAAATGTAGGCAGTTGTGTCGAAGACAGTAACAAACAAGGATCAACATACAACACAACACCTAAGAGTGATAAGAATTGGGAAGAGCTTCAATGACGGTGATGTTTCGGATTGATACGCAGGGGAACTCAGTGAGGCTACCGTTGATGTGAGACTTGAATGACAAGGACTCAACCATGGGACGAAGGTTGTTGAAGACAGGAAGGGCATCTGCAGGCAAAAGGAACAGCAAGTGCAAACAAATTGGGAATATTCTAGGATCAAAAGGAGGGGAACCCTGGGTGGCTCAGCGGTTTAGTGCCTGCCTTTGGCTTAGGTCGTGATCCTGGTGTCCCGGGATCGAGTCCCACATCGGGCTCCCTGCATGGAGCCTGCTTCTCCCTCTGCCTGTGTCTCTGCCTCTCTCTCTCTTTCTCTCTGTGTCTGTCATAAATAAATAAAATCTTAAAAAAAAATCAAAAGGAAAATGCTGGATTGTAGTTAGCCACGGGGGAAAAGAAGAGCCATACTGGTGGGCTTAGGCTGGGCACTAGAATTGAGTCTGAGCAAAATGTTTTAACATTTTTTTCATTCGTTATTAATAAGCATTTAATGCTTTACTAGCAATGATGATAACCAACTTCTTAAATATTCTTGAAACAATTTTATCCATTATGTGTTAATGACTTTACTCTTCTTTTCCTTCAGGTTTTTTTTTTTAATTTTTTAATTTATGATAGTCACAGAGAGAGAGAGAATGAGGCAGAGACACAGGCAGAGGGAGAAGCAGGCTCCATGCACCGGGAGCCCGATGTGGGATTCGATCCCGGGTCTCCAGGATCGCGCCCTGGGCCAAAGGTAGGCGCCAAACCGCTGCGCCACCCAGGGATCCCCTCCTTCAGGTTTTATTATGAAGACTTTGTAATATACAGATCGATGCAAAGATCTGTACCTAAGGACCAATCACTAATATTCCACAATTAGCTTGATGCTCTACTTGCTTGATTGCAAGGTCATCCTCATTTTACTGATCCATTTCAAAGTGAGCTGCAGACACCAGTAGGCTTTGCCTCCAAACACTTCAGCAGGCATAGCATTAGCTAGAGATGAATACCTGTGTGCTGTTCTTTGGAGGTAAAATTTGCCGCATCGGAACACACAAATCTTAACCGCCCCATGTAGGGGGTTTAGACAAATGCATGCTCCAGTTTCCTGTTAAAATACAGAACACTCAACACCCCAGAAATTTCCCCTGTGCTCATTTCCAGTCAGCTGCTGCCACAATCCCACACAGAGGCAACCGTGGCTCTAATTTTGCTCCACCATAAATACCTTTTGCCTATTTGAGAGCTTCATATGCATGGAATAATACAGAATGTACTATTTTGTATCTGGGTTCTTTCATTCAGTATGATGTTGAGATTTATATATGTTGTTGAATGTGTCATTGCTTCTTTCCTTTTATTACTGAGTAGTATTCCATTCTCTGGATGTATCCGAGTTGCTTTATTCATTCACCACCAGTTTATGATCTGGGCGGTTTCCATTTTGGACTATTATAAATAAGGCTGCTAAGAACATTTGTGTACAAGTTTGTGTAGACATATGCTTTCATTTTACTCGGATAAGTACCTAGAAAGGGAATTGCCACGTCATGGGATAGTTGTTTTATAAGAAACTGCCAGAATATTCTGTAAAGTGGTTGTACAATTTATGTTCCCACCAGAAATGCACGAAAGTTCCTTTTCTTTCCAATCTTCCTCAACATTTGTGGTTGTCAGCCTTTATTTTTAGCTATTTAAGTGGGTGTGAAGTGGCAACTCATTGTGATTTTAATTATCATCTCCCTGATGACTAATCATGTTGAGTATGATGTTTTCATGTGCTTACTGGCCATTTCTATATTTTCTGTTGTAAAGTGTCTGTTCAGATAGATTGCCCACTTTTATAAGGTTGTTTGTCTTTTTTATTTACTTGTAGGTGTATTTAAAAAAACATTTTGAGGTATATTTGACATATGATAACTGGATATATTTAAACTGTGCTATCTGATAAGGTTTGATATATATATAACTATCACCACAATCAAAGCAATAAACATATCCATCCATTACACTCAAAGTTTCCTGGTGTCCCTTATACTCCCTCTCTCCTGTCCTTGCTCCCTGGCTCCTCTCATCTTCAAGAAACTACTGATCTGTTCTCTGTCACTATAGGGTAGTATGCATTTTCTAGAGTTTTATAGAAATGGAACCATAAAATCAATGTTCTTTTGGATGTACAATAATGGGTTTATTCATTCATTGGTTGAGGGACATTTGAGTTGTTTCCAGTTTAGGGCAACTACAAATGAAGCTCCTGTAAACATTTGTGTATAATCCTTTATATGTACATATTTTTCCTTGGGTAAATACCAAGAGTGGTACGGCTGGATAATACAGTAGAGGTACATTTAAATTTTTCAAAAATTACCACACTGTTTTCCAAAGTGGTTGTACCATTTTTACATTCCCAATAGTATTGTAGGAGAGTTCCAGTTCCACATTCTCATCAGTACTTGGTATGTTCAGTCTTTTTAATTTTAGCCATTCTAACAAGTGTATAGTGTAATCTCATTCGGCTTTTAATCTAGATTTCCCTGACTAATGATGCTGAGTATATTTTTATGTCCTCATTAGCCATCATATACCTTTCTTTGGTGAAACATCTGTTTAATCCTTTTGCCCTCTTTATTATAAGTGGGTTGTTTTTCTTTTCATTGAGTTATAAGAGTTCTTTACATATTCTAGATACAAGTCCTTTGTCAGGTAGATACTTTGCAAGCATTTTCTCCCAGTCTGTCTATTCATTCTCTTCATAGTGTCTTTTCAAGAGCAGAAATTCTAAATTTTGATGATTTTAAATTTATCAATTTGCTCTTCTATGAATTGTGCTTTGGGTGTCACATCTAAGATATCTTAATTTAACCCAAGGTCACAAAGATCTTGTTTTCCTTTAGAAGTTTTATGGTTTTAGGTTTTATACTTATTAAGGTTTCTGATCCATTTTGAGTGGATTTTTGAATATAGTGTGAGATATGAGTCCAGGTTCATTTTTGTGCCTGTGGATATTCAGCTCTTCCAGCATCATTTGTTGAAAAGACTATCTTTCCTTACTGGGGTTTTTTTTTTGTGTATGTGTGTGTGTGCCTGTATCAAATATCAGTAAATGTGTAGATTCAAGACTCTCTTTGCTGTTCTGCTGTTGTATTTTCTATCTTTATAGTTTTAATTTGTGTAGCTTTCTAACAATCTTTGAAAGCAGATAGTTTAAGTTCTACAGCTTTGTTTTCTTCTGTGTTGTTTTAATAGTCCAGGTTTTTTGCATTCCTATACACATTTTAGAATCATCTTAGTGACCAGAAAAAAAAAAGTCTGCTGAGATTTGGATTGGGATTGGATTAAATTCTGTAGAATAGTTTGGGGAGAATTGATATCATAACAATATTGAGTCTTTTAACCCCTGAACAAGGTCTCTTTCTTTCACTTTGGTCTTTAATTTCTCTTAGCAATATTTTGTAGTTTTCAGTGTTCAGGTTTTTATGTCTTTTGTCAGACTTATTCCTAAATATTGCATATTTTGATGCTGTTATGAGTGGCATTGTTTTGAAATTTTAAAATTTCTGATTGTTCATTGCTATTATATAGAAATACAATTGATTTATATATATTGATCTTATATCCTGCAACCTGTTAAAGTCACATATTAATTCTAGTAACTCTTCTGACAATTCCATCACATTTTCTACCTAGATAATCCCGTTATCTATGAATAAGGACAACTTACTTCTTTCTTTCCGATCTGGATGCTGTTTATTTCTTTTCCTTGTCTAATTTACCAGGCTTAGACCTCCAATACAATGTTGGACAGAAAGTGTAAGAGTGGACACCCCTGTCTTGTTGCACACAGTCTTTTGAGGTATTGATATTGAGGGGAAAGCACACAGTCTTTTATCACTACGGAATGTTAGTGGTAGGTTTTTTTTGTAGGTGTTCTTTATGAAGTTGAGGAAGTTTCCTTCTATTTCTAGTTTTCTGGGAGTTTTTTTCAGGAATAGATGGTGGATTCTTTTTTTTTTCATTTATTGAGAAGATTGCTATAGTCTGAATGTATCTTTCCAAACCTCATATGTTAAAAAAATAAAAAATAAATAAAAAAAAAAAACTCATATGTTGATCTTAGCCCCCAAAGGTGATGGTATTAGGAAGTGGAGCCTTTGGGAAGTAAGTACGCCCCAGTAGGATTAATGCCCTTACAAAAGAGGCTCCAGAGATGCCTTGCCCCTTCACTATGTGAGAACATAACAAGAAGGTTCTGGCTATGAATCAGGAAGAGAGCCCTCACCAGAATGTGACCATGCTCGTACCTTGATTTTCAATTTCCAGCCTCTAAAACTGTGAGAAATAAATTTATGTTGTTTATAAGGCATCCAGTTTGTGGTATTTTGTTATATCAGCTTGAATAGACTAAGACATAAATCATGTGTTTTTAAAATTTTTTTAGTTTGTTTAGAATATGCTGGATTACACTGACAAAATTTCAAATGTTTAAACCAAGCTTGCATTCTCATGATAGGATATGCTATATTATGTTATCATTTTTGTATTTCGTTGAACTCAATTTGCTAAAAGTTTGTTTAGAATTTTTGCAAGTATGTTCATAAAGAACATCAGTCTGTAGTTTTCTTTTCATATGTCTTTGTATGGTTTTGATGTAAAGGCAATGCTGGCCTCATTGAATGAGTTGGGAGTAGTCTTTCCTCCTCACTTTTCTGGAAGAGTTTGTATAATATTGGCATTATTTCTTTCTTAAAAAATGCATAGAATTTGAGTTTTCTGGGCAGGCCACAGAGGATGTCATGCTGGGTGGCTGAAACTCAGGGACCCAGAGGACAGAGTTCATGGTGACCATTTCAAAGGGAAAGCAAGAGAGAAAATCCTGGAAAGGAGGGAACCATAGACAGGGAATCCAAATTTAGCATATACACTCTGCCCAAATCTCTGGGCATGCACAGGGCAGACTCCAAGAAAAGAACTAACCAGAAATTACACTTGATGCCCAACAAAGAGGAGACAGTTTAGGGTTTGAGCTTAGCTAAGTTAACTGCCTGCTAAAGCAGCAGCAGTGATACCACCACCACCTCTCTGGAAAAATATAACAGAAAGCAAGAAGCCAGAGCTACTAGAAAACATTGCTGACAATGTCCAGGATATGATGCTTAATTACTAGAAAAAACCATAAACAATGTGGTGATACTTTTAAGAAAAATAATTCTTAAGGGAAACTGACCTTGAGATGATCCCGACACTGTAATTCATAGACAATATTTTCAAAACAGCTTTTCTAAATATGCTTATGGATATAAAGCATGCTCATAATTATATTTTTACAGTGACATATATATTTCATAAACATATAAAATAACAGTATCTAAAGTGGTCTACTAACTCCCTAATTTTGAAGTAATGCTATTTCTTTTTTTTTGAAGTAATGCTATTTCTAGTAAGTATTTCTAGATACCTACAATAACTAATGTGATATGAAAATACATCTGGTGGTGACAAAGTCACACATAATGCTAATACTACTATGGTTTGTTGTTTACATTCATAATAGAAGGAATTGTTAAATTTTAGTTTAGTAAAAATAATGCATCCCCCCTGAAGTTTCAGATCCCTTGAGTTCTTAATGTCCAGTTAAGATCTTAAGGTCACAGATACTGTTTTCCCCAAGTAGAACAAAAAACCATGCTTGGCATAGACACTTGATAATATTTCTTTCTAAAAAGATTTATTTATTTATTTATTTATTTATTTATTTATTTATTTTTGGGGGGAGAGGGAGAGAAACTCAAGCAGACTCCATGCTGAGCATGGAGCCTAACACAGGTCTCTATTCCACAACCCCAAGATCATGACCTGAGTCAAAATCTAGAGTTATACACTTAACTGATTGAGACACCCAGGTGCCCCTTGAAAAATATTTCTTGAATATTCTTGAATAATGTATCTGTGTTCCAATCTAGTGGTAAAGAAATTAAAATTTGTTCCTAGTCTTTCACATCCATTTAAATAATGAATTGATAACAACACCTACCATTTGATGATTGTTCAGTATGTGCCAGGCACTGTTTTATAAATATTATTTCATCTTATTCTTACAATGACCCCGAGGCAGGTACTATTATTACTATTATTACTTCCATTCTATTGTTATGGAAACTGAGCCATATAGAGTTTAAGCCATCTCTTTAAGGTCACACAGCTGACATTAAAACTCCGATCTGAGTCCAGAGTCTGTGTTATTAAAGTATAAAGATAAACTTATTCTGCATTCTCAGGCTTGGAGACTGGTCCTCAGTTCCAACATAATCTGCCCCAGTCTCCCTCATTGACGAAGGCTCAGACCAACTCATTTCACCCTCATTTTCTTATGCTGCCTGTCATGCCATCTGGGGGAAATCTCAGCCATTCCCTTATCCTCACACAACCACCTGAAAGCTATAGACCATCAAACCTGAATGTCTAGGACCTAATTCTCTTCTGCTTTTCAATTCCCAACGTCTGTCTGCCCACTGGTCACCTTTCTTTAATATTCTTCAAGCTCCTCTATGCCAGGTTCAAGGGTCACTTTCACTGTAAGGGCTTTCCTGACCACCTCCCCAAGGTAGATTGGCCCACTTGGTGTCCCTGTTGTACTTTGTATAAGCCCTACCCCCATAATATCATATTAACCAATTCATATACATGCCTACCTCTTCTTACTATTCTGAGAGCTCTTTAAGAACAGGGACCATTTCCAGTTTGTCTCCAAATTCTGAACAATTAGAACAATGCCTGACACAGTAGGTACACAGTAGATGCTTGTTGAATGGGTGAATACATGAATAAATGAATGAATGGATTATATACAACAACCCTACTACTTTAACACTTTGGCTATTTCATTCATTATGTTCACTATGGTTAACCTATTATCAAGTGTGTAATGTAAAAATTTTAAATGTAAGGCGTAATATGCAAAAATGTAAAATGTCAAAATGTAAAAGCAAAATATACATACTCCAAGGGAATAGTAATGACTTTATGAAATAGGAAATTTTAACAGGGAAAAAAGAAACTATTGAAAGGAGCAAACTGTAAATTCTAGAATTGAAAAACACAATGTCTGTAGTGAAAAATTCACTGGATGGTCTTTTTTTAAAGATTTTATTTTTATTTATTAGACACACACACAGAGAGAGAGAGAGAGAGAGAGAGAGAGAGAAAGAGGCAGAGGGAGAAGCAAGTTCCATGCAGGGAGCCTGACGTGGGACTCGATCCTGGGACCCTGGAATCACACTCCAAGCCAAAGGCAGATGTTCAACTGCTGAGTCACCCAGGTGTCCCAACCAAATAGATTTTTTTAAATTAAGACAGCAACCAAAACCATTAAACCATCCTGCCAAAAAAGTCATGTTCCATGAGCCTCAGGGTCTGAATGTTTTCTAGTCACGTGCATGCATCAGAAAACAACAGAAAATATCTTTTCTGTTTCAGTGAAGACAGACATAAACAATTCAGGAGACAGTGTAACAACATCTTTAAAGTGATAAAAGAAAAAAAAAAACCTTCCAATCCAGAACTCTATATCTGAGGAAAATATTCTTCAGAAATGAAGGTGAAATAAGTCTATTTTGAGAATAAGTAAAACCTAAGAGAATTCATCAGGAGCCTGCATTAACAGTAATGCTAAAGGAAGTCTTTCAACCTGAAGAAATATAATAGTAGAGGGAAACCTTGATCTTTGGGTAGAGATAAAGAACACCAGAAATGGTAAATATGTGAGTAAATACTAAAGAAAGTTTTCTCCTAAATTCTTTATAATACATATGACTTTTTAAGGTAAGAAATGTAATAGTGCGTTATAGGTTTTATAACATATGTAGATATAATATATATGGCAATTATAGCATAAAGGATGAGGTAAAGGGGATATGAATTTGTATGATGGAAAGATTCTTACACTTATGTACAATATTAACTCTAAGTAAATAGTGAGAACTTAAGGATTAATGTCTAGAGCAACAACTGAAAAACAATGCAAAGAGGTATAGCCAAAAATATAAGAGGAAATGGAAATTTAAAAAAATATGATTAACAGGAAAGAGAGAACATAGAACAAAATAGAGGGCACAGATAGTAAAAGGATATGCCTAGGTTTAACCATATCAACAACTGTATTCAATGTAAATGGGATAAGCACTTAAAAGGCAGATCTTGTCAGAACAGATAAATGGGCAAGGCTTTTGTTGTCTACAAAAGGATGCAATTTTAATATAAGACACAAATGGTTGATAGTAAGAGAATGCAAAATGATATACTATGTAAAGAGTAAGCATAAAAAAGTGAGAATGGGGGATCCCTGGGTGGCTCAGTGGTTTAGTGCCTGCCTTCGGCCCAGGGTGTGATCCTGGAGTCCCGGGATCGAACCCACATTGGGCTCCTTGCACGGAGCCTGCCTCTCCCTCTGCCCCTCTCTCTCTCTCTGTGTCTCTCATGAATAAATAAATAAAATCATAAAAAAGTGAAAATGGCTTTGTTAATACCAAAGTAGAATTAAAGACAAAGATTATTATCTGAGATATAAGGGTCAATTAATCAGAACCACAAAAAATTCATGAGTTTTTATACACCCAGTAACAGAGCTTCAAAATACATGAAATGAAATTTGACAGAACAAGGAAAGAAATAGATATTTCCACAATTATAGTTGGAGATTTTAATGCCCTTTCCTCAGCAGTTGATACAACTAGACAAGAAATCAGAAAATATTTAGAATATCTGTATGACATTAGCAACCACCTTTACTTAATTGATATTTATAAAACACCATACCTGACAATTGCAGAATATATCCTTTTTTAAAAAGATTTTATTTATTTGTTCATGAGAGACACACAGAGAAAGAGAAAGGCAGAGACACAGGCAGAAGGAGAAGTAGGCTCCATGCAGGGAGCCCGATGTGGGACCTGAACCTGGGACCCCAGGATCATGCCCTGGGCTAAACGCAGGTGCTAAACCACTGAGCCACCCAGGCATCCCAGCAGAATATATTCTTTACAAGGGTGCATTGCACATTCACCTGTATAGATCAAATGCTGAGCTATAAAAACAAGTCTCAACAAATTTTGAAAATCTGAAAATTTACATAATAAGTTATTTGAGTCCACAATGGAGTTCCATCACAAATCAACAACAATAATATATCTCTAAATATCTGGATTTCAACATCACACCTCTAAAAAAAAAACCTCATGGATCAAAGAAGAAAACACAAAGGAATTTAGATAATATTTCATTTGGAATAACTAAAAATAAAACATCAAAATTAGTGGGAGGCTGGTAAAAAAGTGATTAGAGGATGATTAATTGCTTTAAATGCTTATATTAGAAAAGAAGAAAAGCATAAAATCAATGCTCTAATGCTCCATCTAAAGAAGCTAGAAGAAGAAAAGCCAGGTAAATCCAAACTAAATTTTTAAAAAGGAAATAACAGAGGTAAAAAAGCAGAAATAAATGAAACAGGAAACTGTGGTGAAAATTAGCAAAGCCATACATCTTAAAAAAGATTTTATTTATTTATTTATTTATTTATTTATAGAATGAGTGGGGGCAGGAGAAACAGAGGGAGAGGGAGAATCTCAGGCAGACTCCCTGCTGAGAATGGAGCCCAACGCCAGAGAGATCCCACCGTCTAGAGATCATGACCTGAGTGGAATCAAGAGTTGGTCACTTAACCAACTGAGCCACCTAGGCACCCCTATAAAGCCATACATTTTTAAAAAAGATTTTTATTTACTTATTCATGAGAGACACACACAGAGAGAAACAGAGACACAGACAGAGGGAGAAGCAGGCTCCACGCAAGGAGCCCACTGTGGGACTCGAACCTGAGTATCTGGGATCACACCCTGAGCCAAAGGCAGGCGCCCAACTGCTGAGCCACTCAGGCATCCCAAAGCCATGCATTTAAAAAAAAAAAGATTTATCCATTTATTTGAGAGACAGACAGAGGGAGAGAGACATATAGCATGAGCAGGAGGAAGGGCAGAGGGAGGGAATCTCAAGCTGACTTCCCCTGCTGAGCACGAGCCCCAACATGGGGCTCAATCTCACAATCCATGATAGCATGTCCTGAACCAAAACCAAAAGTCAGGCATCCAACTGACTGAGCCATACATTTTTTAGAAAGCAATGAAATACACAACACTTAGCAAGATTAATCTAGAAAAAAGAAAAAAGACACTAATCAATATTAGGAATGAAAGAGGGATATCACCAGATCATATAGGTATTAGAAGAATAATGAGGGACTATTAGGATCATCCTCATGCCAATAATTTTGATAACTTAGATAAAGTTGACAAAGTCCTTGGAAACAAAGCAATTGAGAAAAATTAACTAAAGATCAAGCAGAAAATATGAATAGCCCTATTACTTATAGATAAATTTAATTTACTATCAAAAAACATTCCTAAAAACAAAATGAATACACATGACAAAAGGACAATCCAGGCCCAGATGATTTCATGGGTGAGTTCTAGCAAATGCTTAACGAAAATCATCTTTTTTTTTTTTTGCTTGTTTCCACTGCATTTATTACTAATATAAAAAAATGTTAATAAGAAAAAAAAATTCATTCTCAGTTCTCCAATGGCTCTCATCCTTCCCTCTTGGCCACACAACTCCTGACCCATTTCCTCAGGGCCAGTGCAAAACCGAACCTGTTCACTGCCGTTTTCACAGAAAACAACCAGTGCCAGAGATGTAGGGAAGAAGGTTAGACGAGGGCGACAGTACCGTCCAGGTACCACCCAAGGGTAGGCCAGGTGGAGATTCACAGAATTCAGACGAAAGAGCTAGTGGCCTCACAATGACGTACTCTAACTAAAGTGGGCTGGAGAGGAGATAGGAGAGCCCTTAAGAGGCTTTAGAGGACATCTCATGGGCTTGTGTCAAACCCCAAAAAACTGACACCAGGAGAATGGGGAGACCAGGGAGGCAGTCTTGCGGAAAGTTTCACAATTCTCCCATGTTGGGAGGTGTGGAAAGTCTAGAGGGCATCAAAAGCCTCACTCATTTTGGCAGAAAAACCTACTCTAGTATTGGGAAGTCACAATGATGCCACGGACACTGAGAAAGGCTACGTACGACGGGATGCACAGTTTCACAAAGCACAGTGATCACAGACCAGAGTGGTGGGGACCGTGCTACTGACGCATGATCTACAAAATCCAAAAGCAGGGAGAGTGGCCTTTCAGGGAGTAACTCCGCACCAGTCATCCGTACTTGACCCCAGGTCAACCTGGTGAGTTTCACAGAGCAACTGGCAACTTTGGGGGTAGGGTTTGTCACACGAAAAGGACTTAAAACAAGCAGCTAGAAAAAGGGAATGGTAGGAAACTGCTCCAGGGCTCTTAGGAATTGAGGGCAGTGCCGAGGGCTGGGTGGACAGATGCACAAGAAACAGCTCCAAAGAGGTTTCCTGTTCAGCAATCGGCGAAGGGGAAGAGGATCCAGGAGGCAGTTGAAGAGAGCAAAGGTGGGGCCCTGAAGGCGAGTCTCTGGAGGCTGGATCGGAAGAAAGCCCACACGCTGGGCACCAGTGATGAAACAAAATTCTGGACCCCAAATGGGGAAGGTGAGAGATGGGGGTGGGTGTCACTGACTGAGGGTGGTGGGTGGAACAGCCTCACAGTAGCTGTCACAGGGCCACAGGGAAATATATGGCCGCTAGGTCAGAGGGCTCCTTCCAGCCTGGATGGGAAGGCACAGTCTCACAGAGGAGGTCCATTGATGCCTGGGTGGTAGAAGGCACAGAGGTCCTCATATCGACAGTGGCCCTTTTTGGCAAAGTGTCGGCAGACAGGGCGGTTGGATTTGTCTTCCATAACTTGGGGGCCTTCCTTGGGCAGGCAGGTATTTTTGATAAAAGACCAACTTTTGAGCCTTCAGGGATTTCTCTGCCCTTTGTGAAAGCCTCCTCTGGAAGGACCCCCATGGCCTGGTCCAGGAAAAGGAGGTTCAGTATTGGCCCCCCACCAGCCACGACCATATGGGCTGCACCTGGGGCCCAGGCCTCCCCGGATTGGGCCTCTGCCCCTGGGAGGAGGTGGGAGGCTCAGCAGTGGTGGAATCATTGGTCCCCTTGATCCTGGAGGACCTCTGTGAAGAGAGTCTGCATTCTTTTCTGTCTGGCTCCTTTGCTCCTTTCGCTCAACACCGTGTTTGTGAGATTCATCCAGGTTGCCTGTAACAGGAGTTCATTCATTTTCATTGCAGTGTAGTATCCCATTGCATGCACACACAAGAACTTATTTATCCATTCTACTGATGGTGGGCATGTGGGTGGATTCCAGTTTGGGGCTGACTTGGGATCACCAGGCTTTCCATTGGCCATGGGTGGAGGGCCCAGAAGGCTGGGTGGTCCAATGGGACTCCCATCCTCCTCGTCTTCAGTCTCCCCCTGCTCTGGCAGCGGGGGCTATTGTGGCGGCGGCTGCTGCTGATTCTGCTTCTTTTGTTTGGGCATCGTGGTTGCGGCAATGGCTGCAGCGGGATTTGGAGGGCAGTCGAAAATCATCTGTCTTACACAACCCCTTCCAGAAGGCAGAAGAGCAGGGAACGATTCTTCACTCATTTTTGTGAAGCTGGAATAAATCTTGATAAAAAGATGATGTAAAAAAAGAAAATCACGGAAAAATCACCCTCAAGAAGAGTATGGCAAAAATCCTGAACTATCAGCAAATCAAATTCAACACTATATAAAAGGAAAGCCTATTACATACTGCCTATTTACAGATTCAGGACACAAGATGTTCAATGACTTGTACAGGCCAGCCAGCTGTTAGGTGAATCTATATTCACATGACACGGTGCCACACACTTTCCAACGCAATGGCTGCCTGAGTGGTTGAGGGCTGGCTTTTTGGTGTAAAAAAGTGTGATGAGTCTCCTGACATGGGGACACCCAACCTGTGTCTACTGTAGAGATTCTGGGCTGAATGAGGGCAGGCTGTGAAGGCGGAATGGTACTGGGGACCTGGTCATAGGTTCCTCTGTCTCCTAACTCTTGGTTTGCAGCCCCCACACAATGGCCACAATTATGGATCAGGGATATTTTGTTGCTGGAGGGCAGTGGGTGTGCCTGTTGCTTCTGGAGGCTCCAAGCCTTGTCACATCAAGCCCTTACCAAGCAGGTCTCATTGCCATGGCAACATCGATGCCTCCTCCCATGCTCTCCTGATCCAGGCATTAGCCCTGCGCAGAGATGCTGAGATCTTTCTCCCTCGTCTCCCTAGTGGCCTTAGCAACAAGGACTTGGGAGACCCTTTGGACTGTGCAGCCCTGGATTGCGGAGCTGAGGTGTGTTCTTGTGATTCTCTTGCTCCAGGGCTTTAAGGTGGCCCCCAGAGTCGCCCTGCAGCCTGTAGGTGGTTCCACGACTCCTGCAGAGTCAGAGACAGTGAGCAGGAGACCGGGGACTTTGCTCAGATGGGACCTTAGAATTACCGGGCACCCTGGGTAAGGGCTGGATCACTGCCAGGGCAGTCAGTGAGGGCAGGAGGGGCATCCCAGTTGGCGCTGGAGGGGAGGAGTGGGAAGGGTTCCTGGCTGTGGAGGGTGGCTCCAGTAGCAGAGGGGCAGGTGCTGGTGGGAGAGGAGGAGGTTCCAACTCAGGGTGTGGGGGGCACGGGACCGGTTTTAAGGTTGCTTGAGCAGAGCAGGGGTGCTCTGGGTCAGGTGCTAGGAAAGAAAGGATGGAAGAGGAAAGAGAGGGCTCCTGGCTGCGGGGTTACAGATGATACTGGGAGAGACTCCGGCTGCAGTGGCCAGATCAGGGGCGTTGACCAAGGTGAAAAGGGGTCTCCTTGCTGCAGAGGTGAGGGGTA